>NC_080068.1:84655509-84978345 GCF_949987535.1 Balaenoptera acutorostrata
GCCAGACACCATCAAACTCTTAGAGGAAAACACAGGCAGAACACTCTATGACATAAATCACAGCAAGATCCTTTTTGACCCACCTCCTAGAGAAATGGAAATAAAAAATAAACAAATGGGACCTAATGAAACTTAAAAGCTTTTGCACAACAAAGGAAACCATAAACAAGACAAAAAGACAACCCTCAGAATGGGAGAAAATATTTGCAAATGAAGCAACTGGCAAAGGATTAATCTCCAAAACATACAAGCAACTCATGCAGCTCAATATCAAAAAAAAAAAAAACAACCCAATCCAAAAATGGACAGAAGACCTAAATAGACATTTCTCCAAAGAAGATATACAGATTGCCAACAAACACATGAAAGAATGCTCAACATCATTAATCATTAGAGAAATGCAAATCAAAACTACAATGAGATATCATCTCACACTGGTCAGAATGGCCATCATCAAAAAATCTAGAAACAATAAATGCTGGAGAGGGTGTGGAGAAAAGGGAACCCTCTTGCACTGTTTGTGGGAATGTAAATTGATACAGTTACTATGGAGAACAGTATGGAGGTTCCTTAAAAAACTGAAAATAGAACTACCATACGACCCAGCAATCCCACTACTGGGTATATACCCTGAGAAAACCATAATTCAAAAAGAGTCATGTACCAAAATGTTCATTGCAGCTCTATTTACAATAGCCAGGACATGGAAACAACCTAAGTGTCCATCAACAGATGAATGGATAAAGAAGAAGTGGCACATATATACAATGGAATATTACTCAGCCATAAAAAGGAATGAAACTGAGTTATTTGTAGTGAGGTGGATGGACCTAGAAACTGTCATACAGAGTGAAGTGAGTCAGAAAGAGAAAAACAAATACCATATGCTAACACATACATATACGGAATCTAAAAACAAAACAAAACAAAACAAAAAGAAAAAAAAAGTGGTCAGAAGACCCTAAGGGCAAGATGGGGATAAAGATGCAGACCAACTAGAGAATGGACTTGAGGATATGGGGAGAGGGAAGGGTAAGCTGGGACAAAGTGAGAGAGTGGCATGGACATATATACACTACCAAATGTAAAATAGATAGCTAGTGGGAAGCAGCCCCATAGCAGCGGGAGATCAGCTCGGTGCTTTGTGACCACCTAGAGGGGTGGGATAGGGAGGGTGGGAGGGAGGGAGATGTAAGAGGGAAGAGATATGGGGACATATGTATATGTATAACTGATTCGCTTTGTTATAAAGCAGAAACTAACACACCATTGTAAAGCAATTATACTCCAATAAAGATGTTAAAAAAATAAAATATAAATAAAAAATAAAGTCAATGAAGATGAATACTATATATTTCTTCTCATGGGAGATGTGAACAAGTCACATGGCAACAAGTGGTAATATACAATCTTCTTAACAGGAAGAGAAGAATAAAAAAGTTCAAACAATAATACAACCTACCACACATAATGCATTAGCCACTTAGATCAGGGCCTTCTTTTTCTTGATCAGTGCTCTAACTCCAGAACCCAGCAGTATCTGACATACGTGTTCGTTTAACACATATGGGGAATAAATAATGAGTGAACACATGAGTATCACTGTGTTTCCATCATCCTGCAATCCATCAACCCATCATCCCATTGCCAATTAGCTAAGGAGCTATAGTGGCTTCATGTTCTGCCTTACTGATAGAGATACTCTTTACTCCCAATTGGAGGGTGAAAAGTATGAAGAGCAGATTTTAGGCTGAGAAATTTAGTTAATCTTGCTGTCACCTTATTGCATGTTAAATGGCCAAGGTGGTAAGTAAACCATCATAAACAGATAAGCATTAAAATCTACTCTTTTTTTTTAACTGAAAAACCAGGACTATAGTTATAGCCATGAATTATCAAGCTCTTACTGGATGTTACACACTGTACTAAGTATTTTTTCTATGTTGTCTTATATTGTCTTAACAATTGTTTGAGATGTATTAGGCCCATTTGGGAGAAAAGTAAATCAATGAGCCAGGTGCACAAAACAGAGCTGAGATTTGAACACAGGTTAACTAAAAAAGATTAACTAAAAAAATGATTAACTAAAAAAGGGTGCATGTTCACTAATATGTTCAACTGCTTACTGATAAAGAAATATTTAGCTTACAACATAAAAAGAAAATGATATATTTAATAAAGATGCTGATTATTTTTAATGAAAAGAATAATGACTATATAACATTGACAAAAATTAAGAATTCATTTCTCATACTTCATTGAAGTATGAGAAGTCAGCTGGACTTGCTCATGAATATGGTACCTGCTTATATAATTATACTTCAGAAGCTCTAACTTGGGCCAACAAAGTCATCATCTACCTAGTCATTATCTATTCTTTCTCAGGTCTAGTGGCTTCAGGAGAAACCTAACTGCCTCTGAATTACACATATTTGATTAGGTATAAACTTAAGAACAAAAAAAGAAAGAAAAAGATGAACACAAAGCAAAGAAATTTTCCAATCTCATCTCAACATAGTAAAAACTTCTGAATATTTTTAATTGCTGCCTGGAAATAGAATGTAGAATGGCTCAAAAAAGACTTAATATTTAAATTCTATAAAAATAAGAACTAACTCCTTCTTTAGATAAGTTGAAAAAGTTTATGCTGTAAACAAGGTTGTCAGCATTTTTTACACTTTTGAATACAGAGAGACAGGTGCACAACTTCTCTCAGGATTCCTATGTGACTTAACTCTATTAAATATTAAACTCACCTCTCTGATTTGTCATTTCAATGACTTATTTGTAATGTGAGTGAATAGGAAAAGTAAACAGTTCCTCCTAACTTCTCTCTTTTGTGTTGAAATTTGTATTGAAAGCTAATGTTTTACTGACTGGAAATAATGACGATTTACTGAAAGAAATCATGGAGACGTGAGTTATTGGGCTTGTACTCAATAATGGGAGTGGGTCACTTTTGTTTGAAATATTAGGAACCGTAGTTAAAGAAAATATTCTATGATTCTGTTAATGGAGAGAGAAATCTATAATGCAGATCAGTGTCTAGTAGAGTAACTACCTTCACATTTGACAAGTAAAAAATTACATGACAATTTTCTGCTCATCTAAATATTTTAAGAATTTTATTTTTCAATTTTTTTCCAACTACTGTTTATTCACAGATGTTTGTAAGCAAATTGGCATAAAATTGTTCCTCCAAAATGTTAGCATTGGTCTTTTAAAAAAACTTAAAGTGTTTCTAAATTGGGCTTTATTCACATATACATGAACAAATATGAAGAAAGGAAGATGAGAAACAAACATTTTTGAATCACTGTTACAGGCTGGGAACTTTTGCACATCCTACATCATTTACTCTTAAAAAAAAATTCTCATGGGTAGGTATTTTTATTTATTTTTTTTTACTTATTTATATTTTTTTAACATCTTTATTGGAGTATAATTGCTTTACAATGTTGTGTTAGTTTCTGCTGTATAACAAAGTGAATCAGCTATACGTATACATATATCCCCATATCCCCTCCCTCTTACGCCTCCCTCCCGCCTTCCCTATCCCACCCCTCTAGGTGGTCACAAAGCACCGAGCTGATCTCCCTGTGCTATGCAGCTGCTTCCCACTAGCTATCTATTTTACATTTGGTAGTGTATATATGTCCGTGCCACTCTCTCATTTCATCCCAGCTTACCCTTCCCCCTCCCCATGTCCTCAAGTCCATTCTCTATGTCTTCCTATTTATTCCTGTCCTGCCCCTTGCAGATGATGAAAATGAGGCTCAGAGAAGTAATGTTATGGGAATACAATAACACTACTCTAATAAAGTCTCAACATTTCCTGTCGACAAGCATTTCGATGGCCTTAAGAGAAATAAGTTGGTACTGTTTTTAGCCCTTGCTCCAAATCATCTATGTCATAGCAACCAAGCTTACTATAAGGTATTCACAGAGAGCAAAATTTTGTCTTTTCAATGTTTCATGATGTCCTAATCTCTCCGGATTACAATGAAAATGCATTAGCTACCTTTTACCAAAGAAATATGGTTTATAAGTATGACAAAGAAACACATGAATAAAGACAATAATTGTGATCTCAAAGCATTCAAATCAGTTGGAAATATTTTAGGCAAATTTTTGAGAAGATATAACAGCAGTAACGTAAATATCTATTAGCTTTTCAGAGCATTTCTCTGTTTATGGCAGTCTTAATTGATGATAAGTAAGAAAGTGGAGTAAGGAAGAGAAAGGTGAGTTGTACTTTTTTATCATTGTTGAAGTGTTGAAGTTAGAGTGATGAGCTACTGTAAAGCTTGGAGTAGACGAAGACATTGAGCAAGGCTTTGAGGTCATAGCATACCAGGATTGCTAAAATGACATGTAACAAACAGAATGCCAACACATTTTAATGCCAAAGCGCTGGCACATAAATGTGCCGTGTATAGAAACAAGGAAGAGAACTTTTGGAATGCTTATCGCTTACATAAAAGAGAATGTTTTCACTCATGAGACCAAAGTGGAACATCCTTTTCCTCTATCCCCAGAGGTGGAGTAGGTAGGAAAGTTACAAATCATTCTTTCAGTTTCCCCAGGTCTTCTGAATAATAAGCAGTACTATAAATATGCCATTAAAGCTTGGCTTTTTGGTTTTTAGCACGAGGTTATTCCTACCATATTAACATTACACTTTGGAATATGGTCTAGATGGGCTCATTACACTAGGATATCTTATATGATATTGCCTACACAACGATCCTAACATGCCCTTCTTTAACTCTAGAATGGTTTTTAGACTTTTAATGGCAAACATTTAAAAATATGTAACTAATTTTCCATCACTTAATCATTTGCCTCTTTCTTCAATTATATGCAGTTTCATTTCTACTGAAGGTCACTTTAAATACCACTCTCATTCATTCATTCGGCCCTTGTGACCGACCTATGGTAGAGATAAGTATATAAATAATTTAAAATAAGGCTTTATGTTACAAGTGCAGATGAGAGATAGAAGTCTTATCCTCTCCAAGAGTATTGAAAGAAGTATCTTTGCCAGAGTGCGTGATTAGGAATGGCATCAGCAAAAAAGCAGTGTTCGAACTGAAGTAAAAAAGGGGTATCATATAAAATTGCAATGACAAAAATAAAAAGATAATGCATACAAGTGAGAGTGTTGCCAAAGCTCAGGCTCACAGAAAGAAAGCTGAGGAAAATGTGTATATCAACCACGTGCTGGGCTTTGACTGAAATAAGGGAACAGTGAGAGAATGAGATGAGTAAGAATTGCAGACTGTGGAGAACCTAAACCCCTAATTGTATCTCTATGACATTAGTTTTACCACGTAGGATTTGAAGCAGGAAAACCACATATTGCTGGATTTCTGTGAGGTCTTTGAGTCCAGAAGTTGATTGGCTAATTCTTTCATTCAGAAACACCAGCAATAAAATTATATGTTCTTATATGGCCCAGGTATTGAAAGAAACACACAAAAAATGATATGATTCCTGACATCAAGGCAATCACAAGAGGAAAGATGGAAACAACTGCAATGACTACTAAATGTTTCCTAGAAAGAATGAATAGGAACTTAGACACATAATACAGCTGCGAATACTAACCATGATGGAGTCAAGTGGACTCCAATTTAAGTAATAAGAACCTATGCTCAGGCTATTGCAAAGAAAAGCAAAAAAAAAGGACTATCAGTGAAAAATTCTGTGAGAAGTCAATTAGCAGATCCTAGCAAAGGATAACACGTGCTAAAAGTGATTCTACAATTCTCAACCTAGATGAATGTACTATATTTGTACACAAACAAATATACTTTGGTTTTGAAAATTTGACAAATTCCTTTTAGGTTATTGCATAAATGGGTAGAAAATGGTTAAAATTAGAGATTTGTATCTAGAAACAGGAAAAGCAGATCAAGGAAAATAGTTTTTAATCTACCCATGTAAAACTGGTAGTTGAGGGTGGTAGAGTAGATTAGATAACCAAGGAATAAACTAAAGAAAGTTAATGAAACATGACCAAGAACAGACTCAAGATTATACATATTTAGAGGACAGGAACAAAAAATAAGATTTAGCAAAGCAGAGAAAAAGGAATACTCAAATGATAATATTAACTGTCAGTTGAACTCAAGTTTCAAAGAAAAAGGTTGAAGAGGAAGGTGATAGATAATTACCAGAGTGAAATTATACAGAGAGAGATCTGGCAAGTTAAAGATGTGAAAAGGATTTGGATATTCATAAATCATTGGAAATTTTGAGAAAACAACTATTGAAATGAAAGAAGAAAGAAACCTCATTGCAAGAGGTTCAGAATAAGTCTACAGTGAGGCTGTGGAGTCAAATATAGGTTTCCCTTTGAAAAATGTGACAGTGAAATGAAGGGGTGACAGAGGACAAGAAGCTTTAGATTATAACTTGAGTGTTAGCAAAAGTATTGATTGAAGAAAGTGCGTTGTTCTGAATATAGAAGATACTCGAACAAATGAGTCATGTTGAGTAAAGAATCAATTCAGAGGGAAACAAAGACAGAGATAATATAGTTTGTATTTGCAGATGTGGAACCCGTGGATATGGGGAGCTGACTGTACTATGCCATTTTATGTAAGAGGCTTGGAAATCTGCCAAGTGTGGTATACATGGGGTTCTGGAACCAATTCCCCATGGATACCAAAGGAAGACTGTATGAGAAAGCAAACAAACAAAAAACAAAGTCCAAAGAAAATTTTTGGAAGTCCTGTAGTGGAAGATGCATTTTCAAGTTAGTGAAAGAGAGACTACAAAACATTGCTGTAAAGTAGTGAGGAGGCAGTTGAAATACTATAAGCAGAACTTAATTACAGTACTGGCTAATTTTATTACTTTCTTGTACAATAGAGAAGGTCATGTTAGAAAGAATGCTTAGAGCACGCACGATGAGCAGTGAGGGAAGGAAACAGGAGACCTGCTGGGATGGATTTGAGGGATAGCACATTGACTTGAAAGAAGACGATAGGTGTTATTAAGCAGGGATTGCTACATCAGAACTGTTCTGAATGATGAAAAGGTACAAGATATATGCCAATTAAGGTGTGCTATAAAATGAAGACAATCATTGAGATGTTTGAGAAAGCAAGACACAGCTTGTTCTTCAATAAGGACTTACAGAGGGCCTGAGAATGATGAAACAGAACTAGGAAAAAACGGAACATGTAAGTTGGGTGATAAAATTATTTTTTAAATGTCAGAGTGTGTCCTTAAAAGAGGTGGTTCATAAAATTTGGTGTGCTTCATAATCACCCTAGGAAAAATTTAAAGGTCTGGCTATACCCTCTAGTAATAAAGGTCACTAGGTTTTAGGTAGAACTTGACCACTTGTATTTTGACTAGTATCCTCCAAGGAATCCTGATGCATTCTAAATATTGAGATCACTGTCCTAGATATAGACATATAGGTGCATGGAATAAATGACAAGGGAGGAAATGTTGAAATAAAGTGTAAATAATCAGACAAAAATTTTAAAGAGTTAGAAAGATTTCTGATACTTCTTACAAGGAAAGGGAAAAATTTCTGAAGGGCTCTGCAGTGCACCAAAAGTATAGCCTCGACCTTGAATTTTGAGTAGCCGTGTGTGTGCGCGTGCGCTTGTGATCACTGGGGCTTTCCATCACCTGTATAACCTATTAAATTCTACTGCAGAGTATGTTTCCCAGGGACAGAAGTTAAATATTTCTTTAGCATCTACTAATTCCTGGCAAAGTGCCCCAAATCAATAAGCATTGGTTTAATGGAATTGAAACCTACCATAATGGTTCCAACCAGAAGGCTGAAGCTAGTTGTATACTTGAATTGTGATTATTGGAAGAGATATTTTACTTGCCTTGCTATACATAAAAGCAAAACTTTAAATTTTATTTTAGTAAGAAAATTAATATTCAAAGTCACTAGCAATTTTTAGTGATGTGGAAATCAAGTCAATTAACAATGAACTTTTTCATTCTGGAGCATATCCAGAATCATCCTCTGGTTCCATACATTTAAGAAAATCATCCACTCATGATCCTTGGATAACTCATTTGATACTAGTAAAATACTTTCCTCATGAAGGAAGAATAAGTGTTTCTGAGTGAGATGTTATTATTATAAATAATTATGTAGGTTGAGCAGAAAAGGAGGAAATATGTTTACCACTTTAACACAGGTCAAAGCCCTGGACCTTAGATCTAAGAAGCAGTTGCAGTTTATGAAGAAAGAGATGGGAGGGGAGCAGGGAGCAGACTGAAAGTCCTAGGACCAGGAATGTAATTAACTTTAAGAGACAATGGCATCTGACATCCAATTTTGTAACTTCTCTGTGTTTTCAATTTCCTATAATATCCTCATGTAGTTCTGTGTTGTCACTGACTTAGGGAATAAAGGAAAAGGCTGTGTCCATTTTCACAGGCAAAGGATGGGCAAGAAACTACAAATGCATGACTGGAGATGAAAGAAACAGCCTGAAATAATGAAGAAAAGCTTGAAACAAAAATTCAGAGGAAGATATGACAAGTGACAACTAAGATGTGTAAGTGGTCCCTAGAGGTTCTCATGAATATTCTGGAGGGTAGATCCTGATGCAACAGATTGAAGGCCTTATTTTATTTAGATATTAAGGGACAGGGTATGCAGAAGCTTTGGGACATGGGGTTTCACGTTTTCGAACGTCAGCTGAAACTACCACTTTCAACATATTGCTGCGTACACAATTTATGGACAGAAATTCAAAACTGTACATATCAAGAAGCTAAACAATACTTCCAATGTGAAAGTTCAAATAGCCAGCATTTCCTCACTAAGCATTGATTGACTCTGTTCTTAAGTTGATAGAGATTTGGAGTAGTTTTGGTCAGTAACCTCCTTCTCTTACCTGTCTTACATAAATGCCAAATTGAAAGAAGTGTTATAAGAAAACATTTTACTGGAAACTCTAAGATGACACATTATAACCTACTAAAATAAACATGAAAATAATTCCCTGAACTCTGTTAATTGTAAGGGAAATATTATGATGACATGTAAATTATATCTAATGCATACAGTTACATATACATGGGACAGAGAAGTAGGATGTTTGGAAAGTAATTTGTTAGTTTGAATTTTTTACAGGTAGCTAATTTAAATGTCATTTTTAAAATGTACTTTGAAACATTATTCAATTTATCTGCAAAAATAAAGTTAACTAGCCAGTTACATCTATACCACATCTTATTATTATTGTATTTTATATTCTCCATATAAAAGTAGCACAATTATTTTAGAAAAGCTACTAAAAATTTTAACAAGAGAACCATTGATACTCAAAGTTCTACTGAGTAGAATAATCAATGGCCAAGTTCATGTGGTTATTTCACTTCAGTCATTTATCTGTTTATTTTTATGTAGTTTGAGATCACTATACTTTTCAGATCATTTTCCTTCAAACTATCACCTAAGCCACTAAATATCTTATAATAATTATTTTGATAGCAATATACCTCCTCATTACATGGTTAAAGTATAACTTAATATGCTTTTTTTTTTTTTTTTAAAGGATTTTTCTTTTTTTATTTATTTATTTATTTATTTATTTATTTATTTATTTTTGGCTGTGTTGGGTCTTCGGTTCGTGCGAGGGCTTTCTCCAGTTGCGGCAAGCGGGGGCCACTCTTCATCGCGGTGCGGGGACCGCTTTTCATCGCGGTGCGCGGGCCTTTCTCTATCGCGGCCCCTCCCGTTGCGGGGCACAGGCTCCAGACGCGCAGGCTCAGCAATTGTGGCTCACGGGCCCAGCTGCTCCGTGGCATGTGGGATCTTCCCAGACCAGGGCTCGAACCCGTGTCCCCTGCATTAGCAGGCAGATTCTCAACCACTGCGCCACCAGGGAAGCCCTTAATATGCTTTTATAATGGGTTTTCAGATGGAAACTATCTGAGAAATGTATGAATAAATTATTTAACAATTAAACCAATTGCTTTAATTAGGAATATATTAACATATTTTTTAAAACTTTAAAAATCTGAATTCTTCAGTTAAGTATTTGAATGAAAATCCCCAATGAAAGTCAATGATACACAATTTATTTATAAAATACAATTTATTACATATAAATATAAATAAATATTAAATATATTATATAGATAATGTATTTCATATGCCCTGATCCAATTGGATAATAATTTGGTACATTAACCTTAATACTGTGGGCATTAGAATGCTAATATAAATGGATATCCAGACAAATTGTTAGTACAGTATAGTATATTCAACATGTCTCTGTAATGGGGTTATATTAAACAAAACAAAACTAAGTCCTAGCCATTTTGATTGGGTATAATGAAGCTGAAATAATACAGGATAAAATGCCTCTACACTACACCTCCCTGTGCTTCAGATCACTTTACTGTCAAGGAGACATAATAATAATAATACTTACTGTCAAAAATATACAAGTTTTGAGATTCTGCCCTACTTTCAAGTTAACTGGTTGTTCTGTCATAGTGTCATGGATCCTGGTAGAAGATATGAGACTCCTGGGTTGGAAGTGAAGAATGGTTTATCACTCATGGCAATAGCAGTAGCTGGATTATCAACATTTTTATGCTGGTTCTCTAAGTCCCAATTCCCATAGCGTTACGCAAAGATGTCCTGATGACACTTGTATACAGTGTGTTGTACTATGGGAGAGGACCCCTGCTTTTAGGTAACCTGAATCTTTTATAATAGGCTATAAGCACGCTTGCCTCTTTTGCTCTGGGAGGAGACATTATCTTTATTATACGGGACAGTAAGCATCACTATCTCTTGTTCTGGAGGAAGGCACTGTATCTTCCAAAACTGCTCTACACAAATATCCTTCAAAGATAATCCAAAACCAAGGACGCTTATTTGCAAGATAGGCAAGAACTGGAGACCCATGGAAAACTGTTTCCTAATGTGCTCACCTCATAGATTTTCTATGAAGATTGAGTTTGTGTGTGCATGTATATGTTTCATTTTAATATTTCATATATATAAGCATACAATAGTATTTTAACTATTTTTTTCCAATTTATTCCATCAACATTCTGAATTTCTCTATAGTGTAAGGCAATCTGATAGGTATTTGAGATAAAATATCAAAAGTTTATTCAAGAATTGTAAGCTCAGGTTTCAGTCAAATAACCACGTAAGCAAATAATTTAGAACTGATTAGGATGACTAGTTTTGAGTATAAATTTCAAGTGTAATGAGCTAGTCCCTGGTGGCCTGTGCAAACTACATTTGATTGGAAGATTTGCTTAAGGAAACTACATTCGATTTGAGATCTGAAACATGAGAAGAACTAGACAAATGACTTAGGGAATGGGGAACACTACAAGTACAGAAATCAAAAGTTTCTAAAGTTGAAAAGAACATGGGAGCCTTGAGAAATAAAAGCAGACAGATGTAGCTTGAGTGTAGGAACCTGTAAAAGAGAAGTAGATTATGAGGCTGGAGAACTGGATCAGCCCAGATAAGTCAAAGCTTTTTTGATTATGCTGGTACTTTGGTATTGATTCTGTGTGCACTGTAGTCGTATAAGCAAGAGAAGGCACAATTTTTGTTCCATGTCAAACAACCAGGATTGCAACTCAGCCAACTGTATTTACTCAATCACTATTCTCCACTCTTCACAGAAAACTGAGTGTGTAACAAACCCTGGCAGTTGAAGTAACTATGTTCTCCATGAATAATTTTAACAAAATTTTCAGACAAGTGTAAACCCAAGAAAATTGGGGAGAAGAAAAAAAACTGTAAAGAACTGATTATTTCCTGTGACTGCATATGAATTTTGCCATTAAAAAATGGAAGTTATAATGTTTTCTACTTGGAAATTGTGAATTATTTGAAAAAGAAAAATAAGTGAAGGCTCTATTTTGGTGAAGTACACACATGAAGAAAATGAGTTTTATCAACTGAATTTCCCATTTAAAACTTCAGTTGAGAAGTTAAAGAACCATAGAAATTGCAAGCAGCCTAGCTGAGCAGGGTCATTATTAGAGTTAGGGCTTTGAAACACTAGCTGACTATAGTAACTGTTGAACAGGCTGAGTTCTGAATTTGTTTCAAAGTCTCTAGAAGTCAAGGGAATTTTATTATATAAATTGAGGCCCACAGAGGATCAGTCACAGCCTCCCATCCCCACCCCATTATCCAAAACTTAATACCCTAGAGTAACATTTGGCAAGGAGTATAGAAGAAGAATATATAATTTAAATAAATAAGTGGACCTATCATAACTTGAATGTAGAGAATGAGAATCACATGTAATCCTCCCAGAGGTAAAATTTGGAAATTTTTTGTGTTATGTAGCATTTTAAGAACAGAGAGATTAGGTTATCATAATCTTAATTGACAGACACATAATTTTTTTAAAAAAAACTTTGTTTATACTTTAATTCTTCAACCAGGTATAGTAAGTATCTCATGACAACTATTCTCTGTAGACTTCTGCCACCATAACCAAAACCATTATGAAGATTACAGAAAAATAATAGATAAATAGAAAACTATGATGAAGTTATTAAAGAAAGATCGAGGACATGTTATTGAGGCTAAAATATCCCCAAATAAAGAATTTTGTAGTGCCATTACTTTTAGACAATATTTGTGCGTACCAAAAAGATAAACTGTTCAATGTAAATTATTAAATAACTAAAAGGGGAGAAAAAGCAACCAGCTAGCCATATTATAAAAAAAAAAATGTGGTAATTTAAAAAACCCTTTCAGACTTTCTATGTTTAAGATCTAGTATATCTAGTATACATATCAATGTTGCCCAGGATGTTCTTATAAATGTTCTCTGTAGAATGACAACAAATCTTGCAATGCACAGGTACAATTTCCTGAATGATAATCTGTGGCTTGTATGCTCAAAGTTTCAAGTTTTGAATCAATGTCTCTGACACTTTCTTCAACACGGTGAAGCTATCAGTAATGTTTTTCATCCAGAAAGTGAGACCACCATTTCCCTTTCAATTAGTGCAACATTCAGAAGCATGAATATATGGACTGTGCCCTCTAGTATATTTGTTGAGAGCAAGTTATCAGAATGGACCACAGAGAAATCCTGGTTTGTTTTGCATCCTCATTCAGGTGACCTGATTTCCCACAAGCTTCTCTTTTACTAAAACCTTAAGCAACCAGAGAGTTCTCTAACTTGGCTGTAGCTGTGATGTTTCTGTTTGTATTCTCCATGGGTATTATGTTGATAGGACCAACAGGAGCTTAGAATGTGTAGAACACAAGAAAAAGAAAAGATCCTCAGAATTTACGTACATCATGGTGACCACAGTTAACAATACTTTATTGCATATTTGAAAGTTGCTAAGAAGGTGTATCTTAGGAGTTCTTACCACAAAATCAAAATGAAACAAAAAGGTTACTATGCGAGGTAATGGATATGTTAACTACACTAATTGTGGTAATCATTTTACTATATATACATATATAAAATCATTACACTGCACAACTTAAATTTCTACAATGTTATATGTCAGTTATATCTCAATAAAGCTGGAAGAACAAAGCAAAACAAAAACAAAATAGCAGCATGCAGAATGTTAACCAATACAATCAGGAGGCATTTTTTTCTTATTCTCTTCTATAGGGTTTAACTAGCGGAGAATTTGATGTCAAATACTGCATTTACAATAGGATACATTTTGTAGAAAAGAAGATAACACCCATATCAGTTTAAAGAAACAAAAAAAAAGGAGGAAATGCCCCCAAAATTGAGCTGATCATGTAGAAGGCATTCAATCTAAATATTTTAAATGTTTTGTTGTGTTAAGACATTGACATTGACATACACATGCATATGCATACACATGTGTGTATATTTACATGTATATGCATACATATATATGTTTGTATGTGTGATCTATACATTGTGTGTATAGGTGAGCTACTGCTCTGTCTCTGCAAATTACACAGAGGATGGCAAGATACTGTTTGTAAAACAAGTGTGTAACCCTTGTTACAAGGGTTTAATCACCACAAACAATGTCTCTTTAAATTTGCTACTAACAGCACTTTGGTGTCTTTTATTAGTGGATGTATAAAAGATTCCTTTGGATTTTTAAAATCCACCACTGCTACTTACCTTACAAGTGTGGGTATAGCAATAGTCTAACTGACCTACATTCTCCAGATTACTTTAATATTGTGCAGTTCCCCTTCTTACTACGAAAAGAATACACCTGGGGAATGGAGTTGGAAGATTAGTAATTGCTTTTTATTCCTAGGACTATGGCTAATATATGCTTTCCTAAAGCATCCCATTCTGGACAAAACCTCTATGTCTGGATGAAATAAATCACTAGCCTGCATTCCTCCTCAATTAGATACTCACATTAAACAAGGTAACCCATTACTTGCTACTGCACTGGGATACTCTAATCTTCTCCCTTCACCAGGAGTCATAACTTTCCTCGGGACTGATGGGTCTTCAAAGATTACATATTTGTGTGTGTGATGGGAGCAACTGGAAGACAGGGCTTTCACTTCCCTTTATATAAATAAAATAGTCTGTGCAAAATGTACAGACAAACTTCTTACTTCTGAACTCCAATCTCACTTTTTTCATCATTTAAGTTTACTTTTTAATGGATTTTCAGTTTTATTTCTTGTGTAGAGATGGTACTAGTAGCAACGATCAGTATGGGTGTGTGGGTGTGTATCTGAAATGAAATGGTTATTAATTCAGTGTTTTCAAAATGGCCCATAGATCAAAAGCAACCTGAGTTTGCAGTAGTAATCAGTATTTCTAGTATCTGGCTCTGTTTGTGTGACTGTCTTTTCAGTTTGGGTTCTATCCAGCTCTTTTGTTAAAAAGTTTCCTTGCTTGGATTATTTTGCCATAGGTAGATATGCTTGCATCATGTTTCCTAGTCTACAAATATCCAGTCTTTCCTCAGTAGGTGGTCTGTTAAGAAATCTCTTCCATTCTTCCTGTCTTTAACTGTTTCATTTCAGATCACTACTGTGAAGAACCCAGGAATCAGATAGTTGCCAGTTCTCTATATGGAAGCAGCCAAGAATATGAAGAGCAAATTAGTAGCCAGAAAACCATAGATATACTTTCACTGCCAGATATTTATTAGACCTTGGAAAGTTAAATACATCAACTTGCCACATTTCTCTCATCTGCAAAATGGGCATAATCATCGTGCCTCTCTTGTTTCAATTATGACATTATAAAGAGAAAATACACAATGAAAAGTTACAAATAAAATGTGTAATACATCTAGCAAGAACCTAGATGGTAGAAGACAAAGACTTTAGAATTATAGTGAGAAGAGCTCTGGACTGGGCTGGGAGACAATTCTCTACAGATCTGTTGTGTTTTTGCACCTCTTTTGAGCAAAGATATTGATTCCATTTGTATGAGAGAATCTTTTCAACGATATATACATAGCAAACAACCCCAGAGAGTAGAGAGAATATCTTCCTATGGAGCAAATAATTGGTTTATTTAATGTCCAGTATAATAAAGATGTCTCCCTCTGGGAAAATAAGGCAGACTTGCTGCTCAGTATGAGGTATTTGGCTCCCCTAAACTCTAGGCTCCTCTCCTATAACACAATGCCCTGAAGAAGCAGGTGTCATCTGGCCCTCTTCAGGTTACCCTGTGGAAACTGGAACTCAGGGAACAAGCAAAATGCTGATGCTTTGGCTTCTGTTAGTGCTATGCCTAATAAACTTTCCTTCTTCTCCAACCCAGGAGTCTCAACACTTCTGCCAGCATCCATGAAACTGGAGGAGGCCGGCTTAATAGCGGGTAAGCAGATTAAACCTCCAAACATTCAGTTTTTGGCAGGCTGACCAGGAGGCCTAAACTAAACTTCAGTATTTGTGATCAGGATTAGAGCAACTCACTTAAACTGATCAGGTCTCAGGTTTCCCATATTATGACCTAATGTTTTCTAAATTATATCAAGTACTACAGACCATAGTCTAGAAATGGGATTCTTGGCAAATAGGGGAAGAGATAAGAAGAGACGGAGTTGTATTTATTGAACTTTATTTTTAATGGAGTGGTTGTAATATCATTTAGCAGATATGTGACCCAGGGAAGTTGATTAATTAAATGATCAGATAAGTTTTTAAGTATCAAAGTGCTATCATTAGAGCTAAAGCTTTCCAATTTATTATCTCATATAGTTTATTTTTTATTATTTTAACATCTTTATTGGAGTTTAATTGCTTTACAACGTTGTGTTAGTTTCTGCTGTATAACAAAGTGAATCAGTTATACATATACATATATCCCCATGTCCCCTCCCTCTTGTGCCTCCCTCCCACCTTCCCTATCCCACCCCTCTAGGTGGTCACAAAGCATGGAGCTGATCTCTCTGTGCTATGCAGCTGCTTCCCACTAGCTATCTATATTATATTTGGTAGTGTATATATGTCAATGCTACTCTCCCACTTCATCCCAGCTTACCCTTCCCCCTCCCTGCGTCCTCAAGTCCATTCTCTACGTCTGCGTCTTTATTCCTGTCCTGCCCTAGGATCATCAGAATCATTTTTTTTTACTTTTTGGATTCCATATATATGTGTTAGCATATGGTATTTGTTTTTCTCTTTCTGATTTACTTCACTCTGTGTGACAGACTCTAGGTCCATCCACCTCACTACCAATAACTCAATTTTGTTTCTTTTTATGGCTGAGTAACATTCCATTGTATATTTGTGCCACATCTTCTTTATCCATTCATCTGTCGCTGGACACTTAGATTGCTTCCATGTCCTGGTTATTGTAAATAGAGCTGCAATGAACATTGTGGTACATGTCTCTTTTTGAATTATGGTTTTCACAGGGTATATGCCCAGTAGTGGGATTGCTGGGTCATATGGTAGTTCTATTTTTACTTTTTTAAGGAACCTCCATACTGTTCTCCATAGTGGCTGTATCAATTTACCTTCCCACCAACAGTGCAAAAGGGTTCCCTTTTCTGCACACCCTCTCCAGCATTTATTGTTTATAGAATTTTTGATGATGGCCATTCTGACTGGTGTGAGGCGATACCTCATTGTAGTTTTGATTTGCATTTCTCTAATGATTAGTGACGTTGAGTATCCTTTCATGTGTTTGTTGGCAATCGGTATATCTTCTTTGGAGAAATGTCTATTTAGGTCTTCTGCCCATTTTCGGATTGGGTTGTTTGTTTTTTTGATATTGAACTACATGAGCTGCTTGTATATTTTGGAGATTAATCCTTTGTCAGTTGATTCGTTTGCAAATATTTTCTCCCATTCTGAGGGTTGTCTTTTCGTCTTGTTTATGGTTTCCTTTGTTGTGCAAAAGCTTTTAAGTTTCATTAGGTCCCATTTGTTTATTTTTGTTTTTACTTCCATTTCTCTAGGAAGTGGGTCAAAAAACATCTTGCTGTGATTTATGTCATAGAGTGTTATGCCTGTGTTTTCCTCTAAGCGTTTTATGGTGTCTGGCCTTACATTTAGGTCTTTAATCCATTTTGAGTTTACTTTTGTGTATGGTGTTAGGAAGTGTTCTAATTTCATTCTTAAATCTTTTTTTAAAAAAAATTAATTAATTAATTTATTTTTGGCTGTGTTGGGTCTTCGTTTCTGTGCGAGGGCTTTCTCCAGTTGTGGCAAGCGGGGGCCACTCTTCATCACGTGCACGGGCCTTTCACTATCGCGGCCTCTCTTGTTGCGGAGCATAGGCTCCAGACGCGCAGGCTCAGTAATTGTGGCTCACGGGCCTAGTTGCTTCGCGGCATGTGGGATCTTCCCAGACCAGGGCTCGAACCCGTGTCCCCTGCATTGGCAGGCAGATTCTCAACCACTGCACCACCAGGGAAGCCCTAATTTCATTCTTTTACACGTAGCTGTCCAGTTTTCCCAGCACCACTTATTGAAGAGGCTGTCTTTTCTCCATTGTATATTCTTGCTTCCTTTATCAAAGATAAGGGGACCATATGTGTGTGGGTTTATCTCTGGGCTTTCTATACTGTTCCATTGATCTATATTTCTGTTTTTGTGCCAGTACCATACTGTCTTCATTACTGTAGCTTTGTAGTCTGAAGTCAGGGAGCCTGATTCTTCTAGCTCCGTTTTTCTTTCTTAAGATTTCTTTGCCTATTCGGGGTCTTTTGTGTTTCCATACAAATTGTGAAATTTTTTGTTCTAGTTCTGTGAAAAATGCCGTTGGTAATTTGATAGGGATTGCCTTGAATCTGTAGATTGCTTTGGGTGTAGTACAGTCATTTTCACAAGGTTGATTCTTCCAATCCAAGAACATGGTATATCTCTCCATGTTTGCAGACCAATCACAAGCATTGAAATTGAAACTGTGATTAAAATCTTCCAACAAACAAAAGTCCAGGACCAGGTGGCTTCACAGGTGAATTCTATCAAACATTTAGAGAAGAGCAAACACCTATCCTTCTCAAACTCTTCCAAAATATAGCAGAGGGAGGAACACACCCAAACTCATTCTACAAAGCCACCATCACCCCAATACCAAAACCAAAGATGTCACAAAAAAAGAAAACTACAGGCCAATATCACTGATGAACATAAATGCAAAAATCCTCAACAAAATACTAGCAAACAGAAGCCAACAGCACATTTAAAGGATAATACACCATGATCAAGTGGGGTTTATCCCAGGAATGCAAGGATTCTTTAATATATACAAATCAATCAATGTGATATATTTCATATGGTTTATGACAAAAGCAAGTTTCAGACTTAATTCTATCACACTATCATTGATTCCCAAGGTGGCACAGAGTGACAAAAATTGTATTACGTGTTTTATAACTTCCCTGATCTCTGCCTGTTTTGTTTGTTTGTTTCAGTAGTACCTTGCATGAAAAGTACATTCCAAAAAATTACAAAGATATTTTAGTAGCAGGATCAGCCCATGACATGATCAGTTTCAGGCAGCAATAATACTCAGAGTAGAAGGCAAAATAAAAGGAGAAACCTGAAGCAAAGAAGAGATTATATCAATAAGAACAAACAGCAAAATGGCAGATATAAACTGAAGCCTACTAATAATCACATTAATATAAATTATTAAAACACCATAATGATAAGGTTGAGATTATGATATTGAATAAAATGCAAGTCCCAACTACTAACTGCCAAAGGAAATCTACTTTAAATAAAAAAACAGAAATAAGTTAGTAAAAGTCTGGTGGGGTCGTCCCTGGCAGTCCAGTGGTTAGGACTCCACCCTTCTACTGCAGGGGGTGCAGGTTACATCCCTGGTTGGGGAACTAAGATCCTGCATGTCATGTGGTGTGGCCAAAAAATAAATAAATAAAAAAAAATTTTTTTTAAAGTAAATGTCTGGTTACAAAATGTATACCACACTAATACAAATCAAAAGAAAGCTCAGTTGCTTATATTAATATCAGACAAAATAGATTTCAAAGAAAAGAATAATACTAAGGAAAAAGAGTTATCTCACAGTAATAGAAGGACATAAGAAACATAACATCATAATGAGGGCTTGACAATTCTAATTGCTTAGGTCTCTAACAACAGAGCTTCAAAATACAGGAAGTAAAAACTGATAGAATTGAAAGTAGACATAAACAAATCTCCACTTATAGTTGGAGACTTTCACCTTCTTCTCTCATTAATTAATATTGCAAGCAGATAGAAAATCAGTTAGGATATAGCATACCTAAACAATGCTATCAACAAACCCAATTGTGACATTTATAGAACTCTCCACTCAACAGCAACAAAATACACATTCTCTTCAAATGCACATAAAACATTTTCCAAGATAGACTATGTTTTGCACCATAAAATATTCCCAGCACATCTAAAAGGATTCAAATAATACAAAGTATGTTATCTGATCACAGTACATCAATTCTGTGCAAACTGATTTATAGATGAAATCTCAATCAAAATTCCAGAAGCCTTTGTAGAAATTGACAGCTAAACTGATTCTAAAATTTGCATGGAAATACAAAAGAGCTGGAATCGTCAAGAGGAACTTAAAGAAGAACAAAGCTGGAAGACCTATAGTCTCTGATATCAAGATTTATAAAGCTACAGCAATAAAGAAAATTTGTTATTGGTGTAAAGATAATCAAAACTATCAATGGAACAGAAAAAAATGAGCCCAGAAATAGACTCCTGCATGTACAGAAAATTGATTTTTGAAAAATGTAAAGTAACTCAATGGGAAATAGGTCTTTTTGAAAAGTGTTGCAAGAACCATCATATAGTCACATGCAGAAAATGAACTTCAACCCTTCCCTCACACAGTATAAAATATTAATTCAAAATGGATAATAACTCTAAATTTAAGAGCTAAACTATACTTCTAAAAGGAAATTTCTAAGAGAAGATCTAAAAAGGTTTTCTAGTATAAAATTTTAGTGACTTTAACAAAGATTTAGTAAATAGACACCAAAGGCAGAAACTCTAAAAAAGAAATAGTAACAATAAACTGGATTTCTCAAAAGTTAAAACTTTTTCATTTAAAAGAAAAACACTATTAAATAAATGAAAATGTAAGCTACAGATTGGGAGAAAGTATATACAAAAACATCTTTGTCAGATATATATTTATCTAGAATATGTAGAGAACTCACAATGTGATAACAAGATCAACAGTCCAACTGAAACTGGTCAAAGATTTGAACAACTTCATCAAAAATGGGGCGGGGTGGGCAAAAGGGTGAAGGTGGTAAAAAGTAAAAACTTCCAGGTATAACATAAATAAGTCCTGGGGATGTAATATTCAGTATGGTGACTGCAGTTAACAATACTGTACTGTATATTTGAAAGTTGCTAAGCGAGTGGATCATAAAAGTTCTTATCATGCGAAAAAATAATTTGTAACTATGTGTGGAAATGGATGTTATTTTGGTAATCATTTTGTAATATATACATACATAAAATCATCATGTTGTACATCTAAAGCTAATACAATATTATATACATATCAATTTTTCTTTAAAAAACAAAAATATTTAGGAATATAAAAATCTTAGTCATCAGTCCCAAGGAAAGGTATGCAATATCATTACTCATTAGAAATGCAAATTAAAGTCTCATTAAGTTTCTACCACACATTCAATACAGTGACTAAAATTTAAGACTGAACAAAGTCAAGTGTTAACCAGCATGTGGAACAACTGAAAACCTCATACCCTGCTGGCGAAAATGTAAATCATACATTTTGAAAAACCCTTTGGTAGTTTCTTAAAGTTAAACCTACACTTGCCATATGACCCTGCCATTTTATTACTAGGTATTTACCCAAGAGAAATAAAAGCATATGTCCAGAGAAAGAATTTTTTATGAATGTTCTTGTGGCTTTATTCATAATAACCTCAAAATGGAAATATCCACAGTATCTATCAAAGGGTAAGTGGATAAACAAACTTTGGTCTACTGATACAGTGGAATACTAGTCAGTAACAAACAGGAATGAACTATTGACACATGCAACAAACATGGATGAATTTTAAGATAATTATACAGAGTGAAAAAGACTCAAAAATAAATGCCATATACTATGATTCTATTTTTATGAAAGTCTAGAAAATTCAAAACTAATCTACAGTGACAGAAGCAGATCAATGATTCCTTGATGACCAGTAAGCCTGAGGGGGAGTGGGGAATACTAGAAGGGATTGAAGGAAGTAAAATTACAAAGTGGAAACAGGACATTTTTGCCAGTGATGCATATGCTCATTGTCATAATTGTATACTTTAAATTGTATACTTCCTCTATATGTTGTAGCTAGTCATAATAAAGCTGTAGAAAAGGGAAAAAAGAATACTCTGGACATAAGTTCTTGTTAAAATCAAGTATATCGCATTCTGAAGGGAATTGACTCCTGCACTATCTAGATTCTTTCATACTGCTTATACAATGGTGAAGTATGTCCAAAATTATTTACGTAAGTTAACAGTGTCTCTAGTGTTGTCTAGAGATCAAGAAAGCTGAAGCATTTTTAGAATTTTCAGAGACATCTCAGAAGTATCCTTTTCAGATTAGAAGCCTTCAGTTGGTCACTAACCAGCCCTTGGATAAAGATTCTCTCGGAAAAACAAACCATCCCTATGTTACAGATTACAATTAGCTCATACACCCTATATAAAGTAAATTATGAAACAACAAAATCACTCATGACCTAATTTATCTTAGCCTTGTTTTTCATCTCACTAAAAAATAATGGTATCATTTACACTGCTGTAAAGATCAAGACAGACAATGTATATAAAGAACAAAACATGAGTACATAATAAGTATTCAATATTTATTTAATATAGATTAAAATGTTTTACTATAGCAAGGAAAATCAGCTCATGAAATAGTCACTTTCTGACTTTGCCAGTTCTAGGAGTTGCAAGTAGTTGTCCTAGGATTGCTTCTGTGGCATCAGTGGGGGCTAGTAATAATCAGGAGAGGTATGAAAGTTTTTTCTCCTCTCATTCTCCTTTTCTCTGACTTGAGAGACAGTAATGCTCCTATTATATTATTTTCAAAAGGAGATAAGAGAGGCCATTTATTTTTATAGCCCAGTGGTTTTTCAGCCTGACTGCATATTAGAATCAAATGGGGAGTTTTTTGAATGCTTATAACTGGGTCTCATCCCAGACCTTGGAATTTGAGGGTGTGGCCTAGGTATCAGAATTAAAAAAAAAATTCCTGAGACTTTCTAATGTCTAGCAAAGACCAAGAATGATCAAGTAACACTTTGTTATATATTTTACTACTTCACGGAATTATTATTCCAGACACTTCAATGAAATTAGAAATTTATTTTTTCCAGAGAGGGATATTTTATATTATTTATGACTATATAAATACGTAAGTAAAAAACTTAAAGTCAAATAAAAATGTTAGACTAGTTTTATAATATTTTGAATCATTATTTTTCCGTACTTATAAACTGTAATTTTCCTGACATGTTGTTCTTTCACTTTTGACTCTCTGTAAGTTACCTCTGTGCTACAAAGAGTTAACAAACGTAATATATTGGATCCCTTTTTGACTGTGTGTTTTAAACCATTTATTAAATTTATTAAACTGTGCTTACTGTGAGTACATCAAACCCCAAACTAAAATTAAATCAAGAGGTAGCAGATGCTAGCAATTCCACTTAATTGTCTAACAGCATATGCAGAGAGAGACAATCTCCAAGGTAACTGAGACATAAAACCTCGCAAAGATTTGATTCTGTTGATTGAAGTCAACACCTTGAATCACACAAAGAAGAAAGAAAAATGAAAAAGGAAGTTATTTCACAGAATAGTTTAGTGTAGGTTAGTGTAAGTCATGGTAATCATGATCTGTAGAAATTATCATTGGTGTGCTGAGGCTTAAAGCCCAGATTAATGCTTGGGATTATGCTTTTGATAAATGGACTCAATTTTACCCAGAACAGTAAAAATGCATATGTATACTTCTTTACATGTATTAGAGACTCCGCTGCTATTCATTTTGAAGAGTTTACATAAAGTTGTGGTCTAAAGACATTGTTCACTGGGTGTGAAGATACTGTGAAGAGTGACTTGGGTCTACATACTCCCACTCTCAGAGAGGTGAATAACTGCTTTCAGCAGTTAGGAGTACTACGAATTTCCCCTCTAAAAGAATTAAAAGCAAGCAAATTGCTATTTTTAAAAAAAATGTCCTTTGCTCAATCAACAGTCACAGCATAAAAAAAGATAGGATGTCCAGTTCATTTATATAATGGAGAATTGCAAAAGAAAGACTATACTGAGAAACTATGATTACTTCACTCTGAAAGAAAGTATGTTATACTTTAAATCTAACCTCTCAGGATTCCTGTAGATGAGAGATCATCATTAAAATTTAGTTGGCAATTTGTGTATAATATCCTTCACTTTGTCATTGCCTGGATATCTGATTCATCTCTTATTCTTTCTATACCATAGTGAGACACATACTGACAAACCCAGGCATTGTTATCAGTTTTTTCTGGGTAAGAAAACCACTCAAAAACCTAGTTCCTTGAAGTTAACAATCATTTCTTGAACTCTGCTTGGTTCTGAGAATTTGGGTTGGATTCAGTTAGGTAATTCTCTGCTGGCCTAAGCTGGCCTCGTTCGTTCATCTGTGGTCAGCTTCTAGTCAGCTCAACAGATCTGTTTCAGGAAGTTAACTGAATGACAGCTGGGTAACAGGGGCCACTGGGCCACGTGCCCTCTCTCATTCAGCCATCTAATCTGGTCTCATTCACATGACAAAGTGTTCCAAAAGAAGCAAATATAGATGCTCTTCAAGTTGATGCATGCTTCAAAATTGCCAATTTCCCATTGGCTAAGGCCAGTCACATGGCCAGTGTAGGGATAACGAAGGAGACTCTATCACTTGATGGAAGAGGAAAATTACAATCATTTTTAGAATCTTTCCTATTCTTCCTCCTGCCAATCATTCACATTCCTTCCACATGCAAATTATATTCACTCCATCCCAAGATTCAACATTCTCACCCAGGCTTGGAGCCTAGGATCAATTGATGCTCATCAAATCCTGATACAACTTCTCTTCATCCAGGAAAACCTATTTGCTTATATCACTCTGAGTACATTAACATCTTTCCCATTCCTAATAGTTCTATGCTTTTCTTTATTTTCCATTGGCCGTGGTACATTATTAGTTATTTGAATGCCTACTTTTATCCTAGAATGAGTCCAAAGGCAGGCAGTACAAGGTCAGTATTGCATATATTTCTACATAGCCAATCCCAAGGATTAGTTTTATATGGTCATGTTCTATAAACATCTTTTTGAATTTTGAATAAAGAAGTGGTTGAATAAATGAGTGATAAGAATTGATAGCCTGATAATACAAGGAGGCATTTTTATATAATCTGAAGCAGGCTGTTTTTGCAAGAGTAATATCCAAAATTCAGCTTTTATGGAATCAAAAAGAGGTGAAAGCGTAACATAACAATATCCAAATGAATCCTAATTAGTGTATATCATGACATTTTCAACTTTCATTGGCACTGCATGATAACTCAGAAATTATTCATAAACTTATAAGAGGAAAGAGTTGGCCAATTCAGAAAATACCAAAGGTGCTACCTGTAACTTCTGATTTCTAAAGATTTTCTATTATCTTGATGTTATCATTTGGATCATTTTTGGTCATCTGCATTCACATAAAGTCTAAAAACAAATGTTAATGGGTAACACAGTAAATCTTTTTATTTTTATACTCCTGCCATTTAAACCAGAAAAGTCAGGAAGACTCAGGTTTATTTGAAAATATAGAGATTCAGAAGTTTTAAAAAAACTGTGTAGATATTTTTAATATATAACATTGGTGGGCATTTCATTGTGTGTTAGTGCATGTTTACTTCTATTACCAATGTTTTACCTATCTAGGAGCATCTTGCTAAGTGGGCACACTTGTATTTCTCTGTGTTTCTGTATTATCTTGATATTTCTATGGCCACATATAGGACAGTGTATTAATCTGTGCATAGTGGAATTAAGATATCTATGCATATATCATTTGTGTGTGTACTTGTTTATTGGGTATGCACGAGTTTGTCAAGGGATTGTAGAGGATTTCACAGGATGACACTATTTATAGGAGTACTTCAAAATTATATGGCTATAGTATACTTTGTGGCATGTGTTTACTTATGACAGGAACATATAGTTGGATATACCTATGGGCCCTCTGTCTCTAAAGCAACTGTTTTGGTCAGTTGAGACATCTGGCTATCAGAAAGTTTTCAATCATTTTATTTCTTAAAGTGTTAAGAAAACAGTGGAAAACAAATTCTAGAACCCAACAGATTTGTGTTCTATTTGTTGCTTTACCAGTTCTCAGCAATTTTGAGTGAACTATTTACTAGATGTCAATAAATTAACACCTCACATAAAATGGTTCTGTTGGATGGTCTCTAAATACCTGTGTTGAATACTGGAATACCACTAACTGTATATGTGACTTTGAGTAAATTATATCCCTAAATCTCAATTTCCTCATTTGTGCAATGATTATACTAATACCTACTGCCTACAGTGTGGAACAGTAACATAAAATCACATAAGGACTGCTTGAAATGAAGTAGAAAGAGTGCACAGTGCTTGGCATGTAAAAATGCTGAATAAATCTTAATTCCATTTCCTTATGAATAGTAGAGTAAGAAAGAGAATTCAGATAACATTAGAATGAGAGTACATACAGTGAGAGTACAACACCAATGCAAACAAAAGGCTATTATGGACTACCAAGAAATGAGGCATAGTATTTTAAAAATATCCATCTTCAAAATTAAATTCAATGAACATGAAAGGAAAAATGATCATCAGAAACTATTTACCATATGCCACTAGTATCCTAATTACAGTATAAACTTTTAAAATCAGATTGACTTTCTTATTCTATTAAAAATCCAGAAGTAGATTCTGAAAAAGAACCCATCAATTCTTGGATGCTTGATGGCATTATTTCCCCCTGTATCCAGTTTGAAAACTAGGCTATTTATTTTTTCACTTCAGATAGTTTCTAAATGGTAAATAATATTATCTTATAATTTCTGTTATCTCCCATTATCTATTAACACCTTGAAAAATGTCCCTTATAAGACACTCCACCACTAATATTTTTAGAGACTATTTTTTAGAGAAATTTTATATTCACAGCAAAATTGAGAAAGGTACAGAGATATTTTATAAACTCCCTGCCTCCACACATGCATAGCGTTTCCCATTTTCAACTTCCCTTTTTGGGGTGGTACATTTGTTACCATTGATAAACCTACATTGACACACCATTAATACATTAATATGTATATGTTTTATTTTTTTTAATATAATTTGGACCTCTTCATAGTTAGCTACGTAAGCTCTTCTCATTTCTCCTCTTATTTGTCAACTAATAGAGGTAAGCATTAAAGCACTTAAAATATTTATTTCAATGAATAGGCAGTAAACATTCCCTAAATCTCACTAAGAATTCTATGCATCAAAACAACTAATTAGAGTATACACAACTTGTTGCTATAAGATATAAGCATATTGGATTAATTCAAAATTGATAGCGGGCCTAGAACTTTACCTTCTTCCTGTTACTTTTTAAAGAACATGTGAGAAAATACATTGTAAATATTTCTTTTCCTTCATATATACTCTCATTTTCAGGTTCCATTTTATTTATTCAACTACATACATTTTTTTTGTAAAGCAGTTAATTTACACATCCAACAGCATGACCTAGCTCTCATGGATTTCTTACCCTACCCTGTCTTACTTTCTCATCTTCCTTAATGTCCCGTCATAACAATTGACTTTTATTTAGTATAGTAAACACCATTTCTAATGTCATAAAGAAGAAATAAAGAACAAAATAAACAAAAATTAGATTCCTTCTTAACTTAGGTATAGCATTAAGTATTTTACGTATCTTGTCTAATGGTTATAGAAGTTCCTCTGAATAAAGAATGCATATTTAAAATATACTATTCCATTTCATTTTAAGGAATATGATTATTAGGTTAAAAAAATAGTCCTTTCTACACATGCTCATCCTTACTTTCTAAGCACTGGGAATTCTTCCAGATTTACATGGGTTGGAATTGCAAGGCTCAATCTCTAGAAACTTTGCAGCTCCTATATACTACTGAAGCAAGTGAGGCAATAGCCATTATTAATGCTTTGCACAGTGACACTTGTGTTTGGGGACAAAAGTGGAGATTGATTCTCTACTCTAAAAAACAAAAGGTATTAAAAATCATAGTCAAACAAATATTCATTTCTTACTCTAATAATATGCATAAAAATAAGCCCAAAGTAATTACTTAGGTTGTATTTGGTGATATAAAAGTCTTATTATATATTTTTAAAGAAATATAAATACTAAAATGAGTGCTTTCTCTTTAAAAATGTAACTTGGCCCTTATCAAAACCAACCACATTTTGTTGTCTTAATCTGAGAACTTTCCTTAATGTAGTGGTACCTAATTTAATTTTTTTTTCTTCATGCCATTTACTTACACAGAGCCCATCAAAACACTTATTAGCAATTCTCAATCATGAGGATACCATCCCAAGGGTCACTTAAAAGAATTTCCAGATATACTGAGTGACTATGTATCAAATACCTCCATACATATTTACCCTTGACACAATTCCAACTACAAGTATAACTGAATGTGTTAGGTAGAATCCTAAAGTGCTCCTAAGATTTTCAATCATAATCCTGAAGACTGAATAATGATGGTATATCACTTCCATGATTATGTTATACAGTAGAGTTGACTTTAAAATTGGTGGATAATCTAGGTGAGCCTAATCAAATTCATAAACCCTTTAAGAGCAGCGAGTTTTCTCTGGCTGGTAGCAAAAGGACTAGTCAGGGAGATTCCATGCGTGAATGGGATTTGACTCATCATCGCTGGCTTTTAAAGGTGTCATTGGACAGGGAATGCTAGCAGCCTGTAGAAGCTGACAGCAGTCCCTAGCTAAGAACCAGCAAAGAGAAAAATGATTTGAGGTCCCCCAGAAACAAGGTTGCTGAATTTAACCAGCAACCTAAATGCATGGAAGCAAATTCTTCCTCAGAATTTATAGTTAAGAATCCAGCCTGGCTAACACCTTTATTTCAACCTTGTGATAACCCTAAGCAGAGATCCCATCTAAACTACTGACCTACATAACTGTGAGAAAATGAATGAGTGCTGGCTAAAGTTGCTTGTTGTTTTGTCATTTGTTGCCTAGCAATAGAAGACTAATGTAATCTAATTTTATTATTTTCAAAATTTGGGGAACAAATCCTATTTTCCAAATAAAATCTTTGTAGAAATCAGTATGCAAAACTTGTATAAGCAGAGTTTCTCAGATTAAAAAGGTGGTCAACTCTATACATCAACTGACCCTAATTTTATCCCATATGGCCCCATCAATGAACCCCAGGAATCTTTGGCAGCCCAGTAGAATCCCCAAACACTAGAGTATTATTTGAATACCTGAGCCAAAGAGCAAGGAGTTTCAAATGAAAAGTGTATTCTGTCTGCTCTAGGTATAGGATACAAATAACTAACTCTTAGCCCCTTGGATTTGTCAAAATCTAGACAGCTTTTACCTATATCTTAATAGTTCCCACACCCAAATTCTGGCCACAGCCCTTGGTACTTCGGTCTAAACAGAAAATAGCCCACTACTAGCTCTAAACTTCTGTTTGGCTCAAACTGAAAGAAAATATAAGAGAAAGCATATGATAGCCTATATTCCACCTTGTAATGATTTCTTTCCAGGATACAAAGCATGCAAAAATACAATCTTCCCACACATTTCCTGAAAGCCATGGACCTTTTCATGAGTGAATTTCATCAGTTAAAACAAAAAACATAAAATAACAACAACACAACACTGAACAGCTATGTTGTAGCAGAGAAATCAACTGTTTGAACAAAGGATCCTCAAGAAAACAGATTTCCCAAGAAAGTAAGCAATTCTCAAAACTCTTCAGTTTAAAGATTAGGGCATGCCTTTTAGATGATACTCAGATAAATGTCTGAGTAGAATGATTTATTTTTACAACGATTATTGGGTCAGCTATTAGCATTTGACATTTATTGGCAAATATTCTCTAAGCTAAATTTGTAAATGTAGAATTTCTGTTTCCATGTATAGCACATTTCTCTATTTTCACTGTAAGGTGTTTGTTGAGCTTCTCAAGTATAAGTTCCAGGCAACAGATAATCAACTGAATACATTTAGGGAGGCATTTTCCCTGTATGATAGAGCATTGCTACATAGCAAAACAACACAGGGCTTGCTTTGGCAGAAGTATTACTGGTACTTCTTGTGAATGCTCTTGCTTATAAGTATTTCTAATAGACCTTCAAGCAGATATTACTCATTTGTTTGGGATGGTTTTAATAATAATTACTCCCCATGTGAGTAACGTTCCCTAATGCACGGTATTTCTGTACCCTTTTAATAATGTTTGAAATAAGTAGATAAACTATCACATCCCTATTTTGTTTGGTCAGGAAAAATGAAAAACTTCTAAGTGAGCAAAAAACCCTAGTGTTTGTCCTTTCTAGTACACATTTCTGGGTTATCTGATTCTATCTATCAGTTACTGTCTTTGAACTCTACAGCTCTGTAAGTTGTAGGAAAAAAACCGATGGCAATGTCAATGATACTTGTTCATATAAATGCAAATGAGTTTATCCAATGAATGTAGTTGATCATTGCCCTGTGGATATTGACTATTTTTGTATCTATTTGCCAATTCATTTCAGTATTCCTGATTGCCTATATACGTGTGTTGTAGGCACTCTCCTTTTAACCAGTTGTAGGATCTTATGGGTTTCTTCGTTAATTAATGATGGTATTGGTTTTCTATTGCTGTATGACAATTACCACAAGCACAGCATAAACAATACAAATAGATTATTTCATAATTTCTCTGTGTCAACAGACTGGGCATGGCTTAACTGGGTGCTCTGTTCATGTAACCAAGGTACAGGCTCAGGTTGTGATCTTATCTGAGGCTCAGGGTCTTTTTCCAAGCTCTCTGGGTATTGGAAGAATTCAGTTTGTGATTATAGAACTCAGAACCTCAGCTCCTGTAGGTCTCCTGCTGTTCCCTGTCATGCGGCCCCCTCCACAACATGGGAGTTTGTTTCTGCAAGGCCAACAGGAAAGTGTCTTTGCTGCTTCTACTCCCTCTGACATCTCCCATCACAGAATTTGAAATCTATTTTTAAAGGAGTTCACTTAATTAGGTCAGGCCTACCAGGATAGAAGTTAGAGTTAGTAGTTATAACATACACCTAGTCAGAATTCCAAAAGGAGAAAACAGAGAAAATAGGAAAGACAGTATATTAAAAAAAAAAAAAAAATGTAATGGCTGAAATTTGTCCAGAATTGTATAAAGCACCAATGCTTATATCTAGAAATCAATTAATTCCAAGTGAGAAAAAAGGAAAAACACATTGTTTCACATAATTTCTCATTATGATGAAACTTCAGGACACCAAACAATATAAGATGATTTGAAATGAAGCCAATAAAAGGCAACTACAAAGGAATGATAGACAAATTTAAAAGTAACATCTCTATGTAAACAATGGAAGTCAGAAAACAATGGAATGGTATCTGTAAAGAGTCAAAAGAAAATTTCTGGGAAACTCTAAATTTGCACCGAGCAAAATTATCCCTTAAAATGAGAGTGAAATAAACATTTAAAGATAAATATTAGCCAAGAAAGGTTAACCTCAACATGTGGTCACTAACAGAAATTCTAAAGTAGATATTTAAAGAAGGAAAATCATTCCCTGATGTGGACTGAATTACAAAAACCAGATGGATAAAAATGGTAAATAATTAAGCAAATCTAAACTAATTGGCAGGATAAATTTTTTAAATGCCTAATTTGGGGTGATCAGGCAAAAATAAGCTAGAATTAACATATAGAACAGCAAAAGAAGATAAGCAGGAAAGGTCTTAAGCATTCCAAGAGTCCTTAATTATTAGGAAGGGAGGTGGAGATACTAAATATCTTTAGAATTTTAGTGTGCTTCTTAAAATAGCAAGAGTATCTATTTAATACCCAAGATAGACATATAGCATGTAACTTCCAAACAAGTATAGGGGGCAAAAATGGGATGAGAAAGTTAAAAACATCAAGTCTGTATAAAAAATGACAAGAACAAAAAAATAGACTAATAGAAAGCAGGTATTATGGTAGTAGAAATAAATGTTAATGGAGTAAACTCTATAGTTAAAAGAAAATATTTACAATACTGGTTTAAGTCTATGCTGGTTAAACAGATACACCTGAAAAAGAAAGTTGAACATCAAAGACTGTAAAAATAGATTTTTCAAGTATGAAACATAATAATAGTTTACATTAATATCCAATGTCCTACAAAGGAAAACAATGTTGGAAATTAAAAGGATCACTACATAGTGATAAAAAATTCAACTAACCAGGAAGATACAATTTTCAATATGTATGCACCTAATAGTGTAGCTTCAAAACATATAAAGCAGAAAATTAAGAAAAAAAACTATGAGGAGAAATTGACAAATCTGTTACTAAAGTAAGAGATTTTGTCATACTCCCCATGGTAACTGGTAGATCTATCATACAGATAAATCAGTAAGCATGACAACATTTTAACAATTAAGAGGTTTGATCTAATTGACATAAACCATTGCACCCAAAACTGAGAAAATACACTTTCTTTTCATGAATAACTAGAATATTTTATGAAAATTGATATCACCCTATGGCATAAAGCATGTCTCAATAAATTTCAAATAATTAGAGTGAAATCAATGTGAACCCTACATAAGGGTTTGGTGTGAAGCAGCCTCTCTTATTATTAGTAATACATAAATTCAAGTAGGTAGAGAAAAGGAGAAGAGGAAATGGTGGGTGGGATATTTATTGCTTTTTGACACCCTGAAACTAAGTAAAGTTGTAAAATTTGAAGAGTAAAATTTGCTCAACTTTCCTGGGTCTGAAGGCCTGATATGAGGGCAAGTTTGAAGTGTAGAGAGAAAGGAGGTATGAAATGTGAATATTCACTTTTTAATAGGAGTGAAATAAAACTAATATCATTCCTGTCTGGGCAAATAAGGTGACAATTTTCCACATACATTTCTAATACATCCTCCATAATTTAATCTAATAATGATGAAAAATTTCTCTGTGTATATTACTTTAAAAGTAAATTTATGATGTGAATAATTTATGACTATTATTTTTTATGTGAATGCAACCCATGTTTCTAGTCTCAAAAGCTATTTCTGTTCATAATTCTTGCCCTAACAACTGAATACAGTATATTCTCTTAATAATCAGGATCTAGTATAACTATTTATACAGATATATCAAGTATTCTGGATGTACGTATATTATGTATATATGCATATATTTATAAAAACAATCACAGTAATCCGTATTAGTACACAGCTTCAGACGCAAAGAAAATGTTACCTTTTTTTCAAGTCTCAAAACTATTTCCTATGTGAAGCATCTTCTGATACCCTGGTGCACTCGTATGTTCATTCTCTTGAATTTTCAGTGTCATTTGTGCATATTATCATTGTAGAAATTTCCATGATGTATTTTAATTATTTGTTTAAATGTCTACCTTCTCCCTGGGATATAATCTCTTTTTAATTTGGGGTCAACTCTTTAGCTCCATTTCTGAAAAGTAAACCCAGTTCCCAGCACATGATAGCCACTCCATAACATCTTTTGAAAAAACAAATTTCCAAAATCTAAAAATGTATTCATGAGATTCTGGTATAAACGTCCAGTTCCTCTTCACTGAAGAACTTTTTAAAACTTTCAGTCAGTAAAATGTGTTCATCTGTTGCTGATTCTGGAATCTCATTTGGTCTGGATTTTATCTCCTTGTCTGTGATGTTGATGTGTCAATTGAAAAGAAAGTATATGGTAGCTAGTTTTGCAAGGGCTTAGATTTCTAAGATGACTTTTCTGCTACACACGCATAATGGTCAGACCTGGAAGTCAGTCTAAGTTTGAACTCTCCTCACATTAGCTGTGCGATTTGAATTATGTAACTCCTCTGTAAAAGTTTTTTACTCATCTGTAAAAAGTAAAAATGTTTACTTTTCCTCATCTGTAAAAGTCAGATAACAATAACACCTATTGTATAGGATCATTGTGAAAGTTAAAGGAATTAAGATGTGTATGTGTGTATACATACATCTAGATGGGCACACACATACATACCAGGCTGGGAACATTATATAAAATTTTGTTAGTATTATCAATCATGGTTTTTAAATTTTTATTGAAACCATTTGGTAACTGAGTTTTTTAAATTTTGCAGATAGATTTCTGGTTCCCATAGTTTTCTTACCCACACTAGTCTACAATGAGCTGGTGTTAACTTGTTCAAGGTCCATATATTGTTTCAATTTATTCACTTGCTCATGGGTTAATCTTCAGTTTATTTAGTTCTGCAATATACTTTACCCAATGCCAGCTGTCTGCTTTATTTACTATCTAAAGAAGAATGTGCGGGGGAGTCAGAGAAGATGGCGGAAGAGTAAGACGCGGAGATCACCTTCCTTCCCACAGATACATTAGAAATACATCTACACGTGGAACTTCTCCTACAGAACACCCACTGAACGCTGGCAGAAGACCTCAGACCTCCCAAAAGGCAAGAAACTCCCCACGTACCTGGGTAGGGCAAGATAAAAAAGAAATAACAGAGACAAAAGAATAGGGACGGCACCTGCACCAGTGGGAGGGAGCCGTGAAGGAGGAAAGGTGTCCACACACTAGAAGCCCCTTCGTGGGTGGAGACTGCGGGTGGCGGAGGGGGGAAGCTTCGGAGCCACGGAGGAGAGCGCAGCCACAGGGGTGCGGAGGGCAAAGCGGAGAGATTCCCGCACGGAGAAGCGGCACCGACCAGCACTCACCAGCCCGAGAGGCTTGTCTGCTCACCCGCCGGGGCGGGCGGGGCTGGGAGCTGAGGCTTGGGCTTTGGTCGGATCGCAGGGAGAGGACTGGGGTTGGCAGCGTGAACACAGCCTGAAGGGGTTAGCACACCACAGCTAGCTGGGAGGGAGTCCGGGAAAAAGTCTGCAGCTGCCGAAGAGGCAAGAGACTTTGTCTTACCTCTTTGTTTCCTGGTGCGCGAGGAGAGGGGATTCAGAGCACCGCCAAAACGAGCTCCAGAGACGGGCGTGAGCCGCGGCCATCAGCACGGACACCAGAGACGGGCATGAGACGCTAAGGCTGCTGCTGCCGCCACCAAGAAGCCTGTGTGCGAGCACAGGTCACTCTCCACACCGCCCCTCCCGGGAGTCTGTGCAGCCCGCCACCGCCAGGGTCCCGGGATCCGGGGACAACTTCCCCAGGAGAACGCACGGCGCGCCTCGGGCTGCTGCAACGTCATGACGCCTCTGATGCCGCAGGCTCGCCACGCCTCCTCCGTACCCCTCCCTCCCCCCGCCTGAGTGAGCCAGAGCCCCCGAAGCAGCTGCTCCTTTAACCCCGTTCTGTCTGGGGGGAACAGACGCCCTCAGGCGACCTACACACAGAGACGGGTCCAAATGCAAAGCTGAACCCCGGGAGCTGTGCGAACAGGGAAGAGAAGGGGAAATCTCTCCCAGCAGCCTCAGAAGCAGCGGATTAAAGCTCCACAAACAACTTGATGTGCCTGCATCTGTTGAATACCTGAATAGACAACAAATCATCCCAAATTCAGGAGGTGGACTTTGGGAGCAGGATATATTAATTGTTCCCCTTTTCCTTTTTTTGTGAGTGTATATGTGTATGCTTCTGGGTGAGATTTTGTCTGTTTAGCTTTGCTTTACAATAGCTTTATTTTACTTCACTATATTATATCCTCTTTCTTTCTTTCTTTCTATTTTTTTTTCCCTTTTACTCTGAGCCGTGTGGATGAAAGGCTCTTGGTGCTCCAGCCGGCATCAGGGCTGTGCCTCTGAGGTGGGAGAGTCAACTTCAGGACACTGGTCCACAAGAGACCTCCCAGCTCCACATAATACCAAATGGCGAAAATCTCTCAGAGATCTCCATCTCAACATCAAGACCCAGCTTCACTCAACGACCAGCAAGCTACAGTGCTGGACACCCTATGCCAAACAACTAGCAAGACAGGAACACAGCCCCATCCATTAGCAGAGAGGCTGCCTAAAATCATAATAAGGCCACAGACACCCCAAAATACACCACCAGACGTGGACGTACCCACCAGAAAGACAAGATCCAGCCTCATCCTCCAGAACACAGGCACTAGTTCCCTCCACCAGGAAGCCTACACAACCCACTGAACCAACCTTAGCCACTGGGGACAGATACCAAAAACAACGGGAACTACAAACCTGCAGCTTGTGAAAAGGAGACCCCAAACACAGTAAGATAAGCAAAATGAGACGACAGAAAAACACACAGCAGATGAAGGAGCAGGCTCAAAACACACCAGACTTAACAAATGAAGAGGAAATAGTTAGTCTACCTGAAAAAGAATTCAGAATAATGATAGTAAGGATGATCCAAAATCTTGGAAATAGAATAGACAAAATGCAAGAAACATTTAACAAGGACGTAGAAGAACTAAAGAGGAACCAAGCAATGATGAAAAACACAATAAATGAAATTAAAAATACTCTAGATGGGATCAATAGCAGAATAACTGAGGCAGAAGAAAGGATAAGTGACCTGGAAAATAAAATGGTGGAAATAACTACTACAGAGCAGGATAAAGAAAAAAGAATGAAAAGAACTGAGGACAGTCTCAGAGACCTCTGGGACAACATTAAACGCACCAACATTCGAATTATAGGGGTCCCAGAAGAAGAAGAGAAAAAGAAAGGGACTGAGAAAATATTTGAAGAGATTATAGTTGAAAACTTCCCTAATATGGGAAAGGAAATAGTTAATCAAGTCCTGGAAGCACAGAGAGTCCCATACAGGATAAACCCAAGGAGAAATACGCCAAGACACATATTAATCAAACTGTCAAAAATTAAATATAAGGGAAACATATTAAAGGCAGCAAGGGAAAAACAACAAATAACACACAAGGGAATCCCCATAAGGTTAACATCTGATCTTTCAGCAGAAACTCTGCAAGCCAGAAGGGTGTGGCAGGATATACTTAAAGTGATGAAGGAGAAAAACCTACAACCAAGATTACTCTAACCAGCAAGGATCTCATTCAGATTCAATGGAGAAATTAAAACCTTCACAGACAAGCAAAGGCTGAGAGAGTTCAGCACCACCAAACCAGCTTTACAACAAATGCTAAAGGAACTTCTCTAGGCAAGAAACACAAGAGAAGGAAAACACCTACAATAACAAACCCAAAACATTTAAGAAAATGGGAATAGGAACATACATATCGATAATTACCTTGAATGTAAATGGATTAAATGCTCCCACCAAAAGACACAGACTGGCTGAATGGATACAAAAACAGGACCCATATATATGCTGTCTACAAGAGACCCACTTCAGACCTAGAGACACATACAGACTGAAAGTGAGGGGATGGAAAAAGATATTCCATGCAAATGGAAATCAAAAGAAAGCTGGAGTAGCAATTCTCATATCAGACAAAATAGACTTTAAAATAAAGACTATTACAAGAGACAAAGAAGGACACTATATAATGATCAAGGGATCGATCCAAGAGGAAGGTATAACAATTGTAAATATTTATGCACCCAACATAGGAGCACCTCAATACATAAGGCAAATACTAACAGCCATAAAAGGGGAAATCGACAGCAACACAATCATAGTAGGGGACTTTAACACCCCACTTTCACCAATGGACTGATCATCCAAAATGAAAATAAATAAGGAAACACAAGCTTTAAATGATACATTAAACAAGATGGACTTAATTGATATTTATAGGACATTCCACCCAAAAACAACAGAATACACATTTTTCTCAAGTGCTCATGGAACATTCTCCAGGATAGATCATATCTTGGGTCACAAATCAAGCCTTGGTAAATTTAAGAAAATTGAAATCGTATCAAGTATCTTTTCCGACCACAACGCTATGAGACTAGATATCAATTACAGGAAAAGGTCTGTAAAAAATACAAACACATGGAGGCTACACAATACACTACTTAATAACGAAGTGATCACTGAAGAAATCAAAGGGGAAATCAAAAAATACCTAGAAACAAATGACAATGGAGACACGACGACCCAAAACCTATGGGATGCAGAAAAAGCAGTGCTAAGAGGGAAGTTTATAGCAATACAAGCCTACCTCAAGAAACAGGAAACATCTCGAATAAACAACCTAACCTTGCACCTGAAGCAATTAGAGAAAGAAGAACAAAAAAACCCCAAAGCTAGCAGAAGGAAAGAAATCATAAAGATCAGATCAGAAATAAATGAAAAAGAAATGAAGGAAACAATAGCAAAAATCAATGAAACTAAAAGCTGGTTCTTTGAGAAGATAAACAAAATTGATTAACCATTAGCCAGACTCATCAAGAGAAAAAGGGAGAAGACTCAAATCAATAGAATTAGAAATGAAAAAGGAGAAGTAACCACTGACACTGCAGAAATACAAACGATCATGAGAGATTACTACAAGCAACTCTATGCCAATAAAATGGACAACCTGGAAGAAATGGACAGATTCTTAGAAATGCACAAACTGCCGAGACTGAACCAGGAAGAAATAGAAAATATGAACAGACCAATCACAAGCACTGAAATTGAAACTGTGATTAAAAACCTTCCAACAAACAAAAGCCCAGGACCAGATGGCTTCACAGGTGAATTCTATCAAACATTTAGACAAGCGCTAACACCTATCCTTCTCAAACTCTTCCAAAACATTGCAGAGGGAGGAACACTCCCAAACTCATTCTACGAGGCCACCATCACCCTGATACCAAAACCAGACAAAGATGTCACAAAGAAAGAAAACTACAGGTCAATATCACTGATGAACATAGATGCAAAAATCCTCAACAAAATACTAGCAAACAGAATCCAACAGCACATTAAAAGGATCATACACCATGATCAACTGGGGTTTATCCCAGGAATGCAAGGATTCTTCAATATACGCAATTCAATCAACGTGATACACCATATTAACAAATTGAAGGAGAAAAACCATATGATCATCTCAATAGATGCAGAGAAAGCTTTCGACAAAATTCAACACCCATTTATGATAAAAGCCCTGCAGAAAGTAGGCATAGAGGGAACTTTCCTCAACAGAATAAAGGCCATATATGACAAACCCACAGCCAACATTGTCCTCAATGGTGAAAAACTGAAACCATTTCCACTAAGATCAGGAACAAGACAAGGTTGCCCACTCTCACCACTATTATTCAACATAGTTTTGGAAGTGTTAGCCACAGCAATCAGAGAAGACAAAGAAATAAAAGGAATCCAAATCGGAAAAGAAGAAGTAAAGCTGTCACTGTTTGCAGATGACATGATACTATACATAGAGAATCCTAAAGATGCTACCAGCAAACTCCTAGAGCTAATCAATGAATTTGGTAAAGTAGCAGGATACAAAATTAATGCACAGAAATCTCTTGCATTTCTATACACTAATGACGAAAAATCTGAAAGTGAAATTAAGAAAACACTCCCGTTTACCATTGCAACAAAAAGAATAAAATATCTAGGAATAAACCTACCTAAGGAGACAAAAGACCTGTATGCAGAAAATTATAAGACACTGAGGAAAGAAATTAAAGATGATACAAATAGATGGAGAGATATACCATGTTCTTGGATTGGAAGAATCAACATTGTGAAAATAACTATACTACCCAAAGCAATCTACAGATTCAGTGCAATCCCTATCAAACTACCACTGGCATTTTTCACAGGACTAGAACAAAAAATTTCACAATTTGTATGGAAACACAAAAGACCCCGAATAGCCAAAGCAATCTTGAGAACGAAAAATAGAGCTGGGGGAATCAGGCTCCCTGACTTCAGACTATATTACAAAGCTACAGTAATCAAGACAGTTTGGTACTGGCACAAAAACAGAAATATAGATCAATGGAACACGATAGAAAGCCCAGAGATAAACCCACGCACATATGGTCACCTTATCTTTGATAAAGGAGGTAAGCATATACAGTGGAGAAAAGACAGCCTCTTCAATAAGTGGTGCTGGGAAAATTGGATAGATACATGTAAAAGTATGAAATTAGAACACTCCCTGACACCATACACAAAAATAAACTCAAAATGGATTAAAGACCTAAGTGTAAGGGCAGACACTATCAAACTCTTAGAGGAAAACATAGGCAGAACACTCTATGACATAAATCACAGCAAGATTCTGTTTGACCCAACTCCTAGAGAAATGGAAATAAAAACACAAATAAACAAATGGGACCTAATGAAACTTAAAAGCTTTTGCACAACAAAGGAAACCATAAACAAGACAAAAAGACAACCCTCAGAATGGGAGAAAATATTTGCAAATGAAGCAACTGGCAAAGGATTAATCTCCAAAACATACAAGCAACTCATGCAGCTCAATATCAAAAAAAAAAAAAAACAACCCAATCCAAAAATGGACAGAAGACCTAAATAGACATTTCTCCAAAGAAGATATACAGATTGCCAACAAACACATGAAAGAATGCTCAACATCATTAATCATTAGAGAAATGCAAATCAAAACTACAATGAGATATCATCTCACACTGGTCAGAATGGCCATCATCAAAAAATCTAGAAACAATAAATGCTGGAGAGGGTGTGGAGAAAAGGGAACCCTCTTGCACTGTTTGTGGGAATGTAAATTGATACAGTTACTATGGAGAACAGTATGGAGGTTCCTTAAAAAACTGAAAATAGAACTACCATACGACCCAGCAATCCCACTACTGGGTATATACCCTGAGAAAACCATAATTCAAAAAGAGTCATGTACCAAAATGTTCATTGCAGCTCTATTTACAATAGCCAGGACATGGAAGCAACCTAAATGTCCATCGACAGATGAATGGATAAAGAAGATGTGGCACATATATACAATGGAATATTACTCAGCCATAAAAAGAAATGAAATGGAGGTATTTGTAATGAGGTGGATGGAGTTAGAGTCTGTCATACAGAGTGAAGTAAGTCAGAAAGACAAAAACAAATACAGTATGACAACACATATATATGGAATCTAAGGGGAAAAAAAAAAAAGGCCATGAAGAACCTAGTGGCAAGACAGGAATAAAGACACAGACCTACTAGAGAATGGACTTGAGGATATGGGGAGGGGGAGGGGTGAGATGTGACAGGGTGAGAGAGTGTCATGGACATATATACACTACCAAACGCAAAATAGATAGCTAGTGGGAAGCAGCCGCATAGCACAGGGAGATCAGCTCGGTGCTTTGTGACCACCTAGAGGGGTGGGATGGGGAGGGTGGGAGGGAGGGAGATGCAAGAGGGAAGAGATATGGGAACATATGTATATGTATAACTGATTCACTTTGTTATAAAGCAGAAACTAACACACCATTGTAAAGCAATTATACTTCAATAAAGATGTTTAAAAAAAAAGAAAAAAAAAAAAGAAGAATGTGCTTTTTTTTCCCTATTTCACAAGCTTAAGTAAAGATGATTCAAATAAGTAGCCACTATATAAAAGGGCAGCATTTGCCATTTAAAGTAAATTACATTTGAAAAAAGCCAAAAATATTTATAATTAGATTAGCCTATGTTAATCTTGCTCTGCTTTGAAACCAGGGATAGCAACAAGTTCAAAATTGAATAAAAACAAAAAACAACTACAGATGGATAAATGTATAGTGCTTTGGGAAGTACATTTAAAATATACACTAAAGAAAATGAACATTTTCCCATATATTTCAAATCGATATTTTTCACAAAAAAGACTAACAGTAGCAAACAATATGTGAACAACATAGTGCACAGTTTTTTTTTATCTTGTGGCACATAGGAATTCAAGACAAAGTGGAGTTTATTTTCATTAAATTTGTATCTACCTATAAACTACCAAAGTTTCTTAAACCTTGATAAATATTCCCAATACTGAAACCTCCACTAAGTGATATGACATACTATTTTGTTTTTTATGGTCTTCATGACTCACAGGATTCTTTAGGTCAAATGATTCCAAATAGGCTCCAGAACAGTTTTACATACACACACACACACACACACACACACACACACAATGTATGTGTACCTATACACATGCATAATACCCATTATATATAAATACCAATACATTTAATATCTGCATAAAAAAACTTTTGCAAATGTAGAAATTCTAACACAAAAGTCAAATGAGGCATATACCAACTAATTTCTTGGATTCAAGATTTACCTTTCTATCATTTAAACCTACATTTGTTTGTTAAAAACTCAGACTTCCTTTACAAATTATTTAAAAGTTAAAACCTCTTCCAAAACATTTTCAGTGGTTATTTTCTAAATTTAACCTTAATAAGCTGAGCAGTGTTTTTCTGTCATTCATTATTTGTGTTTATAAATTCCATCTTAAGAAAATACAGTGCTAATGAATTCACCAGGCAATGAAATATACCACAAAGAAGTAATGTCTATGATTTCTAGAAATCCTTTTGTCAAGAGAATCCAAGAATGCTCAGAATAGCAGAGAAACTTTCTTAAGAAAATGGCCCTAAATTTTAAGAATAAGTTTTCCTGATCTACAAATTGGGAGTGTCCTTTCAAAACTATGCTGGAAATTCTCTTTCTTTGGACTTCTCTCTGCTTATTCTAGTTACTACTTTTCTCCTACATTCTTTATAAGAGTCATTTAAATGACCATGTGCCTCAGAAAAATAAAGCATCACAAAATTGTGTTTTTTTTCCCATTATCTAGACTATTTTTATCTTTCTATAGAAATTTGGAGAGCAGAGTTATTATTTTTATCCAGACCCCTGAAGTCATCACGATAATAATCTCAAACACAGTCCAAGCATGTTAATAAAATTTACTTTTTTCATGCAAAATGTAATATTTTGCATAGCAAAGATTCCAATCCCAGATTTCACTAAGACGACAAAATACACAGTTTACAATTACTAAATGACATTTGGAACTTTGCAGCTTAAAATTTTGACAAACATTATGAGGCTTATGTTTCTTTCCTAATGAGGACCTACCGAGAAACAATATATTTTCACATGTAAAAATATTTAAATATAAGTCTATCTGAAGTAGGAAATATAGTAATAATTTCTCAATCTTCCTACAATTCCTGTGGCTACAATATTCTGCCTGTATATATGAAAACTTGAAGATAGTCTCGATATAATTTTTACCTAAATGCATTTCTTTTTTGTTTAATTTTACTCTTAATGTTATACTTGCTCTCCAAATGGACACCTTACCTTCATCTTTGAAGCTAGCAACATCCCATCTCTCTGACCATTCTCCTGTGGTTACATTTCCCTCTGATTCTGACCTCTTCTTCCACCCTCTCTCACTTTTAAAGACCCTCATTGCGCACACCTGAATGATCCAGGCTACTCACCTTTTTTAAGGTCAACTAATTAGCTAACTTAATTCTGTCTGAAACCTCAATTCTCTCTTGACATGTAACTTATATTTGTGCATTCTGGGGATTACAGTGTGGATATCTTTGGGTGACCACTATTCTGGCTGCCACAGTTCCATTCTATAAGTACTCTTGAATCTTTCTCTTCCTTCTATATCCTTAAGCATCTTGATTCAGCTCTGACCTTTCCACTGTAACCACTTGTACTGAGATCACCAGTGACTTCAAGTAACACATTCATAAGACACTCTTCCACCCTCATATTGTTTTATGCATCTGTAGCATGTGAAGCATGGAACTCAAGGAATTCTTTTCAACTTCCTTATTGAATCTGTCTCCTACCCGGCTTTCTGTGGAAAGTCTTCCTTGGTTCTTTCACCAGTCTTGAAGTATGAGAGAAATGGTAAAAAAAACTTTTTATAGAAGATGAAGTTACCTCAACCTTCAACTCCACTGTATTTCCTTGCTACTTAGTATTTTGAATTCTGGTATGAAAATATTGCATGATACCTGCCTCTTTGCCTGTGCATATCATGTAGTTCTCCTATAGTGGGTATGTACAGGTGTATTTCATTTGATGTAATCAAATTTTAAATAAAATATTGAATATTTGTTAATTTTTTTTTTAAAACTTTCTGATTTTAAATGCAAAAAAGCCATTCTTCTTTTCAGATTCCTGTTGATATGCCCTCCATTTAAGTGTTGGTGCTTCTTCAGTGTTCTGAAAGTGAACTTCTTCCTTGTGATTCTACAGTCTCTGGGCACCTATCTTCATACTTGTAACTGCATATTTGGGCATCTCTAGTAAGCATTACAATTGTTTTCCACAAATTGAGCATTTCTTTACAGATATTCCATAGGACTTTGATAAATAAATGCTGGAATTTGTTAATTACCCTCCAAATCTTTTTTCCTCCTGGTATGTACCACCTTTGCTTAGTAACGTCAAGATGCTCCAATTGACCCCTAACAAAACGTGAAATTCATTTTGTCTTGAACTCTTTGTATCTGCCTCCTTCTTGATATATCTCTAAAAATCTCATTTACAACATTTTAATACAACCTGAGTGTTTTACTCTGTGTTCTTTATCTTTACTGATTTATTTTGAGCCTTCATCATTTCTCTCATAATTTATTGGTTTTCTTTGCCTTCAGTCCTCCTCATTTTATACTTAAGTGTTCATACATGACCATCGCAGCATTTCTAAATTACAGTTCTAATTACATCATCGAACTATTTGAAAACTACAGGGAAAGGGCATGGTATATGAATGTTTTCCAGTCCAGTTTTGTTTTCCTTTCTGGCCCTTACTTCAATCACTCCTTCTTGGTATTTCCTTGCTCCAGTCTTGTGAATTACTTGGAGCTCACAAGTGGGCACCATATATTTTACAGTTTGTTTCATCTTCTGGAAATCTGTTCTTTTTTAAATACAGTTCCAATCTTGTATCCTATAGAAAAACTTTCCTGAATGATTTATGAAAATTTACTTAACTTCTCCTCCAAGTTCCTCAACTGCTTTGTACATTCTTCTCTTTTAGTATTGCAGTTGTTTTTTTCTACTTCTAGAAAATCAATTTTGTGATGAAATGGACTCTTTTTAACTCAAAAATTTAGTGAGGTAATTAATATTAAGACTGGATCACTGAGTATTTGTTGGATTAGTGATTTTTATTTCTTTCTTCCACTACAATAGTGGGGGAAAAAAGACCTGGTAAATGGTCTTGCAGAATAGAGAATAAGGATGATGGTATCTTAAACCACAATTGTCTTTCTTCAGTTCTCATAGCACATGGCTCCAGTATCAATGACTTAATTCAAAACCACCAGCCTTATCAAACCTATACATTTTTTAACCTGTTATATTTTAAAATGTAAAGTTCTATATAGTAATGGTTCTCAACCAGGGGTGAATTTGCCCTCCTTGGGGTATTTGGAAATGTTTGGAGACATTTTTCACAGTCACAATTGGGAGGATGCTACAAGCGTCTAGTGGGTAGAAGCCAGGGATGCTGCAAGAGATTATTATCCAGCCCAAAATGTCAACAGTGCCACTATTGAGAAACACTACTCTAGAGTAAATGATGTATCTTCCTAAAGGCAAAATCCATATCTATATGTCTAAACAGAATATTTAATTAACTTGTTTGGGTACTGAAATACATGCGACTTTTTAATTCTATGCTATTTTTATATAGTTATAAGAATCAAAGTTCCAGTTTCTTTCTCAAAGTAACTAAAACATGATTTCCTCTAGAATATTACATCTTTAATTTTATATGCATATGACCTATATATATTCCACCACTTTTCCTTAATTTTAGTGCATGGCTTTTATAGACTGAGCTTTATTTTAAAAAATTAATTTAGAAGTTAGCATCCAAGATGTGTTCATTTGTTTCAAAATAGAAAACACACACACACACATTATGCCTTAAGCTGTCTTTCAGAGATGTTATAATAGCATCGCATAAATGGAAATTAATTAGTACTTTGTTCTGCACTAGACGTTCTTTTGTAAGCTGTAAGTAGATATCATTTCTTCTACTAAACATATGATAAGAAAGAAGAAACACAGGCTTTTCCCAGCTTAGGAACAATAGAATGACAGAATAGAACACCTTTCTCCAGTATATAGGCATGCATATATGTTTTATTTAAAAGTGTCCTATATATATTACTAAAAGTGACACATGCAATGCAGAAATACTATGCTGAAACTTAATAAAATGTTAAGAAAATAGAGAGAAAGATTAGGATTTGCCATACTCTTCAATGATTTATGAGGCCTGTTTATAAAAGAACTTGAAGATTTCCTATAGCCCACAGAGCAGCACAGATACTACAGCTTGATATACCCTGAGAACATATTGACCATCTATACTACAAGGTAATATCCAGTATTAGTTTGCTCATTTAACGAGATCACTTATTGTTATGAGAGTTAGCAGATAGATAAGCCAATCCCGACTTTTATGAGATACACAGTCACGTATGTAAAACAGACAAGTACCGTGGTAAATGTTACAGATACACACTGAAAGGTGTGGCAGATGCTGTAGATATCCTGCTTCCAAAAGCCATTAGCTCCTTATTTCTTGCTATAAGAAGCTGGCTTCTGTTCAGGAACTGATGGCCCATGCACTCAGGGAAAGTGGTCCCCTCCTCAGCTCCTGGAAGGAATGTTAATTAGGCAAAGCCTGTAATAACTATGCTTTTCCTTTTTCAAGTGACTGGCTCAGCATGGTCATGTGATATAACTGTAATGAATGAGACAAATATGAAATTTGCTTTTGAAGACCTTGGGAAGGATTTTTCCTGATAAAAAGATATTGGGGCGGGGGTGGGGGCTGTCTCTTTTACCCTCTGCCAAGTGGGTTATGTGAGGGCATGATAACTGGAACTGTAGCAGTGTTGCAATCATTAGGGCATCAGCCCAAGTTTGAAAGTCAAAATGCTGAGGATGGTGGAAAAGAAAGATGAAAGATCCTGGCTCTTGATAAGCTGGTTCTACCTTAAACAAGATTTCTTTTTATCAGTTTTTCTTTTAATGCTAATTATAATTGTATTTTCTCTTTCTTACTGATATCTTAACTGATAGAGAAAGATACTTAAGCAAAGCTGGGAGATCAGGTAGGACCCCCCCCCCCCATAGTAAATACAATCTACCTGCATCACTGAACGTCTTCCCAATACCTCTGAAACTTCCTGTTCTCTATGATCACTGTCCATAGCAGAGATTCAGTAATTGCAAGTGAATAATTGCCATGTATTTGGGGCAGAATGCAATGTCATAATTCATGGAATACATTCAAAATCAAAGAAACTATGATATTGAGGTTTTCAGAACTCAAGAAAAAAGAGACATATTAAACTAACCCATATGTGTAATCACTCAGTTAAAAGTCATTTTAAATAAGATTTATCAAGACAGATAACAAAAAGTGCTGCTTCACAAAGGTTGTAAACAGAATTACCAAGAGACCTTGCAGCTACTGCCTAAAATGCACCTGAAATTTGACTGTATAACTTTGTTTCCTGGAACTTTCCTAGCCATGAAGTGAGGTGCACAAGAGGATGCAAGAGATTGTGTGCAATGAAGGAGAGATTTAGACTCTAGTCCTACTGAGTATGCTTACAAAAATTGCTCCAACTATTCAGCCATCCCTTCTTGCACCCTAACAGAGACTTTTATATTCCTTTTATATAGGAATATTTAAAGGCAAAAGGCAAATCCATCTTTCCCCTTCTTTGTGCATGTTCTTACAGCCTGATAGTATGACTTGAGCTGCTTTTATCAACCTAGATGTTTGAGCTCCTTGATCAACTGGTCCTTGCACCATCACTACAGGGTCCGGGTCTAGTTTCTAGCAAACATGCAGTGACTAATGTGAGATGTTCCCCACTGATGCTGTAACTACTATATGAAATTAACTCATTAATACTGTGAACATATATTTTGCAATCCAAGTCAGGATGTGAATGAAATAAGAGCTGATGATAATTTAAGTGGAATAACTGGCATTACCCAAGACTGTCCAGGGTTCTTCTGCCTATCTGGGAAGGGTTTGTATCTCAAGACCCTAGTGCTGCTCTCTCAACTTCACAATTTTTCAGTTAAAACAAAACTTTTTTTCAAAGCTGTATTCTGAAATACTCAATAAGTATATTTTTAAGTGATAAATTGTTTTAGAAAATTAACCAATGTGTGTGTATTAAGTTTTATTGGTAGTCAGCATTTGGAAAGGTCAAGATTGACTGGAATTCTTGGGAAAGCTTTATGGAAGAGGTGGAATTTGAAATAGACCTTGAAAGATCTGTTGGGCTGGAGGGGTAGAGGAAGGATTAGTGATAACAGTGTGGAAACAATGCAAACAAAGGGAGGGAAAAGGAATATTATCAATATTATACAAATCAATTCAAACTAACAATATGCATTACCTTCATAAAAATGAATAACAATAACCATTTGTTGATCTACAATGTTCACATGACTTTATATACCTGTCATTTGGTATTTATTCAAATAGAATAAATTCTACCAATTCTTTTTTCATAAGTGGACAGGTTATGATTATTCTCTTAATTATATTTAAAGGAATGGGGGAAGGATAAAACATTTAAAGTGACAGAAATTTAGTAATGCAGGCCAAAAAAAAGTTTTATGAATTTTTAAACTCCTTTTAGCCAGTGCTCCTTTTACTCTGTAGCATCTCTTCTCTAATGACTGGAAGATAGTATAATAATTGTCTCTTTGTGGCTGAGAAAAAATGCTGAAAATAATTCCATGGTTGTTATAAGACTGAAAAAGGAAAATGTGGAATCCATGAAAAGAAACCATGGAGGGGTCAGGAATAGAACTGGCTGTGAGCCAGAATGAAGTTTTGAAAGCAGAGAGGGCAAAAGGTGGGTACTAATATTCTGTAATTGTGGCAATAAGCTGCTAATAACAAAAAGTACACTGAAAAGTTTGGGTATAGAAGATGAGAATATATCCATTGTCTATTTAAATGAAGAGCAATTGAGGATGCAGCTGTTTAATGTGAAAAATATAATGGTCTAGTGAACCAGAGTCTAGACTGGGCTCTACTCCAGTTCAGCTATTGAATCTGGTGGACCTTAAACAGATTGTGGGAGACTAGGAATTGAAGATCATTTACTGGCTCCTTGCCCACTTATTTCCTCTGTAGCCCTTGGAAAAACTAAAAGTCTGCTCTCAAATGTTATTAATCTCCCTTGAAAAAGCTCTGTGACACATAGAATATAGATGGACAAAGGGCCAAAGCACATCGTACAGAACAAATAAGAACATACATAGTAAGGAGAAAGGTATATCAGAAACTGGCTGTTTATCAGTTTAAAATTGTGAGCACCAAACTCTCTGCTGAATTTGTTAAAGTGTAATGATAGGTTGCACATAACTGTGTACCCTCATCTTACTGGTTAACTCATGATTGGACAGCATAAATCCCTTATTTTCAGATGCACAAGGAAAATGATGATATTGCTTGCATGACCGATTTTGTGCTTCACTGCTCTTAATTGTGTGCTTAAGCTTCACTCTTCGAAAGCTTACAATGTCTTAGAAAAAAAGGTCAAGGTGTGATATTTTGCAGAAAAGCAAAAAAAAAAAAAAAAAAAAAAAAAAAAGGCCAAAATCTGAAGAAGAGAGAAACAAAAAAATCTGCTGCTAGAAGGAATTACTCACTTAAAAACACAAGTTCATGCATTGGAATTAAGTACAAGCATAGCCTATAGGCAATTCAAAAATTTTTTTCATTACACATTAGAGTAGTTGAAATAAGTAAAAAACTGCCAAATTCAATAATAAAAGCAAAGTGGTATAAATCAGCTCAAGAGGGAACTGAATCAATTTTTAGAAAAGAAAGAAGCCAGGACTACTGCCTTGATTCTTACAGCAGGAAAAATATCTACATCAACTTCTTCAGGTTATTGCTGAATTTGAACCATTCCTTATTATAGCTAACATAATTTATAATCATTTAGGACTTGATTTTAATTCATTATATTTGCTAAATAAAACTATATCCTTTTTTTTTTTCTTTTTACTTAACCTAAGTTATCTGAGGTCAGAGACTCTGGGTAATTATTCATTGTTTTATTCCTATACCTAGGGTAATGCTTAGCAAGGAACAAACTGTCAGTTATTGCGTATCAAATGAAATAATGAAGAAATGAAGAAAAATACTCACCCATGACTTATGAGATATTTGACCAGAATATTAACTGATCAAGGGTATTTGAACAAACTCTAGCTCACAACAGCAAGGACCATATATTACTGTTCCAGCAATATGTAATCCAGAGTACAGTGGCACAAGACAGATCTTATCCTTAGAACCGTCATCTCTTTTATTTCTGGTTTGTCAGTTCTTCTTGTTTACCTCTGCCCTGCTTGCTTCTATAGTAGTTACTCTTTTTTTAACTTTCTCTTCCTTTCTAAAAGAACTGGGGTAGTAATTTTTGGTTGTCATCAATGCTTGCTGACATATTTCTTTAGTGAGTATATGGAGTAGACAGATAGGCACTAGGTACCATGCTTTCATTGAAAGCATTTCTATGCTTTGGGATGATCTCATTGCCCAACAGAATTAATGATCTTTTATAAGTTCCTCGTTTGTTACTTACTTGAGCATTAGGAGGAAAAGAGCCCAGGAAATTCTAGGGGGCCCCTTTTAAAATCAGGACATAAATGAAGATCTATAAATGTGTATGTTCCCTGGCTCCTCCTAAATAATTCATTTTTAAAGTAATTTCAAAGTGAGGTTGGTTTTACTTCGCACTAATTAATTTCCAGTTGTTTTTTCTTCTATCGTATATGCTTTCAGTTTAATGAATTTAAATAGTAGGGAACTGTCTATATATATTTGTAATATTTCCTGGTATAAATTTTATTACTCAATTTATTAACAGTAACTGCTACTTTACATTGTAGAGAATCTAGTCTGTGTTTGAGGGCATTTCGGGCTAGTTTATTTTGTTAATGCATAAACTTTAACAGTGTTATGAGTTTAGATATATGTTCAACTCTTTAGAAAACTGGACACTTTGTTCCCCTCCCCCCCCAACTGCCTAAGACTTTAACAGCAGTTTTCTTTAGATTACATATATAAATTTGATTAAATGACCAAAAAGTCAATTCTATGAATATAATCCATTAATGGTACTAACCGCACTGTAAAAAAATAAGAAAAAATAAATAAAAACTTAGTGACTATTCTTTTTACTTCTTTTTATGAACACATTTCTAAGAAATAACAATAGATTAATTCTGGAAGCCCAAAGAGAAGGTTATCTCAATCGCTTGTTCCAACAAAATTTGTGTTAAGGTTTGAATTAACTTTTCCAGTTCTTTTTCATCACACAAAAAAGCATTCATTACATTACTTTTGTGTTAGTGCTAGAACTTTTTAGCAGAAAATTTACAATAAAGATCTTCAGGGAATATAAATTCTAAGATTATTCAACAACTATATTACTGATATGCTTGAAAAGAATATAGAAATACAATTAAAAAACACAAAAATAATTAAACCAATATTTTAACGATAAGAATACAACAAAAGGATAAACATTTTTGACATGAGGTTTAAAATATATATATATATACACACACATATATACACACACATATATACACACAAATGATCCTTTGATGACCACTGAAAGTATGTGACAGCCCAGAAAATTTAAAAGGTATTATACATAAATTGAATGAAGTACTCCTTTTACCCACAACATCTTAGCTTCATTCATTGTAGGACCTTGTTTATTCTGTGCTTCAATATGTTAAAAATCAAACTTTTAAATATTAAACTCTCCAGTGCTTGGGCCAGCATATTAAACGTCAAATCCTGGATGAAACCACTGTTTGGATAGCAATTAACTAATATACTTTTCTCTTCATTATACTTCTTGTAGCCCTTCCCTGCTGTAGCATTGCAAATTTTTAGATCAGACAGGGATTTCAGAAAGCATTAATTTAAAGTTTTATTTTGTGTGTTTTTTCTATTACTCTTGCCCACCAGATTTCATTCTCAATCCTCTGCCTGGATTGTCTGACTGCTATATTGGCATCACCTGGATTCCTCTGTGGGAAGGCTTTGCATTGGGTTTTGTTAATGAGGGAGAGGTCAAGTTATTTCTCCTCCAATCCAGGCTTGTTTCAACTGTGTTTCCTATAGTGGCTGTGTCCTTCCATGACTATAATTTATTGATGGAATACTTCTTTCATTACTGCCAGCCTCTAGAAAACTCAGTCCCCTTTGTTGCTTTCCTAAAGTTTGCTCACACTTCAGTAAATAATCTCTTCATTGAAATCCTTTCAACTGAACCATCTGAGTGGACAAAATCCTGAGAGATAGAGTAGATGGTTGAAAATACACCAAGAAGCACAAGCTCAGATGGAATTTTGGAACCAGACTGATCACCTATTAGTTGAACACATGGATGATATACTTGTTTGGGAAAGTGGAACGGTGATAATCTGTTATTCACTGACACCAGACTTACCTAAGTTATCACTGTTCCTGGTTGACTGGCCACATAATTTGCAGCCATCAACGCAAAATGAAAATGCCAGCCTCCCTATTTAAAACTTATTGAAAATTTCAAGAAAATAATGACAGAGCATTAAAACAAGTGCTGAGTCCTAGTAAGTACAGGGCCCTGTGGAAAGGCATAGGCTGCAAGCCTTTAAAACTGCCTCCAGGTGAGTATGTTGAGTTGGAGTATTAATGGAAGGCAAAGGTTTGTGTGATCAAGTGTTGATTCAATCAAGTGTGATCAACATGGAAATTATAAAGATTACAAAACTGTGAGGTAGAATGCCTATCTCTGTGCTGGGGAACTTGCAAAAAAATAATAATAATAATTTAAAAGGCCTTTAATTCTTAATTGCAAATACAGGTGGGAAAGCAGAAAGTGTCCATGATAGTGTTAAAACAAGCTCATATTTCATAGCTGCAAGAAAGGCATGCCAAAGACTTGACTCTAAATCAGACTGTGTAGGTTAAAAGTTGCCAGGCCATATAAATAAGCAACTTCCAACTCCAAGTCTCTTAGGCTTGGAATAGGACACTCGTTGGGGATAAGAAGGATTTGAAGACTTGGGTTGGGGGCATTTTTGTAGATACAAACAAAATTGGGCATCTGTTCCTAAAATATTTTTGAAATCCACTTTCAGCAGAAGAAGCTCTTCTTCCACTAAGGAAACTAGCATTCCCTTTTGTAAAAATTCATTAATGAGTTGATCTGGGATAATTGCTTCCAAGGGGATGCTTATTTTCCTAAAATACTTCCCCACTATCCGTCAGTGCCTCTGGACCCAAACTCCAGGCTAAGAAATGCAGTCTCTACAGGAGGAGACAGCCTATGCACCAAATAAAATTGCAAGACCTTACCACCTCTAAGGGTATTAAATCTAACAGGACCAAATTGATCAAAACAGAGGTTTTAATCCAGTATTTGTCATTTAATATGTTGGCCCAAGCACTCAAAATTGTACTTAAGAGTTTAATTATTTTGCATATTGAAGCCTGGAGTAATCAGCTACCTACAGTCAATGAATCTGAGATGGCAGACTTCTTTGCATACTATATAGGAAGGAGTCTGAAAGCTTAGTGAGATGGCCATGTTGTAACTGATGTGTCTCAAACATTAAGAAATATGTTTTTGTTTTTGTGAGGAATGCTATCATCCATGTAAAGATTTGTAGTGAGCATCCTCTGTAACTTGGAGGTGACAATTGGCAATGATATCATAGAATTGGGCTCCCCGATTTCAATAGTAATAATGTAATCTCTGAATGTAATCTCTGAATGATGGAGGCCATTTGGCAGTGCTTAATGGACAAAAACAGGAGGGAGTAATTACCATAATAAGCCTCATGGACCTCATAGTTTTAATCAGATTATTCCAACTAACTGAGCTCTACAAAGGAACAGTATAGGAGGGTTCCTTTTTCGGCACACTCTCTCCAGCATTTGTTATTTGTAGACTTTTTAGTGATGGCCATTCTGACTGGTGTGAGGTGATATCTCACTGTAGTTTTGATTTGCATTTTTCTAATAATTAGCGATATTGAATCTCTTTTCATGTTCCTGTTGGCCATCTGTATGTCTTCTTTGGAGAAATGTCTATTTAGGGCTTCTTCCCATTGTTTATTGGGTTGTTTGTTTTTTTGAAATCAGCTGTATGAGCTGTTTGTATATTTTGGAGATTAATCGTTTGTCAGTTGCTTTGTTTGCAAATATTTTCTTCCATTCCGTAGGTGGTTTTTTGTTTTGTTTATGATCTCCTTTGCCATGCAAAAGCTTTTTAGTTTGATTAGGTCCCATTTGTTCATTTTTGTTTCTATTTCCATTACTATGGGAGACTGATGCAAAAAGATATTGCTGCGATTTATGTCAAAGAGTGTTCTGCATATGTTTTCCACTAAGAGTTTTATAGTGTCTGCTCTTGCATTTAGGTCTTTAATCCATTTTGAGTTTATTTTTGTGTATGAGGTTAGGGAGTGTTCTGATTTCATTCTTTTACATGCAGCTGTCCAGTTTTCCCAGCACCACTTACTGAAGAGACTGTCTTTTCTCCATTGTATATTCTTTTCTTCTTTGTCATAGATTAGGTGACCATAGGTGCATGGGTTTATCTCTGGGCTTTCTATGCTGTTCCATTGATTTATATGTCTGTTTTTGTGCCAGTACCCTACTGTCTAGATTAGTGTAGCTTTGTAGTATGGTCTGAAGTCAGGGAGCCTGATTCCTCCAGCTACATTTTTCTTTCTCAAGATTGTTTTGGCTATTTGGAGTCTTTTGTGTTTCTATACAAATGGTAAAAGTTTTCTTCTAATTCTGTGAAAAATGCCATTGGTAATTTGTTAGGGATTGCATTGAATCTGTAGATTGCTTTGGGTAGTATAGTCATTTTGACAAAATTGATTCTTCCAATCTAAGAACATGGAATATCTCTCCATCTGTTTGTGTCGTCTTTGATTACTTTCATCGGTATCTTATAGTTTTCTGAGTACAGGTTTATTCCTAGGTATTTTATTCTTTTTGTTGCAGTGGTAAATGCGATTGTGTCCTTAATTTCTCTTTCTGATCTTCTGTTGTTAGTGTATAGGAATGCAAGAGATTTTTGTTATTTATTTTGTATCCTTCAACTTTACTAAATTCATTGATTAGCTCTAGTAGTTTTCTGGTGGCCTCTTTAGGATGTTTTATGTATAGTATCATGTCATCTGCAAACAGTGACAGTTTTACATCTTCTTTTCCAATTTGGATTTCTTTAATTTCTTTTTCTTCTCTGATAGCCATGGCTAGGACTTCCAAAACTATGTTGAGTAACAGTGGTGAGAGTGGACACCCTTGTTTTGTTCCTGATCTAGGAGGAAAGGCTTTAGTTTTTCACTATTGATAATGATGCTTGCTATGCGTTTGTCATATATGGCCTTTATTAGGTTGAGGTAGTTTCCCTCTATGCTCACTTTCTGGAGAATTTTTATCATAAATGGGTGTTGAATTTTGTCAAAAGCTTTTTCTGCCTCTATTGAGATGATCATATGTTTTTTATTCTTCAATTTGTTAAAATGGTGTATCACATTGATTTGCATATATTGAAAAATCCTTGCATCCCTATGATAAATCCCACTTGATCATGGTGTATGATCCTTTTAATGTGCTGTTGGATTCGGTTTGCTAGTATTTTGTTAAGAGGTTTTGTGTATATGTTCATCAGTGATATTGGCCTGTAATTTTCTTCTCTTGTGATATCTTTGTCTGGTTTTGGTATCAGGGTGATGGTGGCCTCTTAGAATGAGCTTGGGAGTGTTCCTCCCTCTGCAATTTTTGGAAGAGTTTGAGAAGGATAGTTGTTAGCTCTTCTCTAAATGTTTGATAGATTCAACTGTGAAGCCCACTGGTCCTGGACTTTTGTTTCTTGGAAGATTTTTAATTACAGTTTTAATTTCATTACTTGTGATTGGTGTATTCATATTTTTGATTTCTTCTTGGTTCAGTCTTGGAAGGTTGTACTTTTCTAAGAATTTGTCCATTTCTTCCAGGTTGTCCATTTTATTGGCATATAGTTGCTTATAGTAGTCACTTATGATCCTTTGTATTTCTGAGGTGTCAGTTGTAACTTCTTTTTCATTTCTAATTTTATTGATTTGAATCCTCTCCTTTTTTTCTTGATGAGTCTGGCTGAGTGTTTATCAATTTTGTTTATCTTCTCAAAGAACCAGCTTTTAGTTTCATTGATCTTTGTTATTGTTTTCTTCATTTCTATTTCATTTATTCTGCTCTAATCTTTAAAATTTCTTTCCTTTTACTAACTTTGGGTATTTTTGTTGTTCTTCTTCTTCTTTCCCTAGTTGCTTTAGGTGTAAGTTTAGGTAGTTTATTTGGGATTTTTCTTGTTTCTTGAGGTAGGATTGTATTGCTATAAACTTCCCTCTTAGAACTGCTTTTGCTGTATCCCATAGGTTTTGGGTCGTTGTGTTTTCATTGTCATTTGTTTCTAGGTATTTTTTAAGTTCCTCTTTGATTTCTTCAGTGATCTCTTGGTTACTTAGTAGCATATTTTTAGCCTCCAGGTGTTTTTATGTTTTTTTATAGTTTTTTTCCTGTAATTGATTTCAAATCTTATAGTGTTGTGGTCAGAAAAGATGCTTGATACGATTTCAATTTTCTTAATTTACCAAGCCTTGATTTGTGACCACAGATGTGATCTATCCTGGACAATGTTCCATGTGCACTTGACAAGAAAGTGTATTCTGCTGCTTTCAGATGGAATGTTCTATAAATATAAGTTAAGTCTTTGTGGTTTAATGTGTCATTTAAGGCTTGTATTTCCTTATTAATTTTCTGTCTGGATGATCTATCCATGGGTGTAAGTGGAGTGTTAAAGTCCTCCACTATTATTGTGTTACTGTCGATTTCCCCTTTTATGGCTGTTAGCATTTGTCCTATCTATTGAGGTGCTCCTATGTTGGGGGCATAAATATTTATAATTGTTATATCTTCTTGGATTGATCCCTTGATCATTATGTAGTGTCCTTCCTTGTCTCTTGTAATATTCTTTATTTTAATATCTATTTTGTCTGATATGAGTATTTCTACTTCAGCCTTCTTTTGATTTCCATTTGTATGGAAAATCTTTTTCCAACCCCTTGCTTTCAATCTTTATGTGTCCCTAGGTCTGAAGTGGGTCTCTTGTAGACAGCATATATATGGGTCTTGTTTTTATATCCATTCAGCCAGTCTGTGTCTTTTGGTTGGAGCATTAATCCATTTATATTTAAGGTAATTATCGATATGTATGTTCCTATTACCATTTTCTTAATTCTTTTGTGTTTGTTTTTGTGGGTCTTTTTCTTCTCTTCTGTTTCCTGCCTAGAGAATTTCCTTTTACATTTGTTGTAAAGCTGGTTTGGTGGTGCTGAATCCTCTTAGCTTTTGCTTGTCTGTAAAGCTTTTGGTTTCTCTGTCAAATCTGAATGAGATCTTTGCTGGGTAGACTAGTAATCTTGGTTGTAGGTTTTTTCCTTTCATCACTTTAAATATATCCTGCCACTCCCTTCTGGCCTGCAGAGTTTCTGCTGAAAAATCAGATGATGAACTTATGGGGATTCCCTTGTATGTTATTTGCTGCTTTTCCCTTGCTGCTTTTAATATTTTTTCTTTGTATTTAATTTTTGTTAGTGTGGTTAATATGTATCTCAGCATGCTTCTCCTTTGGTTTATCCTGTATGGGATTTTCTGTGCTTCCTGGACTTGGGTGACTATTTCCTTTCCCATATTAGGGAAGTTTTTGACTATAATCTCTTGAACTAGTTTCTCAAACCATTTCTCTTTCTCTTCTTCTGGGACTCCTATAATTTGTATGTTGGTGCGTTAAATGTTGTCTCAGAGGTCTCTGAGACAGTCCTTATTTCTTTTCATTCTTTTTTCTTGACTCTGCTCCGTAACAGTTATTTCCACCATTCTATCATCCAGCTCACTTATCTCTTCTTCTGCCTCTGTTATTCTGCTATTGATTCCTTCTAGTGTATTTTTCATATCAGTTGTTGTGTTGTTCATCAGTGATTGTTTTTTCTTTAGTTCTTTTAGGTCCTTCCTTGTTAAACATTTCTTGTTTAACAACAAGAAATCTTCACAATCCATGCCTCCATTCTATTTCTGAGATCTTGGATCATCTTTACTATCATTACTCTGAATTCTTTTTCAGGTTGATTGACTATTTCCTCTTCCTTCATTTGGTCTTGAGGGTTTCTACCTTGCTCCTTCATCTGCCACATAATTCTCTGTTGTCTCATTTTGTCTAACTTACTGTGTTTATGGTCTCCTTTCTGCAGGCTGCAGGGTCATAGTGCCTCTTGCCTCTGTTTTCTGCCTCCTGGTGGGTGAGATTGGTCCAGGGGCTTGTGTATGCTTCCTGGTGGGAGGGACTGGTGCCTGAGCTGTGGTGAGTGGAGCTGAGTCTTTTCCCTCTGATTTTCAGGGCTGTGTCAGGTGGTGTGTTTTGGGGTGTCCATGAGCTTAGTATGACTTTAGGCAGCCTGTCTGCTGATGTGTGAGGCTGTGTTCCTGTCTTGCTGGTTGTTTGGCATGAGATATCCAGCACTGGAGGCTGCAGGCAGTTGGGTGGAGCCAGGTCTTAGTGTCGAGATGGATACCTCTAGGTAGGTCGCTGGACCTGCTGTGAGCACTGTGGGGCCAGCTCAGACTCCAACCTGGCCCAACTCCCACGTGTACTTGCCCCCAAAATCCACTGCTGCTAAAGCTAGACCAGTCTCAGTTGTGGGAACACTCATTGTCTCTTCAGATATTCTACTGATGCAGGATTTACCAAGCCAACTGCAGGGATTTAATCCTAGGCTTGTGCAACTGCATGGAGAGATTTCCGTCCTCTTCCTTAGTCACACCGCCCCTGGGGCTCAGCTTTGATTTTGGCCCCACCTCTGCATGTGTGCCACCCTCAGGCATCTGTTCCCTGCCTGGGCGAGAGGGAGCAAAAGCAGAGGCTGATTGGGGCACACTTACTCACTCAGGCCACGGAGGGGTACAGTGGTCACAGCTGGGGTGTGCACAAAGTGCCTGTGGCAGCGGAGACCAGCAGGCAGTTGCAACAGACTGGGGCATGCTTGCTCTGGTGGGAGTCCCTCCCAGTGCTTGCAGAGGCAGTGGCTGGCGTGTGGGGGCAGTGGCAGCCCTGCCCCTTGTGCACAATTCAACAGTGGTGCCTTGCTTCTATGGTGTCCTGGGCTTCTCCCACAAACTTTCCCTGCTGTGGAGCTCCTTACTCCTGTCCCTTCAGGCTGTCTTTTCATAGCTAACAGCTGTCCCCTCCCTGGGTCCATGCTCCAAAACCCACTTTCCAGACCGAGTCCCCCTCTGCAACAGGAGACACACGACTCAGGCCAAGGTGTTCAGGACTGCGGCACAGACCACGTGTGCAGTTCTTACTTTGTCCTGCCTTCCACAGACCATCTGCTGCGTTCCCTTTTGATGCCCCGAAGGTCCCTTTCTGTCTCAGCTGATATCCGCACCGTGAGGGGGTTTTTCTGAGTGGGGGAAGCTCTCCTCACTTTCAGATTCCTGCCAGCATTGCTGGTCCCTTTTTTGAGTCCTCTTTTTTCTTTCTTTCATCTTACCCAGTTGCGAGGGGACTTTTCTTGTCCTTTTCAGTGTCTGAAGTCTTCCACTAATGTTCAGCAGGTGCTATGTGAGAACTGTTCCGTTTGTAGATATATTCTTGATGTACCTGTGAGGAGAGATGAATTCTGTGTCCTCCTATTCCACTACCTTGACTCCTCCCCCTGCATCCCATAGTTTTGGGATTGTAGTATTTTCATGTTCGTTTGCTTCTAGGTATTTTTTTAATTTCCTCTTTGACTTATTCAGTAATCCATTGATTGTTTAGTAGCATATTGTTTTGCCTCCACATGTCTGTGCTGTTTGCAGTTTTTTTCTTGTACTTGATTTCTAATCTCATAACATTGTGGCTGATGTAGAAGAAGCACTGTATCACAGTCACCAAGAGATCAACAGTAAATATGGCACAGTTATTTTAGAAGAAAAAGAGCCTAAAGATATGAAAGAAATTTTGTTGCAATAGTAAATCTTTTTGTAAGGTGATTAAAATAATTTATATTCATCACTATTAATATGAGTTATTATATGTGTTATACAGAAAAGAATATTGTATTTAAAATAAGTTAAATAACACACTCAAGGTCACACAGCAAGTAAAAATTGGAGCCAGTATTGGAAAACAATTGGGTCCATGTCCAAGGTCTCTCTTTTTATCCTTATATTAGATAATTTGTCATAACACATTAGAATTGTTCTATACTTCCGTGGCATATATAACGCAGAGTTTTAATGTTAAAATTTTAATCTCATTGTTAAAATTCTATACTACATGTATTGCAAAAAATGTGGATTGTGCATTAGTGTTAAATTTATATTAATATGCATTGTGAGCCTAAGCAAATGGAAAAATCAATAAATGCCAGTGACATACTACGCACTCTACAAGGCAAGATTAGGCAATATTTACACCATACCAACCACCTTGTGGGGAGGAAATCTAAGCCAATATATGACTGATGCTTAGTGAACATAAAATGGATTATAAATTTTTAAAGAAGCTGAATTATAAGAATATTCAGTAGAAAATCATGGGGCATATGGCTAACAGTGAAAGGTAAGTTCTTACATTTGTATATTTAGGGTTGGACTGGATACAGATAAGAACTGCAGCAGAAATACAGGCCCCCAGCTTTCCCAAAGGTCTTAGAAAATTATTTTCAAATTCTGTATTTCAGGAATCCCTTCTCAAAATAACCTTTCTCCACCTGACCTCTGTCACTAATGCTTCACAGTGTTGAGTAAAGGAGCAGAATTTTATTCTATCATCATGGGTATGAGAGAGTATAGGGTAAGAACAGAGTCCCTGGAGTTTAGGTTGTCTGGATTAAACAAAGTTGCACTGTTTACTAACTGTGTTACTCTGGGCAACTTACCTCAATCATCTGTGCCTCAGTTTTCCGGTGGGCTGAAAATGGCATGGTAATAATACGTGTCTCATAGATATTATCTCATTAATGCTATATTAAGAAACCTCAGAGAAATTTAAACGACTTAAATTTTCATATTAGCATGAATTAATTTTGGGAATTACTTTTCTGTGAGCAAGTTTTGCTCAGAGAAAATGCAAGAGTCAGAAGTGAAAACTTTTGTTTCTGAAGTTAGAGGAGATTAGAGGAACATTTAGCACAGAGTGGATCCTAAAGATGCTAAAAGGGAAATACATACATACATATGTAGTTACACAGTTGTTGCCTAACAAGCAACCACAGAATTACAGTGGCATACAATAGTAAATACTTCTTTCTTGCATATTTGTGTAGGTTAAATGATCTTGATTGGGCCTGATTGGATTCTACTGAGTTTAACTGGACTCTCTCTTGCGTCTACAAATGCTGGGGATTTAGTTCTAGTCTGGATTTGGCTGGGGTACTATACCTGGAGCACCATGTTTAACTCCTCCTATGACCTGGTGGCTAGCTCAAGTATGTTCTTTTCACGGAGATGGCAGAAGTGCAAGAGAGGAAGCCAGATCTCACAAGTGCTCTGTCACATCACATCCACTGAGCTTCTCATCGGTCAAAGCAGGTGTAGTAGATTGAATAGTGTCCCTAAAAAATACGTCCACATCCCAGAACCTGTGACCATGAGCTTATTTGATAAAAGCATCTTGCAGATGTAATTGTTAAGGAAGTCAAGATGAGATCATCCTGGATTATTGTGCTAGACCCTAAATCCAGTGACAAGGATACTTATAAGAGAGAGAAGAGAGGCAGACCTAGACACAGAAGAGAAAGCCATGTGAAGACAAAGGCAGATATTAGAATTAGGCAGCAACAAATCATGAAATGTCTGCAACCACTACCAGCTGTGGAAGAGTCAAGGAATGATTCTTCCTTAGAGCCTCTGGAGGCCGTGTGACCCTGCTGATATAGTGATTTTGGACCTTTGCCATGCAGAACTTGAGATAATACATTTTTGTTGTTCTAAGCCACCAAGTTTGTGGCTATATTACCACAATGACACTAACTCAAAATGTGTTAGTTGCCACACTAACTCATTTTGCGCTGTTAGTTTTGTACAGCCCTATAAAACTAACATAACAGGTAACATTTTTGAACTTAGATTCAAGTAGTTAGGAGAGTAAAGCACTGTTCACAGTGAACAGGGACTGCAACATTGCATGGAAAAAGGCTGGATACAGAGAGGTTTGAAAAACTGAGGTAATTAGTTCAATCCATCACATGTACTAGGACTCAGTGCTCACTCCCAAAGAAACAGAGAAGGCTCATGGCAGTTTTGTTTTCTAAGAAGTTCTATGAAACATTAAAAATAAACCACTATCCTATACTCAGATGTTATATCACTTGATACTCTTTTGATTCATTATGTGTTTGGTGAAAGACTTAAGGGGGGCCCCTATAATCCCTACCTGCTGGTGATCACATGTTTGTTTTTAACCTTAACCTCTTTGAATGTGGGTGGGATCTGTGGCTTGTTTCTAACCAACAGAAAATGGCAAAGGTGATGACATGTTACTCCCACAATTATGTTACCATATAAAAGACTTCATCTTGCCAGCAGACTTGCTCTAGGGATTTCTCCCTTGCTGGCTTTGAGGAAGTAAGCATCCCTGTTAGGAAGCTCACAGGCAAGTTGCTGAGGGTGGCCTCTGGGACCTGAGGGAAGCCTCCATCCATCAGCCTGCAAGAGGCCAGGGGAGTTCTATAGCCTCATGGAAATGAATTCTGCCAACAACCTGAGTGAGTGAGCTTGGAAATGAATTTCTCCCTGTTGAGCCTCCAGATGAGAACACAGTTTGGATGACACTTATGGCAACCTTGTAACATCCTAGCAGAGGGCCCAGCTAAGCTGAGCCTAGATTCCTGACTCACAGAAACAGTGAGAAACTAAATGTGCACTATTTTAAGCATCTAAGACTGTAATAATTTATTAAACAGAAATAAACAAATAATATAACATGAAAAAGGGCACTTTCAAGCTTATTAATCATATGTTATTCTCAATATTTAGTGAATAAATCCAACATAAGCCACAGTTCTAGGATCTCTTTATTTCTAAATCTGGCACAATAATTTAAAAGAAAGGGACAGTGACAAACTTTGTGGGTATACAGGAAAGGATCATTGTAGTACGATATTAGAAAACTGCATACTGTGAGGAAGGGGGTTTATTTAGGCTAGTGACCAAAAGGGTTGGATGAAAAGATTAGCTCTCTTCAAAAACCTGGAGAGTTTTCAGATGGAAGATGGTAGTAGACTCATTTTGCACTGCTCTGTATCACAGTCATGACTAACAAGTGGAGATTATAAAAATGCGGTTAACTTTCTAAGTCACTGGATGCGGGTAATTAGAGAATTGGCTACCTGGTAGAATGGTGAGTTTTGTGTTCCTGGTGAAATTTAAGCAAAGGTTGAATGAAACCCTGTCCCTCATTATGTGGAAAAGGTAGTAGATAGATAGATAGATAGATAGATAGATAGATAGATAGATAGATAGATAGATATGCATTATTACATAGATAAAGTCTATTGCCCAAGTTTTTCCTCTACTTTCTTCCTTGAGTCCTAAAAAATTTCAAGTGTTTTTTTCATACCAACATCTTGCCTTGCTGATGAAAGTACTACAAGTGGTGTAAACTGCTTTGCTAAAAGCATCAGAAGCACACTATGTACCACAGCAGGAATATGTGATAGCCCCTTTATCAATCAATCCCATTCCTCTCAGTGGCTGATATATTTCTTTTCTAGACTAATTTGTTTGTTGGGTGATGAGTGAATTACAAGCAGCACACGTTAGAATGCTTACTCTATCAAAACAGAAGTCAGCTGCTTTCTACAGCAATGGCTTATGCCAGCTGGCTAAAGAATGGCATTGGTTCCAGCTGTGTTTTGATGCTACACATTTCTTGCTTTACAGTCCAATCAGATGCACTGGCACTGAATGAAATGGGTCCAGAAAATACAAGAAAGCATGAAATGAATAGAAAAAGATGATAATGTTATGTAGTGAAATAAATTCTAGTCAGGATTCAGTTAATTGATCACATTACAGACAGATATTCATAGTTAATATTGTGAAAGCATTATTTCAGTTTCTATAAAGTCTTTCATATGTAGATATCAGTTACATATATATGTGTGTGTGTATTTAAGTGTATATACATATATATATACAGATGTCCATGAACAAGTTGTGTTCATAAAAAATGAAAAGATGTCATCTTTGGATTTAAGTTTCACTTGTCTCATTTGAATTTTGCAAATACTTTTTGTATTTTTTATTTAGGATTTAAATAATGCATTCAAATTTTAATTTGTTTAATCTTATAAAAACAGAGTGACTCTTTTAGATTTTTGAGTAAGTAAATATTAATATAAAGCATATATGTTCACCAAATCTCAACTCTCAGTTCCCTAATGTTTCATTCATTTATTCAAATACTGAGCACTCACTATCTGCCCAGAACTGTGGATATAAGGTGAATATGTTATAACCATTACTCTTAGGAAATAACAAGCTGAGAAGAAGCAAAAGAATAAATACTAATAATATGTGATAGGTGCTAGAATAGAGATTTTCACTATATGGCAAAGGCTCAAAGGAGGGAATAATCGACTCTCTCTGATGGGACTGGTGAAAGTTGTTTAGAGAAAATAAAGTTTTGTCATGCCCTTGAGCATGAATAACTGACCAGGGAGAGAAAAGAAGAGAGGCAGGAAGAAATGCAGGCCAAGGAGGCAGCAGAACAAATGTTTAGAGGTCATAGTCATTTAGAGGTAGGTAGAGTGAGTGAAATGGTATGTCTACTTGCCCAGGGAGAACTTTTGATGTAGTTCTGAATAAAGTGGAGAAAGATGAAATATGAATGGGAAGGGAGGAGAGAACAGAAAAAAGATGAAAGAAAGAGGAAGAATAAATAGACTATACTAGAATGTGAGCAAGTGGAAATGAAGAGAACTAAGATAGAAGGGGGAGAAGAGGCAGACAGGTGTACAGAGGTAAAAAAAATTTCTCACTTTCATGAGGCATTTTCTGCAATTATGATAAAAGAGCTATGTAGTCATATGTTTTGTGTTGTGACTATATTTTTATGTGGTCTTTTTATATTAAAATTGAATCATTAGAAAAAGAACACCTTGTAACTTCTATGCTTAATTTGATAGTATCCCCTACTCATATTTTAGGATTTTCAAGGGAACTTTTAAGAGCTCTGTTATTTATCATTAATGTTTAGCCATCCATTCATTTACTCCTCTATTATATAATGTCATCAATTCATTTACAAATGTTTTATGAGCCCCACTGAATCTAGGAATAACGCCAGATGCTAGCAACATGTCAGTGAACAAAAAGGTCCAAGACTTTGCCTTCTAACTAAATTGCCTTTTCTAACTAAAATGATAGCAGACTTATTAAGAAGATGCAAATTAAGAGCACAAAATTTCAGATCTTTTTGCTTGCCATTTAGAATTGTCATGACTTCTTGTTGTATTTACTTTTATGGGCACTGGCTCTTACTTTACCTCTGAAGAGTTCTGCTTTGGCCAAAATGACCACATTCCATCTTTGTGAATGTAAATTCAGACATTTGTATAAGATGGCTTTGTGTGTTGATTCCCTTTGTGATTTATTTTGGACCACTTTGCCAAGGCCTTTAATTGAGTAAAATTGTTATCCCTTTATCTAGTTATAATAATCAGTACCCTTAATTTTTAAGCCAACTTTTCCACATAAGCTGCCACAGGTGGGTAATGGCAACTGAAAAGCTATAGAAAGGTGGGAGTAATTATTGTGACCTGCTTGTTATCAGAACAAATTCTATTACTCCCAGAGAAAGTCCTGCCAATCCAGCAACATCTCTTTCCCACTGGGAGGGTAAAGTTCCTCATCCTTTTTTCCTGCCTCACATTTACTCTTGCAGCTGCATTATTGGCCAGACCTGATGTTTTTCTCCTGACTGCCAAATGGTTAAGAAACCACAAGCAGGCTGTTTCCTTTTCTCGAGGCAAAATTACCATACACAAACATCCGACTCAGGATAAGTCAATTACCTTGGTCAACTGATTTACAATTTAACTGGGGCAAGGTTTTGATAGAGATATTAAAAGGGAATAAATTTATAACACTGACATAAAGCCCAGAATTCACTGCTTCTGCCAAGAGCAGCCACATTCTACACTCCACTGGGCAGGTTAATTCAGCCTTTGGCTTATTGGATTTTTTCTTTTCCAACAGTTTCACATATGTTTTTGGGGTTTAAGTAACCTTCTGCTTAAGGCCCCATGTCTCCAGTAGAGTAGAGCCTTGTGTATATGACAGCAGCAGATCCACAGTCTGCTGGGTGTGCTCTGGAATCATATTACCCCATCTCTTCCTTTGATTCCTCCTGTTCTCCAGTAGGTGGTAGACAAACAGTACGGTGACTACTTATTTAAGCTGCCAGAAAATGTGGGAATAGGAACCAGGGCATGTTTTTCCCCAGGCAAGAAACAGATCAGGATGTATTAGGCTGTTGCTGCTTTCTTCCTAACTCTTGTTCTGGCCATCAAATCGCCTTTTAAAAGTAATGTATCAAGTCACATTTCTGTAAAACATTACAAAGCCTGGTCCAGAAGCATTATTTTTTAAAAAATACGTTGTAATAATAAAAGTAGAAAGTAAGTAGTTTTCTTGCAGATTTTTGTTTTTTTTATGGCTCTGGGAAAGGTTCTGGAAAAGGTTCTTGATTTTCTAGATACTTTGAGAAAATCAAGTAAAAGAGACACAATGCTACACAATAAACTGCAAGCTACTGTAGACCAGGTCCTTTTTCTAGAATCTTATCTGTATTCAGCAGAAGTTAACAATGCATGACAAAAAGAAGATGCTTAGTAAATTTATGTCAAGTTTATCTCCTAAATTTTCTTGCTAGGATTTGAGAGAGGAAAGAGAGTAGGGGAAGAGAGAGAAAGAAAGAAAGAGAGAGGGAGGGGAGAGAGAGAGAAGTAGGCATGGCATTTGGGGAATGTGATCATGGATTGTCCTTAAACTAAACTTTACAGTATTACTATGGAGCACAGAACTTTAAAATTGTTCAAACTGGTGACAGATCTTATTCTCATGGGGAAAAAAAATAGGGTCACACTCTTCTTATTAAGAAGAGTAAAACAAATCAAACCACTACCTTTTTGGTTAACACATTACATTAAAAGAATCTTGCTTGATATTGTATATTAAATCATGTAACTTTAAATTCCTTGAGAATATAAGGAGTAAGTACCTGAAAAAATTTTTAAATCAAATATTTAAATAATACACGAAGATGAAGCTTGATAACTCTAAAAATATTCCCCTACATTGTGCTATCTTTTTCTGTAATCAAGGTTAACTAAAAAGTCTTATTTAAAATATAATTATTAAAACTCAAAAACAAAACAAGCAATAATTGGCTTGGCCGTGGCCATTCTTTGACTGCCTGTGTAGAGATGTGCCCTGTATTCCAAACCTTTAACCTCATTCACAGTCCTCATGTCAGTTACTTGATTCCTACCTACTTCTTTGTATCCAAATTTAACCTTAATTCACAGGTTTGCTTATGTCTTTAAACCCTATTTCTACACATGGATCCACCCCGCAGTTTAAATACCTATATTTTATTCTTGGCCTTATGTGACCTGAGAATTTTCTTGCAAATATTATGCACTTAATAATGCCCTATTATATTAAATTGTGTTGATTTTATTTCTGTCCATGCTCTCTTACAAAATTGGACCTGAGTCCGTCTTACCTTCTCACCTTATCTTTTCTTTTGATTGTTAACTGATATTCTAGAATGTGACCTGACTTTGTCTTCAGGACTTATAGTACCTCCATAGCAAATTTAAATGTTCCACCCATTTGTTTAGGTTCTCTATTCTGTATCCACACTGTTTATTCCATCTCTAAGATATGCCACACCACCTTTCCCCAAATGCTGTTAAGTCCATGATCCATATGCCACAAATCAGGATATATAAATGAGAAATGATCCTGTTTGAACTTAACTTTGGCCAGTCGTAATGGAGACAGATTTAAAGACAGGGAGTTTCCTTAAGACACTTAAATAAGATACTTAAGATACTCGGTTTTCCTTAGTAAAAGCGGGGCATTCTTTAATAGCCTAGTGTTCAATTTATCCTGCTTCTTGTTCTAATGGACATACAAGGCCCTCACCTTGACAGAGGGAAGGAAAGTAATGTAGATGACTTAAGAGCAATGGCATCTGTGGCAACAGGATTGAGGGTGACTATGTTGAAATTTACTGAGCCTTGCGATCCTAGAAAACACCAGGATTAATGAAACTCTGTCACCTTTTCATGTTCCCAGCCATGGCTTACTATAAAAAGAAGCACTCTTCTCCATATGACTTAGATAAAATTCACAAATGTCTCCTTTGCTTACCTATAACAAGACCAGACAGAGATATGAAACTTCCCATTCATTGCCTTATAAATGATTAGCTGAACTGCTTTGGTTCCACTGATTAGTCAGAACTAAATGCTTGTCAACTGAACTTTGGTTAAGATTCTCTACCATCCTCCATATCCCTGAACTTTGACCCCCTCTCAGCCTAAACATATAGCAACCCTTCCATAAGACCCTCTTGAGAGTAGGCTGGCTTTCAGTGTAAAACAGTCACTGACCCACCATCCAATCACACCATCCTTCCTCATACCACATTCCCAAACCCAGTTTTGTAGTCTTTAATACTCTTCTTTGTAAAGCAAAAGCCCCTTTCTATCTATCTTTGCAATGCTGGCAAATCTCTTGGTCAGAACATTCTCCCTATTGCAATAAACTCTCTCCTCCTATTCCTAGAGTTCCTTTCCCCTGTTTTGCAATAAGCCTTTCCTAAGGAGAGATAAGTCTCTCCTTATCTAGGTCCTGAATTTGTCCTTTATTTGACATTTTCTGGTGCTTGGACTGAGATCGGGCCTCACCTATGGACTCCCACCATCCCCTCATAGGTTATGGTACCTTGTGGGTCCTTTAACTCCTCTGCTGCTAGGTGATTTTCAGATCCTTCATTGAGTTCAATTCTCAAACCAGTGTGCCAGACATATTGTCTGTTGTAGCATGGTAAGGAGTTATTTTAATTTTTTCAGGCAAAGAGATTATGTTTTTACCTTTCTCTGAAGCCTCTTCTGCTTTTCCTAGGTTCCCCATACCTGAGGACTGTGCAAGGCATTTCCTCCTTTCCTTTGACCTCAGAGATTTCCTACGGGGTTCCCTTGGCTCTCTGCCCCAGGGATTGTGTGAGGAAATTAATCAAGTAGAATTCTCCCCTAGGCTCTTAACAGATTTTTTTTTTTTTTCATTTCTCTCTTCGGTGTAAATCCCATGGGTAACTCTCACTTTATTTGGCTCCGTCCCTCCTCTGCTTCCACTGACTGTATGCTTTGCTATTATGGCACTAATTCAATCTAGTATCACCCAGTAATGGTAAACTTTTACCAAAGGCAATTTAGAACTCAAATAGCATCTTAGGGAAACTTGGGATATCCCCACACTGGCTCATCTAAGCCTCTCTCTTCCCATCACCCCTCCCTTCTCCCTCCCTCTCTTCTATCTTCCATCTTTCCTAAAACTACCTTGAATCCTTTTATCTGATCCTTTTAACACCTCAACCTACTCCACCCCTCTATCCACCCTTACCAGACCTTTCCCTTCCCACTCCAGCCTCTCAATTCCCTAATGTCATTTAAGTCCTCTTCTCCTATTCAACCATCAGAGGCCGAAACAGGTGGTTGGAAACAAGCTAGATGTTTTACCCACTCAGATGGGCTTTGGAGACACCCAGATGGCCCCTTGGTTTCTCCTCAGTTCTTTGTCTATATTCTCCATAAGAGAATCATCATGGCAAATGAACTCTTAATGGTTTTTCTCAGCAGTTACTGGTCAGGAGCAGATAAAATCAACTTGTGTCATCTTCCAGAAAAACATTCCTTGTAAAAATGTAAAGGTGAGGAAAGAAAGAGTCAGCTCTTCCATATAAACTAGTAAATTTTGTATTTTCTCTTGTTTATGACTGAAACATAGCTAAGATTTTTAAACTGAAACTCAAGCTCTCTATTTTTGTCTGTATGTCTGTATATGTGCACATGTAGTATATTCCTACCTTCAGAGAGTATTACCAAATTATATCATATAAACCCTATCAATGAGCTCTATTAAATAGCACTTACATAAACTTAAAATCCCCAGAAAGTAATGAAATTTAACTTACTCTGAAAATTTTTATTCCAACAATTAGGTTGTGGAGTATGTTAGCTTGCAGATAGTTTTCAAGATTTTTCAGTAATTTAAAACAGACTTATGCTAAATTAAGTATACACAGCATGTAGGATATGTTTTTATTAAAGAAAAAAAAGCATATTTTTTTCCTAAAGTAAATTAACTATTCCAGAATGAGAAAGATGTTAAGTGTAGAAAAATAGCCAAATGAATACGGAAGTTATACAGGGTTTGCAAAAAGGGAATTTTATTTGTCATGGTAAATGTTAGCTAAGTTTTCATGGGTTTATTCTCAAGATTTTAAAATGAGATTAAATATGAAATATTATACTCATAAAAAATTGATTTTTGTTTTCTCTCTGTTAAAATTTTCTTAGATTATTGGTCTCCTCTTAATAAGAGTTTGTAAAAAGATTTTCTTTACCTTCTGAGTTATTTGCCTGGAAGGTAAAGATTCTGTGTCTTATCAAAATAGTTTCCAGTGCTTTATGTTGACTTTATCATGTCCTTGATTATTTAGAAGAACAAAGTCTTTGCACTTTGAAAAAGAAGCTAATGTTTTTTGTTTTTTGATTTTTTACCATTATGTTACCTCTTTATTTATTTTTAAAGTCTTTTACTGTCACTTTGGTAATCCAATTTAACAACTTTTGTCATTTTGCATTCCCAAAATCAAATCTTAAATATTTTTTGCACCTAATACTGTCTTTGAGATTTCCTAGAGGGCCCCTGGAAAATCACAGAGGATCTGTTCTTCTACTTTGTAAAAAGAGGTGCTAAAAATGATTAGGTTTATTTGATATGTTATGAGATACATGGGAAGTGTCATCATATCAGAAGAGATGCTTAACCTTCTTTAGGTTAAATTTGTATGTGTAAAATATTGTTAAATATAAACATTTCAGAAACTGTATGACGTTCCTAGAGATATGGCAATGTCCTTACTGTTCATGATGTTTTTATTTATCAGGGTCCTGATGCTGCTTTGCCTGATATTAGTCAACAGTATAGTGTTATCAATCATAATTTCAGTTTTTTAAAAAATGTTGTACACCATAGAAACAACAAATTTCCTTGTTAATTGCCTTATTTTTGTAATAAACTTCCATCAGTCATTTTAAAACTTTAGTAATCTGCAGAGAGTTTTACTGTGATATCTCCACGATTGTGCTTGTAATCAACCATAGGCCGGAGTGCTTCATCTTTAACAAAAAAGGGCTTTGTCAGAGACCCATGGTAAGGACTATGCCAGGTAATTTTGGGCACAGGTTTCTGATGACACTGCTCAAACAACTTTGAGATCCTACCACCAGATGGAGTGAGGATTTCTAGAATTCTGATTGAGAAGCTGATGGATTCATTAGACTGCCAACCCAAGATGGTTGAAACAAGAATTAATTGCACAGGACTAAAAGAACTGATGAGGGATGATTATGGGTTTCTTTTGGAATATTGCTGATGCTCAATTTTCCAGAAAAAAGAAACTTTTCTTTTCTCTTAAGCTATTTATAGCTTATAAGAATTTGATATGCTATGCTTTTTGTAAATGAGAATAAAACATCTGTGCTTTTCTCCCTGCCTGATCCCTCCAGAATTGGGAATTTCTTATATTCTTATTTACATGGCAATATAATTATTTGTATGGGTTCAACAAGGATCTGGACTCCTTGTTAACTGAACATAATTGGAAACATTGGTTATGTAACAAAGGCTTTGAGTGGAATGTCATATTTAAGAATGATACTTGATTCAGATATGACTAGACACTTTAAAAGAACTAATAAGGTTGACGTCATGGAGTAAGTGCTTACAAATTCCCTTGGAAAACTGGCCTGATGCCTGGTTTACAGACTTCACAGTCTTATAGATGATTAAGGAAATTAACTCCCTGGCAGGTTGAGGGCTTGTAGGATATTTTGAGTTCATTAAGAAGAAAGGAATTTATCAAAATCAGTAGGTACTACAGGAAAAATTTCCTGGTAAGTTCTTGGCTTGACTTCCTAGCCTCAGGAGACTTAAAAACCCAATCTGAGATTCTTTATGAAAACGTCCCACAAAAAAAATTTATAAAAGCCTGTATATTAAATTACCATTCTTGTAGTACTTATGTAAATAATCAGGCCAAATCTAATGAAATCAGCCTTATTTTGTGATCAAAAATAATCTTTCTTTGGTATTATCTTTGATCAAAATGGAGGTGACTAGAAAGAGAAATTTTGTGTGTCATTGGAAAAACTACAGTACATCCTAGTGGATTATCAGAGTCTGGCCCTATTTATTGTTTTTGAGCTATTTTTCCCCTCTATGTAATTTTCAGGTAACTGATAGCTATGAAAAAAAAATATTGTTACCTACTTATTAATTGGATTGAATTTTGTTATCTTGGACAGTGTCAATCCTTACCAAAATTTCAAATCTTCCAGTTCCTTTTAATATCTGGCAACAACTCTCCAAACAAACATATCCAACTTTTCTCCTTCCTCCTAACTTAATGACACTGAGAACTAAAATCTGACAGCCTAAATCCTCATTGGAACTTTATGTTGCCTGTTGCTCAACTTTTTCCCCAGATCTGAAGATTGTGACATAAGGCCCAATGACTTGACATATACCTGAAAGGACTCATCACTGCAGCTGACCATGTGTGGGCTGGATTTTTCCCTGGAATAGCTGCTGCCTGGGTCACTGAGGCAGTCTGTTAAATTCTCAGGTCATGCACGCCCTTATATTCCATGGCTGTGGGAAATATCACTAAGAGCTTCAACCTCTTAGCTTTAAGAACTCAACAAGCAGTGCTGCATAATAAAAAATATTTTAAGCCACTAACCTCTTGAACTTTAATAAAAACTTTTGTTAATATTTCTATTTGCATTTTAGGCATCCCTCTATTAAGGTGAACAAAATAACTGGCATTTGTCACCACTTCTTAGTAGATGGCTCAACTGATTTTTCAGAAACAATGTCAACAGGAATCTTCAGGAAACTATTTCTTAGACTCTACTTTGCCCCACTTGAGAGATCTGTGACCCCTCTGAGTTGTTAAGCAATTAGTACATATCATTAGGCTTGAAAAAAAGGAGGGACTGACGAAGTTGGAGTTTATCCAAGCCCTGTGACTCTGGAAAACAGGGAAGGTTAATGAAATCCCCTTATCCTTTTATGTTTGGAAATGGCTTACTGAAAATAAACACTCTTCCTCTTATGACTTAGATAAGGCTCAAGGGTGCCCCCTTGTTTACCTATGACAAAGCCAGACTCAGACCTATAAATACCCTTTCTTTGCTTCATAAATGAATAGCTGAACTGTGTTGTCCTTATTGATCAATCAAAACAAAATCCCTGTTAACCAAACTTTGGTCAAATTCCTTTCCTCTCTCAGAGCCCTGAATTTTGACTCACTCTCAGTCTGAACCAGCATACAACCTCTCCTTAATTACCTACCACTTCCACAAGAACAGGCTGACTTCAAGGTAAATCATTCTCTGGTCTACTACCCCATCATGCCACCATTGCTCATCTCACTTCCTCAAATCTGGTTCTTTCTAGACTTGGTAACTCCTCCTTATTTAAAAAAAAGAAAAAAAAAAAAGGCCTTTTCTTTTCTGCCTAACCATTAAGAATCTTCTACATCTCATGGTCAGTTGGGCAGTGCATTTCCCCTATTACAATAATCCCTTGTCTGACTCTTGCAATCATCCTTTGCAGTATAGTTTCTCCTTACTTAAGTCTAGAGGGTTTTTTAATTTGAAAAAGGAAATATAATATCAACTAATATTAGGATTGTATATGGCTTCAAATTGACCTGGCCCAATGGCTTTTGAAGTTGTTTTAACTGCAAAATTCTTTGAACAAATAGTGAATACAGGACTTCAGTGTGTAGAATATGCAATAGAGACTAATCATATGTGGACTTTAGGTTCCAAATCAGCAAAAAAAAAGTGAATTTTGAATAATCAAAATTATCATAAAAATCACTTATGAAAGTCTGTTCTTCACCTCAACACATAATTTCTTAATAAACAACAGAGACAAATTTTCCCATATCATTGGATAAGTACTATTTCTTTGTGCACTAGTGGTTGGCTTTAATTGAAAAGCCATATAAAAATATATATTTTTTCAAATTCTGGAATCACACTTGCTGTAAGATACCACAGAATAAACAGTACACAGAAACCTAGAAAAATAACCTTGATCAGTATCTCCCCATTTCACCCACTAAACTTTCTGGCTTCCCCTTAACTCCTAAGAACCCCTAAATTCTATTAAGCATTAATTCATATCCTCTAATCTAGCACAACCCCCATTCAATAATCTGACACTATATTTCAAATCTGGACACAGAAAGCATTCTCACTGCTCCATGAGCACACGTATTCAGTTCATGTGTTACCTTTCTGAAGTCACATGAGCTTTATTACATATAAAACTCTTACATTGGTGCTGCTTTGGGGCCTGTTGAAAACTGCTTTAAACAAGGCTTGGAATTGTCAGGTTATTCTGAGGAAAGCCAAGAGCCCTCAGAATAAGAAATAGGTAGAGGCTATATTGCTCCTTTTGCATATCTTGCTAGGAGTTGACATACTATGTTGAAAATAAGATTTTTTAGAATTTTAATTTTTTTAAAAAATTCTGTTAAAATAACAAACATTAATTAAAAACCAAAACAAAAACAGCTGCTTCATCTTTTGATATAAACTTAAGGAAGTCCCTGCTTTCTGCCCATAGCATGGTGACAAGCAATTTTCATTAGGCTGAAGTTCCAGGGCCCTGAACAAAAGAAACTCAGAACCTAGAACATCACTCAGAAGGCTATTACTGGTCTCACTGAACTCATACCCTGTTTGTAAACTGGGACCTGGATCATCTTTCTAGTAAATCTTATAACAATATAGTCTTACCAGTGGAAAATAGTTTCTAACATCCCTGCCATTATGCCATGTAGTAAATTCCTAGACACAGATGTAGATCATGATATTTAAACTTTTGCCTATCTATCCTGAACTAAGACACCTGAATAGGTCTTTCAGAAACTATCTAGCCATTCCTGAATTGTATCCTGATTAGGATGCTTCAAATGCTGATTTCCCTAGTGTATAGAATAAAGCTTATTTATTCAGAATTATTTGAAAGTGACCCAGACACAGTCAAAACAACAGGCCCAAGGAAAAAGTTAACAGATGTCCCAAATGCCATAGAATTACTTTAGCAACCATAGAAGCATAGATTTATATTATATTTAGAAAAACATTTAGTCTAATTCTTTCATTTATTGACTTGGTTATAATCAAACATACAGTCTTCCCTAGAGTAAGGCATGACGTCTAAGTACCAAGAACTTCTTTCCAGGAATCATCCAATACATAGGTTAAATATCTTGTTTCTCACACCTTGTTTTCACCCTCAAAACCTATAGGTGGGTTTTTTTTTTAATTCCAAAATTAATTTGTAAGAAAATTTCAAATTTTTGTAAAATAAATTAATGGAAATTGTAATAAAAAATTACAAGCTTACCTCCACATTTCTCACTAGTAAAATGATCCTTTAAGAGTCTGAATGAGCTTTCAAGAATTTTTCCCAGTCTTTTGCAAAGGATTAACCATTTGCAAGAAAAAACCATAATGTTGGCATATTATATTTTATGAGTAATTAAATTTTCAATTTTCATTTTTTTCTTACCTTGTTTGGACATTTAATTTACCCTCTATTTTTGATTTGTTACCATTTATATTTTATATTCACAAGTTATTATATGATTTCTGAATATTGTATATTTGCTCCCATTGGGTTCAGGAGTAAATATCAAGGATACTTTGTTGATTAAGTGACATGAACATTAGTTTCTATCAAATAAATAGCTCATTTTAACTTAGCGTATGTTGTTTCATATTTTATATTCCACTGCAAGAATTAAGAAAAAAAAAGAGAATTAAGAAAATAATTTCTTAATAGCTAAAATAGCTCTCTTAAATATATAGATGTTGATTATTCTAAAACGTCAAAATTTCTATGAAATTTTCAAAATATTTTGTACTAAGAGAATAGCAAATGCTACAATTTGGAGCTGGGGGGAATAACGTAGTCTATAACATGTCTCATGAACACTGTTTATTCCTAAGTAAACATGATTAAAACAAATTTATGAATATTTTAACATTTATAATGCAGTGATGTTTTGATCTGTGAGCACAAAACATTTCAGTGCTTGATAAGGCAAATATTGCCTGGGAGACAATATTTTTTTTCTTTTCCTATATTCATTATTCATTATCAGATATGTAAGATCAGCATACTTTGAGAGGGCTCATCATAAAGTGTCAAGGCACTAGGTAACAAATCAATGGCTGTTTAAATGACTGTTTTTCCCTGAGGGAAAATATATCTTGGTTTGGAGACCTAACTTCATTATGCTTCAGTACATACTGAGTGAAAAACACTATTTCTGTCATTAATGTGTTTATAAAAGCTTTTCGTTGTCTGCCCTGAAAAGTCATTCAGTTGAATTTTTTTTTTTTTATGATGTATTGTCTGGCAGTAAAAGCTAATGCGCTCAGGAGCATTTGTAGACTTTCAAATTTGTACTAAATTTTTGAAGAGGAATACATCTAACTATATTATTAATTATTATGAATTATTATCATACATTAACCAGACATGGATATGAATTCAATTTTTTAAAACTAAAAACACCAGTCTCTCCTCATACAGATTTCACACTGTTCAAGAAGAGTTTTCAGCAGTTTAATTTCACTACAAGGTGATCACTGCTGTTTGATATTTTCAAACTCTGCTGAGTTTTCCTGTCCATTATTTTGTTTCTATACAGATATTTCCAGAGAGAGTAGCAAAACAATTAATATTTGAGCTACTATTGCTACCATATTTTACCTGTAATAAATAAGGTAGACTTTTAAAAATTTTTTGTTAATTAATATTATCAACACTTAAAATATATTTACTTTTTGTAGCTATTTGTAGTTATACACTCTGTCACTTTAAAATATTTCAATATATACAATTACACATTAAAGTGTGTGTTATCTTAGAGCCTATTAAAATATTCTGAAACCGTGTCTACAATCTACACAAAGATAGAAATCACTAAAGTTTCAGATTCTTGTGTTTAATTGGAAAGGATATGTAGCATATGTAAAAAATTAATGAAGAGAAACCTCAGTTAAAGTTGGGAGACCTTCACCGCTTGCAATGATAACAGAGCTCAACAGGAAGAAGAAAGACTCTTTTTTCCCCGGCAAGGACTCAGCCAGTGAAAAGCCATAGACTCTGTTTACTCTAGCTCTCCCAACCTCCTTTTCCTTTCTATAAAAGCGTTCTCCTTCTCTTGCCCTTTGGGAACTTGCATGTGACTCACCATGGTTGCAGACACTGAATTACAGTTCTTTGCTGATCCCGTTTCTATCTTTGCTGGACAAATATCTGCCAGATTATTTATTCAGGTCAACACATATTAAGGAACATATATGAAGTGTCAGATACATAATATTAAATATTATATTTTAAAGGTATTTTCATTCTTAGTAGGTTTAAGGCACTTAGTGAACCATGTTATAATCTAGATAAACCCTTCTTAATATGTGTGGCACTCATACACGCTTCTTTGTGATACAATTTCAAGACCACAATATCTTAATCACTTGTTGCTTTGGTCACCTGATTGGAATAGATGTTTTCTCAAACCATGAAGCGTTAGGAAAGGGGAGAGCATGCACTCTGTTGTGGAAGCAAGTGCCACTGAGCATGAAAGCTCAGGATTCTTTTTTTTTTTTTTTAATTAATTAATTTTTTAAACATCTTTATTGGAGTATAATTGCTTTACAATGGTGTGTTAGTTTCTGCTGTATAACAAAGTGAATCAGCTATACATAAACATAAATCCCCATATCTCCTCCCTCTTTTGTCTCCCTCCCACACTCCCTATCCCATCCCTCTATGTGGACACAAAGCATGGAAGCTCAGGATTCTTATTTGCTGTAATGGGGAACTTTTCTGTGGTTGGTTGCCCTAGGGCTGTTGTTTTTCATATCCTGTCTGTGATTGGCTATATGCAAATGAGAAAACCCTAAGACGTTAATCATTGGTTTGATTAGTGCTGATGCTGACTCTGCTACCCACACCTATCTTGCTGTGTTTTGAATATGCAATTTAGAGAACCCCAATATACTGGCACAGAAAAATGCCCTAACCAGGATGTAGGTAGCTCTCCTGAGTTGGAATTGAAGAGGTGCTGTCACCAGAACTGGAATTAAAGCTAAAATTCATGTACTCTCATGCTCTAAGAGTGAGGGGTAATTAGAGTTTAAAATATTCTTTTTCAGTAGTTGCCCTTAATAATCTCTAAGCCTATTACTTGATTTCTACGTACTTAACCTAAGCACATTATGTCTGGAAAGAGGAACCTACCTACATTTCTTTTCCCAATTAGTTTGTAAATTCCCTGACTGCTGAGGGCTGATCTAATGTTGCTTTTATACCATTCTGTTTAATCAACATAATTTATCAAGGAATATCATTTTAACTGATGTATGGTTTGGCCAATATCTTTTTGTCATGTGTTATATTATAGATTTTCTTATATTAGCCATGTTAAGGATGCATCTGTTTTGATTCACATTATCTTTTATTATATTAAAGGCTCAGTCTTAATAGTATTATTTTGGGAAGACCAAAGAACTTCTGCCATGACAGACTAAAGATTATAAACCCAAGGACAACATCAAAAAGCTATATATTTTAAGTTTAATCTTCATTATCATAATTCATTTTCTAAATTTAAAAAATTTGAGCCATATTTCTATCTTGCATTTTTCAGATATTTGAACACAGTAATAAGTATACATACACATTTTTAGAATTCTTGTAAGATGATTAAATGTAATCAGATGGATAATGAAAAGCTGCCTAATTTATTCTTCATGGCATTTGAGAATTTACAGATTTTTAAGGATTAATGTATATAAATTCTGGATGAGACAATCATCTTTGCATCCATCTTTCTTTTGATCCTATAGAAATCTTAAAATTCGATAAATATTTAAAAATATACTGTGAATGAGTCAGCTCTCAGAGTGAATACTCAAGTCATATCACATTTATTTATATACAAAATCTCACCTCTGACATTTTATGGAGATAGAAATTTATATGAAAGCAGCCATCTGTATTTAACATACAATATTTGCGAGGCAGTATTCTAGGTAATATCACATATTATCTTCACTAAAGTTCTGTAAATCAAGTATTTTAGTGACAATTTACACTTTAAAAACAGTTTCGGAGATGTTAATACAGTTTTCAATGTTACATAGAAACTAGTGAAGATAGAATTTTTGTTCAAGTTTAAAACTCAAATAATTTATAATAAGATATACATTTTATCTCACAAGTAGATTATAAGCTAATATTTTTAGAATGTGATCTTATACAGTTTCCCATCTGTATGACATCAGTAATGAGCAAAGTATTATGCAAATAATCGGGGCCTCAGATAAGGAATAAAAAAAAAAACAACTTTGTTTACTGAAGATTTCCAGAATATGAGCTCCATGAAGTCAAGGCCTTGTTTTGTTTCTGTTTTGCTCCATATGCATAAAACATGTCCTAGTACATATTAGGTACTTGATAAATATTTATTTCAAGAATGAGTAAGGCCTAATTTCTAAGGAATCGAAGTTGGAAAAGTCTTTTTAAGCTTTTAGTCATTGACTTCTCCAAGATTAAGATTTATGGTAGAAATATTACGTATATCCACAGTTCTAGATATATTTGCATATTTAATCTCATTTAATCTTCACAATTATGTGAGAGCAAATATAGGATTCAACATTTTACAGGGGACAAAACTGAGTATCAGATAAGAGAAGTGAATTTCCTAGATCTCTTACCCATAACAAAGCTGCATCCATTACAGTCTTGCTTGTCAAAACATCACTGTTGTCATCTTTCTTGAAGTCAAAAGTTTGAATACTGTATTATTTCAAATATACATTTGCTATCCTCACATCTGCCTAAAATATTTTCGACTATAATGCCTATTTCTTTTTTTGCAATTTTTTTTTATTCAATACTTTGAATACTTTGATTAACCTTTGAACCTTCAAAAATAGATTATATTGATCGTACTTAAAAAGTTTCTGAACATTGACTAGTGTGCATGTAGTTGTCAAGAAGGCTTTTCTAATTGTACACCTTTTCATCCCCTAGGCAACCTCAAAATAAAGTGTCATTTCTGCATTTCCAGTCACGGAAGTAACATACCAACCACATAAGTGACATTAAAGTTATATATATATATATATTTACATATATACAATAAAGTTTTATATATATGAATTTTATGTTTATATAATAATATAAATCCATAACATATAATTATATATAAAAATTTACATATTATACTTATATATAAATATAAAGTTATATATAAATATAAAATATATATGACATATTTGTATATAAGACTTTGTGTATATACATATACATATGTGGGTGTAGAAAAATATATATATAAACATATATATAAATATAATTTACAAATATATAAAACTTATATATATAAATATATAAAACTTTAATGCCCAATAGTAACTTTGCTGAACTTAAATGTTCAAACTTAGAGTAATAATTAAGTTAGTAATGTTGCTTATGATATTTCTCCCTTCCTTATTTTTAATTAAATGACATTGAAATTTTAAAGTGATAGATTCTTAACCTCTCAATAATCAGAGAAGATGACTCTTTAATCTAAAGACACCATAATAAATCTGAATATATTAGCCTAAAGAGGTATGGTATCACTTTTCTTAAGACCAAATATTAATAGTTTTGAGCCAGGGAGACAAGGGTCCAGACTCTTTCCTCATCTTAATATCTTCAGGTACAGGAAAAAGTCTTTGATATATCTAGGCATTATTTTATTATCAAAAGTAAAATAGGGCCATGAATTTTCATTACATAGGTTTGTTATATACGTTAAAAGAGATTTGTGTGTTTCATTTGGACTTGGAGCAGAAAGTGTAGATTTATCACTTAAACAGGGTCTTCCTTGTGTCAGATATGTTTTGGTTAATTTATTTCCTGCTCCTCTTTTTCCTTTATCAATTTATTGTATCTCAACTTCAACCTCACCCTTCAATATCTGCTCTGGAGTAAAGGCTGGAATTCCCTTCAGAATTTCTCCTTTAAAGTGTGCACATGTCACTTTCATAGTAGAAGGTACTGGAGGGACATTGCAGGAAGAAGGAGGCTTCTGTTGCAGGTTCCTGCTGCTGCACATTTGGTCAGCAGTATGGATGTGAAGATGGTCAGTGGTGCTCTGGTCCAGCCATGGTCCCTTGGCAAACTCAAAAAACTGGCTCAGACTGATGACCACCTTTCTGTGATCCTCTCAACAAGAAAATTGTCACCCTAGACCTCATGTCGACAATGGTGTCTTGACTCTCTCTATGTGGCTACTCCCCTGGAAATCTGTCTCCTGAGGCCTTTCCAATGTGGACATAACAAGTTTCAGGCCATCAACTTCAGAGACATGCCAACTTCCTGTTGATAACCACCCAACTGGCAGCAGCTCACCTATACTTCAAAGGATTGCTTCCTGTTTGCCTGGTGACTGTGGACATACCTCTAGCCTGGGCAATCCGGTGAGCTTCATGACCATCCAGTGGGCTGCAAAAACACCCTTACCAGTAAGGAGTGAACCCATCTTTTGGAAGGGCTCCCACCTTCCACATTTGTACTTTTCTGGGTATCCTCCCTCATCCCTGGACTGCCCTTTAGAGTTACCTTTACATCTAGTTACTCTACTATCAAAACTTAATACTTCTTTATATCAAAATTTCTCCTTTTAAGTCACTGATGGGTTCTGTGCCCTGATTTGAACCAGTCTGGTTTTTGGCAAATTTCCCTCCATTACTTTGAGCAGAATTAACTACTCTCTCTTCTGTATATTACAGTAGTTTGCTTATACTTTCTTGTATTATCATATTCACATTGCAATTATCTGTTTACTTGTCTGTTTTCTCTCCTAGAATGTGTGATATCTTTAAGTCAGAGATATGTTTTCTATAGTTATCTGTATTGCCTGTCTTTTTCCTTGTTTAATAAATATTATTAAGTAACTAGAGACATGAATAGGCTGAAAATTCACATAAGATTGCACAAGTCCAAATATATTTAATACGTAGTGTACAGAAAGATTACATTTTACCTAGGAGCAAGCCATTTAGGGGAGTTTATGAGCCCAAGCAGTTGTAGATATAGACCAACAATAATGAGAAACAGAAAAATAGTCAAAAACATTCTGTAAATTATTTGCTATTTTTTCTATATTAGCATGTTGGGCTTTGGCCTCAAAGAGAACATGATTGCTTATATATGTTTCTACACAAGAATTAGTTACAGAAGTCAAAAAATCATATATTCTCTTTGGCTCTGTGCCAAAATATTCGGTGCTTTGTATATGGTATGTACTTTAAAGTCAGTTAAATGCTACGGATGAATTCTGTTTTACCAACATAGTCATCAATATAACTTCAACAGCATCATTATGTATTACATATTCTAAAGTTACTGCTAATGATCACTAATCACTAATTTATATGTCACAGATAATTAACATACATTCCCTCACTAGAAAAGATGTAACTAACTTCAGGATAAATTTAGTATCTTCACACACAGAAACATGAATTTCAAGCAAATAAAATTATTCCAAAGTTCATAGCAAAGTTCTTTCTCACTTCTCTGTGAAAGTGGTAAAGTAAAAATTTACTGATTTGAATTTTCCTTTTCACTTGAGGAAGTAAGTATGATAATGTGATTACCAATAAAACCTCTCTACATTATGATCATTCTGGGTATAAATGAGAACTGAGATGTTAAGCGCTGTGTAAATTTAAAGACTATCAGACTGAATAGCAGAAAGAAATCTAGTCTGGGAATCTAAGGATGTAGAATTTACTGGCTTATTTCTCACTTGAACATTAGTCAGCTAGTGGTCTTGGACAAGTTATTTAAACTTTCTGGGTGACATATGGAGGTTGGAGCAAATAATCTACGAATTTCCTTCCAGGATTATTAATTATTTTATTCTTTTCAAATCTGTAAAATCAGTTAATCACCCACAGTGAAGAAGTTAATGTTATTTTTTTCCCAAAGAATGGTTCATTATATTACCAAAAGAGCATGTACTTCAGATTAAAATGTCAATAAATGATGCATTTCTTTTTGCCTTTCCTCTTTTCTCCTTCCTTCCTCCCTTCCTCCGTCTCTCCTTGTTCTCTCTCTTTCCCCCTCTCTCCCTTCTTCGGAATTGGATAATTTAAAATAATAAAAACTTGAAAGATATGTGAACAGACTAAATGCAGACACATGAATTTAGTACATCTGATTTCTCCCTGTTACATGCTGAGTCATGTAACGGGAAAAATCATGAGAATAATTTTGTCAAAATCTCTCCTAAGCATAGACATTTTATAGCATAAATATTTAACAACAGAGTTGAGTTTGTTTGTACCAAAAGCAAGAATGAGAGTTTAGAAATTACACAACTCCCATTATTAAAAGGAAGCAGTTTAAATAATATGCTAATTATTTTTTTCTGAACTAAATCAGAAATATTTCCTACAAAAGTCTTTATAAAAAGTTTGAGAATAACAACAAAATATTGAAAAATATCCATTAGAAACATTTGGAATTTAATTAATGCTGAAGACATTTTTAAAATGAGCATATCAATTCAGTGCAAAAACCATAAGCAAAATTTTAAATCATTGTTTTGTGAATAAAATTTTGTAGGGATCATGCATAATATTGAGTAAGATTATTACTTTCTGGAATCGAAGATATAACTAGGTAGAGTTAATGAATATAATGCAGAAGTTGTAAACCCAAATGCCCATAGAGAACAGGCCAGAACAACATGTGAAATGGTTAGGTATATAAACCAGTGCTGTGTGTGTAGCAGAGACTGAGTGGACCAGGAGAGCACAAGTTCATATAGAGAGGGTAGCAACAGCCTGACTCCAGATAATTTGGGCAGATGTGACCTGGTCAGTTTTTAGAAACAGCTTGGACAAAAAAATAAATTATACAAAATATTTTAACCAAATTAATAATCGTAATAATAATTCTACTTTGTTATATTTAACTAATTTACAGTAGTTTACACTTTAACCTATATCAGCCCTTGCTTTGGAGCAAAAGTGTGAGGTCAGAAAAGAAATAATATTACTGCTGGTTTACCGTAAAGGAAATTAAATGAACTTAAAAGAGTTGTTCAAAGTCAGGCCTGGGATTTAAATCAAGCTGCCAGGGCCTCTTAATCATGCATATCGTGTTATATCACACAGTGCTCCCTGGTTTGGACTTAGGATTTTACAAATATCTATCAAAAAAAAAAAAAAGCTGCTGTCATTGTTTAAATTTTGGCCCACACTGAGGATATAATATCAATAAAAGACATGTTTCCCATTAACAGGTCTTAGAACACTGGTGAAGAAAAATTCACAGAGAGAATGAGAATGAAAACAAAAAAATACCAAAGAATGTGCAATTATGGAAGAATTTTAGGTATTATAGGCAGCTATATAAATATATATATATATATATAGAGAGAGAGAGAGAGAATAAAAAGAAAAAGAAAAATCCTAGATAACACGTTAAAGTACAGCTTCAAATGTGCGGCATATCCTCATAATGCCATTAATCAGCCATAGCAGAGGGACCCACTTGTTGGGCAGCAATGAGAAACTGTAAGCTCACATTATGGAAAGAAAGAATGAAATGGGGGAAAGGAGGAATGCATTCTCCACTTCTTTTTGCCTGAGGAACCTCACCATTACTATAGTCATCAGACAACATATTTTAAGATGTACTGCCTCCTGGTACCTGGTATATATCTAATGAATGTCCTTTTGCTTTCTGTTATCCAAGACCTTGCAATCCATGAAATAGGTCTCCCTATATCTATATTCCTATGGATAGGAATAATATAAATTAGAACCTGATGAGAAAATTGTCTTCTGAACTTACCAGTAAAAGCACAGTTGCAAAGTAGTTAAGTGTTGGCTCTTAAGAGAAACTTCAACATTCTAGCTATCCTACCTATTTGCCAGTAGCTTGGGCAAGTTTATGCATTTTCTGAGCCTCAGAGATGGGCTTAGAGATGTCTCAAGGATAACATGAAATATACCTATTTGGAACTTAGCACAGTGAGACACCGTAATACATAGTGTCAGATAATGTGGAGGATGTTCTGAGGACTCCTTAAGCCCTCTCAAAATGGAATGACATCTCCCCTGTTGCTGCCTCACATAGCTCAAGGGTCAGCCTCCTCCGATTGTCCTCAGCTGAGAAGAGATGCCTCGCCTAGGTCATGCCCCCTTTCTGAATGAAGGCAGCCGAATCCTACGACTACTTGACACAAGGATATAAAGGCCTGGTTCCACGGCCTCAAAAGGCAACACTGTGAAGGGCCATCCCAGCTCCAGAATTCTGTGGAGGCTCAGCTGAGGCCTTTGTTGAGACTACAGTGCAGCCCAATTTCACTTTCTGTCCAGTCCTGTTTCCTTCCCTTTCCCAATAGGTCTACATCCTGAGAGAGTTCCCCAAATTACTTCCTGTAAAATAATCTCTGTCTTAGAAACTGCTCCCCCAGGAACGTGACCTAAAACACATAAGTTTCACTTTTTGAGTCTCAAAAATTGTGTATATTAAAATAATTAAAATTGTTTAAAATTAATTTTTACGCTTGATACTTTTTTTAACATCATGTCTTTAAGGCATGAAATACTATACTCATTTCTTTATCTGATAGTCTCATTATATGGCCAGAATTCTTTGGAATATATGATACTTTATACACTTATTCTTTTAGGTCCATAAAGCAAGACTACTAGTACAAACTAGCCCCAAGGGTCCTTTTAAGGCTGAATTGGGAAAATCAATTAAGTACTTAAACTGCCCTTGGAATATCTTGCAATATTCATTTAGAATTTAGTAGTTCAGATACATTCTTTCTTCTGCTTCCCTTTCATAAATATCTATAACATTTCTTCTAAAAATATTTTGAAGCTAATATTCCTCTTACGCCAATTTGTTCATGTCATTTTCTGATTCTAATTAGAAATAAACATCTAGACTTCTGGTTTCAAATAGGAAATGTACAAATTTTATTGAAATATTGATACAAATTTCTCTGAAAAAAACACATGACAAAATGTAATAAATCAGTAGAATCATTCAAGCACATTAAATTTATTCTAGGATCCAGACACAAATGCAAGAAAAATTTCTACAGACTCTCAAATAAGGAACATGATTAATTAGTTCAACCTATTTAGTGAATTCTATTTACCTTAAAAGTTGGATAAATTGCCAAGTTTTTAAAATCAAAAATACTTTAGTAAAAATTTTAATTTTTGTATTCTCTAACAATAAACTGTCAGAAAGTTGTCCCAGAACTGTTAGTGTTCTCAGAATATAAAGATCTTTTTTCCTCAAACTGGATTCTAAACATTCTGCATGTCTTGTGTTTGAATCAAACAAGCATGCTTCTGCCAAAACAATGTAAACAAGTATATTGAACATTTAATTGCATATATTTTGTATTTGTTATTTAAAAATATATACTTGTTCATTGTAGAATAATTAAAATTTGAAAGAAATATAGTTCAAATTGTCAATATATACAATACTTTTAATATATTTGTATATTAAAACAAAATGTTTAATATATGTGTAAATTAAAATAGTTCTGAGGAACTATTTGTAGATGCTTTTCTGTTTTATGTAAATAATTTAGTCCTTTGCCCTATTAAAAAGTTAATGCCGATAGAATGATATGCTAATTTATATTTTTCAGTTGATATAGTCCTTTCAAGAGCACTGGGATATATAAAATCTCTTAGAAAACTATTGATAGCAGTGTTTTTTGCTCATCTCAAGCATATTCAATTAATTATCTATAACCTTTGGTCTTAAGTTTCCATTTGTATTCTGGCAGAACAGGATTTTATGTTGATTATTAACAGAATGAGTTTAAGGAGAAAAAGACATTCTTTTTCTGTTAATTTAAAAATTAACAGAATTTACAGAATTACTTCCTACAAATTTCAGCAATTAGTTTTTATGTCTACATAACAAAATGAGACTGAGAACTTGAGACAAAATACAATATACTTTGCGGAAGTGTGCTTTAACTGATAAAATATATTAAGGTTGATAAACAAGTTTTAAAGAAATATATGGCGACTATATATCCAGAATAACACTTCCAAATAAAGTTTTTTAAAAAGGCTGAGATTTTGCAACCAGAATTGGAACACATTTGGGTTTGTAGCCCAAAATGACACCACCTGTATTGTCCAAAAAGCCTCAAACAAACTAAGCGGACCTAAGTTTATGTTGCCCCCAAATGACAGGAAGACATAATGTCAATTACTCTCTTTAAGCTTTAAATATTACCCAAAGATAAAACTTCAAGGAATATTAGCTTTTTACCTTTTAAAAGAATGTACATAAAGAATTAATGCCTCAGGGATAAAACAGCAGAATTAATAAGCAGAGGAATTCAATTACACATTTTTTTTCAAATGTATCATGTTTGGAATATAAGATAGCTATGCTTAATCCATTTAAATTTTTAAAATTAAGCTTGAAAAACAAGAATACTTAAACAAGAAAAAAAAATATAAAAACGTAAATAGTATATAACTGCCCCTATAAAACTTGTAGAATCAAAACTAATACGTAAAATGTGAAATTCAATGAATGGGTCAAAAAATCAAATTAAAGTTAAGAAGACAAGTAAGGTGTGGAAGCTACACAGGAAAAAAACTAAGATAATGCATCTCAGAGAAACAAAGTACAAATGAAATAGAGCTTCAGGACTTGCAGGATAGCATGACAAGGTCTTAAGTAGATATAGCTGGGTTTTCTGAAGGAGATCATAGAATGGAGAAAAATAGAATATTTAATGATAAAGTGGCTAAGGAATTTTTAAAATTATATAAAGAAACTAATCCTTTAATTTAGGAATCCTAAGCTATCCCCCGTAAAACTCAAACTTTAACACATCAGAATGAAACTGCAGAATTCCAGAAGGAAATATCTGAAACTAGAGTAGGAAAACCAGCAAAAACAGCAATACACTACTTCCAAATATGCACTCAGGCTGAAAATTAACTATGTAACACCAACAATGACATCCAGAAAACCTTAGAATAATGTCTTTACTGTACTAAGAAAATATTTTTGATCTAAAATTCTCATTCTGAAAATATTATTCTATAACTAAAGCAAAATAAACAGCAGATTAAAAAAGACTAATATAAAACAAATTTCAAAATACATTAAGAATGTATAAATAAAAAAAGATTAGCTCAGATAAAAGATCTGAGATGATAAAAAATTAGCAAAGATTCTGATTTACATGGGAGTATATTTAAATAAATCTTGTATAAATAAATGTAGTAATACATAAATTTTAAGAAAAATAGAACAAAACTTTATAATACTCTATTAAAGAAACATTTTATGAAGTACTCGTTTCATTTTATATTTCTACCAGCAATATATAAGAGTTTCAATTGCTCTGCATCCTTCCAGTAATGGGTTTAAAATTTTGTTTTTCAAAAATTTCTGAGGAGTTCTAATAGTTACATAGTGGTATCTCATTTTGGTTTTAATTCGAATTTTCCCAATGTCTAACAACTTTGGATATCTTTCCGTGTTCTCATTTGCCATTCTTCTCTCTTCTTTGTTGAATTTTGTGTTTAAATAGTTTGCTCATTTACAAAAATGGGCATTAAATTGGGTTTGTTTTCTTACTGAATTTTGAGAGTTCTTTGTATATTGTGGTCACAATTCCTTTTTCAAATATATTTGCAAATATTTTCTCCTTGTCTATGGCATGTCTTTCCATTTCCTTTAGAATATATTTCAAATCCGTTTTTATTTTTCATGGAGTCTAATTTATCTACTTTTTTCATTTTATGAGTTGAGTTCTATATAAAAAGCCTTGGCCTAACTCACTGTACACTGCTCAATATTTTTTTTTTTTTGGTCTGTGTTCTCTCTGTTTCAAGTGACCTAATTTACCCTTTGTTGGTTATCTAACCGGCTGATAATGCCATCCAGTGCATTTTTATCTCACAAACTATATTTTTCATTTCCATAAGTTTAATTTTTATATACCTTTGATGTCTCTCCATAATATGGTCATGATATTTTCTATATTCTTGAATATAAAACAAATATATTTTTAAAACTGTTTAAGGTTCTTGTCTGTTGGTTCTAACATCTGTTTCATTTCTGGCTCACTTTTTATGATTTATGTTACTCTTCATTATAGAGCAGATTTTCCTGGCATGCCTGACACTTTTTTTTTTTAATTTAATTTCTTTTTCTTTTCTTTTCTTTATTTTTTTATACAGCAGGTCCTTATAAGTCATCAATTTTATACACATCAGTGTATACATGTCAATCCCAATCTCCCAATTCATCACACCACTGCCCCCCCCCCCCACACCCCTGCCGCTTTCCCCGCTTGGTATCCATAAGTTTCTTCTCTACATCTGTGTCTCACTTTGTGCCCTGCAAACCAGTTCATCTGTACCATTTATCTAGGTTCTACGTATGTGTTAATATACGATATTTGTTTTTCTCTTTCTGACTTACATCACTCTGTATGACAGTCTCTAGATCCATCCATGTCTCAACAAATGACCCAATTCTGTTCCTTTTTATGGCTGAGTAATATTCCATTGTATATATGCACCACATCTTCTTTATCCATTTGCCTGTCGATGGGCATTTAGGTTGCTTGCATGACCTGGCTATTGTAAATAGTGCTGCAATGAACATTGGGGTGCATGTGTCTTTTTGAATTATAGTTTTCTCAAGGTATATGCCCAGTAGTGGGATTGCTGGCTCATATGGTAATTCTATTTTTAGTTTTTTTAAGGAACCTCCATACTGTTCTCCATAGTGGCTGTATCAATTTACATTCCCACCAACAGTGCAAGAGGGTTCCCTTTTCTCCAAACCCTCTCCAGCATTTGTTGTTTATAGATTTTCTGATGATGCCCATTCTAACTGACGTGAGGTGATACCTCATTGTAGTTTTGATTTGCATTTCTCTAATAATTAGTGATGTTGAGCAGCTTTTCATGTGCTTCTTGGCCATCTGTATGTCTTCTTTGGAGAAATGTCTATTTAGGTCTTCTGCCCATTTTTGGATTGGGTTCTTTGTTTTTTTAATATTGAGATGCATGAGCTGTTTATATATTTTGGAGATTAATCCTTTGTGGATTGGATTGCAAATATTTTCTCCCATTCTGAGGGTTGTCTTTTCATCTTGTTTATGGTTTCCTTTGCTGTGCAAAAGTTTTGAAGTTTCATCAGGTCCCATTTGTTTATTTTTGTTTTTATTTCCATTACTCTAGGAGGTGGATCAAAAAAGATCTTGCTGTGATTTATGTCAAAGAGTGTTCTTCCTATGTTTTCCTCTAAGAGTTTTATACTGTCCGGTCTTACATTTAGGTCTCTAATCAATTTTGAGTTTATTTTGGTGTATGGTGTTAAGGAGTGTTCTAATTTCATTCTTTTACATGTAGCTGTCCAGTTCTCCCAGCACCACTTATTGACGAGACTGTCTTTTCTCCACTGTATATCCTTGACTCCTTGGTCACAGATTAGTTGACAATAGGTGCATGGGTTTATCTCTAGGTTTACTATCTTGATCCATTGATCTATGTTTCTGTTTTTGTGCCAGTACCATATTGTCTTGATTCCTGTAGCTGTATAGTATAGTCTGAAGTCAGGGAGACTAATTCCTCCAGCTCCGTTTTTTTCCCTCAAGACTGCTTTGGCTATTTGGGGTCTGTTGTGTCTCCGTACAAATTTTAAGATTTTTTGTTCTAGTTCCGTAAAAAATGCCATTGGTAATTTGATAGGGATTGCATTGAATCTGTAGATTGCTTTGGGTAGTACAGTCATTTTGACAATATTGATTCTTCCAATCCAAGAACACGGTATATCTCTCCATCTGTTGGTATCATCTTTAATTTCTTTCATCAGTGTCTTTTAGTTTTCTGCATACAGGGCTTTTTTCTCCCTAGGTAGGTTTATTCCTAGGTATTTTATTCATTTGTTGCAATGGTAAACGGGAGTGTTTCCTTAATTTCTCTTTCAGATTTTTCATCATTAGTGTATAGGAATGCAAGAGATTTCTGTGCATTAATTTTGTATCCTGCAACTTTACCAAATTCATTGATTAGCTCTAGTGGTTTTCTGGTGGCATCTTTAGGATTCTCTATGTATAGTATCATATCATCTGCAAACAGTGATAGTTTTACTTCTTCTTTTCCAGTTTGTATTCCTTTTATTTCTTTTTCTTCTCTGACTGCTGTGGCTAGGACTTCCAAAACTATGTTGAATAATAGTGGCGAGAGTGGACACTCTTGTCTTGTTCCTGATCTTAGAGGAAATGCTTTCAGTTTTTCACCATTGAGAATGATGTTTGCTGTGGGTTTGTCGTATATGACCTTTATTATGTTGAGGTAGGTTCCCTCTATGCCCACTTTCTGGAGAGTTTTTATCCTAAATGGGTGTTGAATTTTGTCAAAAGCTTTTTCTGCATCTATTGAGATGATCATATGGTTTTTATTCTTCAATTTGTTAATATGGTGTATCATATTGATTGATTTGTGTATATTGAAGAATCCTTGCATCCCTGGGATAAATCCCACTTGGTCATGGTGTATGATCCTTTTAATTAGTTGTTGGATTCTGTTTGCTAGTATTTTCTTGAGGTTTTTTGCATCTATATTCATTAGTGATATTTGTCTGTGATATTCTTTTTTGTAGTACTTTGTCTGGTTTTGATATCAGGGTGATGATGGCCTCATAGAATGAGTTTGGGAGTGTTCCTTCCTCTGCAATTTTTTGGAAGAGTTTGAGAAGGATAGGTGTTAGCTCTTCTCTAAATGTTTGACAGAATTCACCTGTGAAGCCATCTGGTCCTGGCCTTTTGTTTGTTGGAAGATTTTTAATCACAGTTTCAATTTCAGTGCTTGTGACTGGTCTGTTCATATTTTCTGGTTTCTCCTTCCTGGCTCAGTACTGGAAGGTTATACCTTTCTAAGAATTTGTCCATTTCTTCCAGGTTGTCCATTTTATTGGCATAGAGTTGCTGTAGTAGTCTCTTAGGATGCTTTGTATTTCTGTGGTGTCTGCTGTAACTTCTCCTTTTTCATTTCTAATTTTATTGATTTGAGTCTTCTCCCTCTTTTTCTTGATGTATCTGGTTAATGGTTTATCAATTTTGTTTATCTTCTCAAAGAACCAGCTTTTAGTGTTATTGATCTTTGCTATTCTTTTCTTTGCTTCTATGTCATTTATTTCTCCTCTGATCTTTATGATTTCTGTCCTTCTGCTAAATTTGGGTTTTGTTTGTTCTTCTTTCTCTAGTTCTTTAGGTGTAAGGTTAGATTGTTTATTTGAGATTTTTCTTGTTTCTTGAGGTAGGCTTGTATAGCTATAAAAATTCCCTCTTAGAACTACTTTTGCTGCATCCCATAGGTTTTGGATCGTTGTGTTTTCATTGTCATTTGTCTCTACGTGTTTTTGGTTTCCTCTTTGATTTCTTCAATGACCTCTTGGTTATTTGGTAACGTATTGTTTAGCCTCCATGTGTCTGTGTTTTTTACGTTTTTTTTTTCCCAGTACCTGATTTCTAATCTCATAGCATTGTGGTCAGAAAAGACGCTTGATATGATTTCAATTTTCTTAAATTTACTGAGGCTTGATTTGTGACCCAAGAGGTGATCTATCCTGGAGAATATTCTGTGTGCACTTGAGAAGTATGTGTAATCTGCTGTTTTTGAATGGAATGTCCTATAAATATCATTTAAATCCATCTGGCCTGTTGTGTAATTTAAAGCTTCTGTTCCTTATTTATTTTCATTTTGGATGATCTGTCCATTGGTGTAAGTGAGGTGTTAAAGTCCCCCACTATGATCGTGTTACTGTCGATTTCCTCTTTTATAGCTGTTAGCAGTTGCCTTATGTATTGAGGTGTTCCTATGTTGGGTGCATATATATGTGTAATTGTTATATCTTCTTCTTGGATTGATCCCCTGATCATTATGTAGTGTCCTTCCTTGTCTCTTGTAACATTCTTTATTTTAAAGTCTATTTTATCTGATATGAGTACAGCTACTCCAGCTTTCTTTTGACTTCCATTTGCATGGAATATCTTTTTCCATCCCCTCACTTTCAGTGTGAATGTGCACCTAGGTCTGAAGTGGTTCTCTTGTAGACAGCATATAGATGGGTCTTGTTTTTGTATCCATTCAGCAAGCCTGTGTCTTTTGGCTGGAGCATTTAATCCACTGACGTTTAGGTTAATTATCAATATGTATGTTCCTATTACCATTTTCTTAATTGTTTTGGGTTTGTTTTTGTAGGTCCTTATCTTCTCTTGTGTTTCCCACTTAGCGAAGTTCCTTTAGCATTTGTTGTAGAGCTGGTTTGGTGGTGCTGAATTCTCTTAACTTTTGCTTGTCTGTAAAGCTTTTGATTTCTCCATCGAATCTGAATGAGATCCTTGCCGGGTAGAGTAATCCTGGTTGTAGGTTCTTCCCTTTCATCACTTTAAGTATATCATGCCACTCCCTTCTGGCTTGTAGAGTTTCTGCTGAGAAATCAGCTGTTAACCTTATGGGAGTTCCCTTTTATGTTATTTGTCATTTTTCCCTTGCTGCTTTTAATAATTTTTCTTTGTCTTTAATTTTTGCCAATTTGATTACTATGTGTCTCGGCATGTTTCTCCTTGGGTTTATCCTGTATGGGACTCTCTGTGCTTCTTGGACTTGGGTGGCTATTTCCTTTCCCATGTTAGGGAAGTTTTCGACTATAATCTCTTCAAATATTTTCTCTGGTCCTTTCTCTCTCTCTTCTCCTTCTGGGACCCCTATAATGCGAATGTTGTTGCGTTTAATGTTGTCCCAGAGGTCTCTTAGGCTGTCTTCATTTCTTTCCATTCTTTTTTCTTTATTCTGTTCTGCAGCAGTGAATTCCACCATTCTGTCTTCCAGGTCACTTATCCGTTCTTCTGCCTCAGTTATTCTGCTACTGATTCCTTCTAGTGTAGTTTTCATTTCAGTTATTGCATTGTTCATCTCTGTTTGTTTGCTCTGTAATTATTCTAGGTCTTTGTTAAACATTTCTTGCATCTTCTCGATCTTTGCCTCCATTCTTTTTCCGAGGTCCTGGATCATCTTCACTATCATTACTCTGAATTCTTTTTCTGGGAGGTTGCCTATGTCCACTTCATTTAGTTGTTTTTCTGGGGTTGTATCTTGTTCCTGCATCTGGTATATAGCCCTCTGCCTTTTCATCTTGTCTATCTTTCTGTGAATGTGGTTTTTGTTCCACAGGCTGCAGGACTGTAGTTCTTCTTGCTTCTGCTGTCTGCCCTCTGGTGGATGAGGCTGCCTGACACTTTTTTTTAAATAATTAATTAATTAATTAATTTATGGCTGTGTTGGGTCTTCGTTTCTGTGTGAGGGCTTTCTCTAGTTGCGGCAAGTGGGGGCCACTCTTCATTGCAGTGCGCGGGCCTCTCACTATCGCGGCCTCTCTTGTTGCGGAGCACAGGCTCCAGACGCGCAGGCTCAGTAATTGTGGCTCACGGGCCTCGTTGCCCAGCCTCAGAGACTTTCTTCATAATCTTGCACTGATCAATGTGCAGTTGAAGATCCAAGGGGTAATCTCTAGATTTCCAGAAGTTTTTTACTTTATGCAGCTCTCTCATTTTTGTTGATCTACCTTGAAAATACTAGTCACTTTGGCCTCTATGAATTCTGTCTCATCAACTCATGTTAGATCTTCCACTCCACACCCTCAAACAATGACCTGGAAACTCTCTTCAGGCAGTAAGCTCAGGCAATTGTTAGGCTCTGCTCATTTGATTCATTCCCTCAGGGATGACTGTCACGTGCCTGCCTATTGTACAATGCCTAAAAAACAGTATTTCATATATACTTTGAGTATTTAAGGCAAGAGGGTAAATCCAATCCTATCTCTTCATCATTACTACAACTGAAAGTTTGGTACTTTTAATTATATTTAAATTTCCAAGTGTTCATTTCTTGTATATAAAAATGCAGTTCGTGAAACTGTGTTATCTCACTTTATTAGATCTAGTAGCTTCTTTGTAGATTCCTTGTTTGTTATTTTACAATGAAAACCATGTTGTCTACTAATACAGTTTTATTAGTTTTATTTTATTTCCAGTCTGTATGCCATCTATGTTTTTTTCTAGCCTGATTCTTGGCTGGTAATTCTAATACTGTGTTGAAAAATAATTCTAAAAGTAGATATACTTTCATTTTTCCTATTCTTAGTGGAAAAGTATGCAGTCTTTCACCTTCTTTATTATGTGATCTGTAGGGTTTTCATAGATACCCTTTATCTGGTGGAGAAAGTTCTCTTTTAGTGTTATTTTTCTGAAATATTTTAATTGTTTTTTAAAGTCAGAGATTGATATTAAATTTTGTCAAATGTTTTATCTAAATCTATTTACTTGGATTTATTGTAATAATCATATGAATTATCTTATAGTGAATTATACTGGATTATTTAAGAATGTTGAACCAATTTTGCACACCCATAATAACCCCCACTTGTTCATGGGGCACTAGCGTTTTTTTTTTTATATAGCTGGGTTTTTCTAATATTTTGTTAAAAATTTTTATATCTTCAAGGAGAGATATTGGTTAGTACTTTTCTCTTTATGCTCTCTACTGGATATCATAATGAGATATAAGTACATAATGTTGGTTTCTAAAAATGGGTTGTAAAATATTTCCTCTTCTTCTATATTCTGAAAGAGTTTGTGTGGAATTGGCATTATTGTTTCCTTAAATAATAGAGATCACCTGCTTTTTTTGAAAAAGAAGTTGACAAGCTGGTTGAAAAACTTATGTGAAAGAGGAAAGGGCAAAATATAGCTGAAACATTCCTGAAGCAGGAAAACAAAGTGAGAGAAATTACAGTTATCTAATAATATAGTTATAAAGACAGCAAGATATCAACATTGAAATTTAAATATTAAAAAATACTTTGTAATATAAAATCAAGAAAAAAAAAACATGCATATGTGGACTCCTAAATTATGACAGAGCAGACATAATAGATTTGGGGGAAAGAGTGAACATATAAATAAATTGTCTGGAAATGTCTGCATGACATTATAGATAAGAGCAATTGAAATGTATCTCACACTATGAAGAAAATTTTATCCCATTTGAAGTACAAGGCCCAAGGTGAAGGACAAAATTATAAAACTTTCAGAAAACAAAATAAATGATTATTTTTATTTCCTCAGAATATGGATGAATTTCTTAAATGAGACATGAAAATGTCAAAACATAAATAAAAAGACAAATATCTTGACTAAATTAAAATTAAGAACTTCTGTTTATAAAAAGACATTAAATGATGAAAATTTAAAAACATAAAAAGGAAACTTGCAAAAAAAACTGGGTAAAGATATTTACAACATGTATAATGGACATAAGAATATATTATGGAACAGTGTAAATGAAAGAATTAAAATTCGTGTCAATATGGATGAAACTACAGAAGGTAATATTGAACAAAATAAGCAATTTTTGAAGTATGCATCTTGCAAAAATGTACATTATCTAATTTTTATCTAGTCCATTATGTACCATAATGGGTATATAACTTTGGTTATATCAATTTCTAAATTATATATACATGCTCTAAACACTGTATATTAAATTATTTTTAAATTAAAATATTAAAAAAGAGGTTCATTTTCTGCCCATGTTGATTTTCTTTTTTTCTCTCCAAATAAATTTTATGAATGTTATTAATATCGCATATGTTTTTAATATGTAGACTTTACCTTCTTCTCATTATCCATGTTACTGTCTCAAGCCATACTTTGCTGTTTATCCAATTGATAAAAATACATTTTAAAAGTTCTTTTGAGGGAGGGGCAAGATAGGGGAAGGAGATTAAGAAGTACAAACTGCTAGGCATAAAATAAATAAGATACAAGGATATAATGTACAGCACAGGAAATATAACCAATATTTTATATTTTACAGTAACTTTATGGACTATAATCTATAAAAATAGTGAATCACTATGTTGTATACCTGAAACTAACAAAACACTGAAAATCAACTATACTTCAATAAAAAAAAAATTCTTTTAAAGTTCTTTTGAGTAACTACCATGTAAAAAGTCCTATACTGGGGTTAGAAGGGGATATAAAGAAATATAAAATGTGATTTTTTTGCTCTCAATATTCACAAACTTACGAAAATAAAACTTTAGCATCCTGATATATCTTGCTAAAATGGCTTCATGTTATTTTTGTTATAGCTCAAAATTTGCTTTCTGGTTATATATGGAACTCTAAACCTAGACACAGTATAGCCCAAATCCCCAAATACTTTTAAGCCTCATAAACCCAAATAAAACACCCTTCCCAAAAAAAAGGACAACAAAAACAACCAACCACCGCTGTCAGTAATTTGTTACATGTGAAAACAATCTTGTCAATTTTCAATTTTTAATTATCAGTTATATCACATAAACTTACTAGAGGGATTATTTAATTACTTGCGGATGCTCCTTGCTCTCACACCAATCCTGGTCTCTGTGTCCTTATCTTTCTTTGGTCTAGTCTGCCTGTTCTGAACTCTTATCCTTTGCAATACCACGGATTTGCTACTGGCCTCTCTAGAGTCTACAATTAGGCAGCCTCTTTCCCATGCTCTGCATTATTTGGTCTATAAAGCCAGCTAAACAAACTGAAGAATCAACAACTCTTCTTAAATCCATCAGAGAAGTGAGGTCACAGGGCGAACTGCTGCCCCTAACAATCAGACAGACAGACAGGCAAATATCTAGCATCAGTTGTAAGAATATCAACTTAACAGAGCAGAAACCCACAACCAGAAACTTCAACATGAACCAGTGTCCCTGGGAAGGGAAACTTGAATTACAATTGATGAATTGCTGCAGCATGAGAGTGGACAAGTCTGATAAAAATTCCAGGGGGATCCAGTCATTCGGGGAACCCCTACATTTTTGAGTTTTACCTTTTGGAGTTCTAAGTTCTCTTTTGTGTTTCTGGCAGGGGGAGGGACAAAGGAGCTATGTTGTAATATGACAGGGCATTCTGTTTTTCTCAGCAAGGCCCACCCTCAGGAGAAACTCTTTTACCAGCAGCTAACCTGCTAGGGTTCCATCAGAGCCTAATCTAACTGAGGGAAAGGAGATACCCAACTTCAGCCCACTCTAGTCTTCCACGTGTGGGAAGGGAGATACACAACTCCAGCCCCCTCCGGCCATCCGCCATCCTGTCTCACCTAAGGGTGGGAGTAGGGGAGACAAACTAAGAAGCACTAGTGAAGTTCATAGTCCAGGAGCACAGGTTCGTCAAAAGACTAAGACCTAACCATAGGAATATAGAATTCTTTCCCTTCCCCACATCTTACCAACACATAACTGAAGACATATTTACCACCATTTCATTTACCCAGTTCTTTTTACTCTGTACATCATGTATGGCTTTCAACAAAAAAATTATAGCACATACTAAAAAGAAAAAAACACAGTTTGAGGAGAAAGAGCAAGCATCAGAACTGGACTCAGATATGGTAGGAATGTTGGAATTATCAAACTAGGAATTAAAAAAAGAACTATGGTTAATATGCTAAGGATTTTAATGGAAAAAGTAGACAACATGCAAGAACAGATTAATAATATAAGTAGGGACATGGAAATGAAGAATACCTTTGACGGGCTCACTACTAGACTGGACACTACTGAAGAATGAATCTCTGAGCTTGAGAATATGACAACATAAAATTCCAAAACTGAAAGGAACAAAGAAAGAAGACTGAAAAGAATTTCTTTAAAAACCAAAATAGAACAGAAAACAGTTCTAAGAACTTTGGGTACAGTTACAGAAGGTATATGGTGTACACATAATGGAATACCAGGAGGTGAAGAAAGAGACAAAGGAACAGAAGCATTATTTGAGACAATAACACAATTGAGAGTTTTCCCAAATTAATGTCAGATCCCAAAACACAGATTAAGGAACCTCAGAGGACACCAAGAAGGATAAATGGCAAAAAGCAAAAGACAAAAAACAAATACACTACACCCAACACCAAGGCATATCATTTTCAAACATCAGGAACTCAATTCTAGAGAAAAAGTTTTGAAAAAAGACAGAGGAAAAGCACTTTACCCACAGATGAGCAAAGATGAGAATTACATCCAACTTTTCCTCAGAAACCACATAAGCAAGAATAGAGTGAAGTAAAACATTTAAAGTGTTGAAAGGAAAAAATACCAAACCTGCAATTCTGTACTCTGCATAATCATCCTTCAGAAGTGAAGGAGGAATAAAGACTGTCTCACAAAAACAAAACTTGAGTAAATTTTTTGACAGCAGATCTACTTTCTAAGAAACATTAAAAGAAGTTCTTCAGAAAGAAAGAAAATGATATGGATCAGAAACTCAGAACTACATGGAGAAAACAGGAGCATCAGAGAATGAATAAGTGAAGGTAAGATAATTTCAAACAGCAAAGTTTCTCAGTGAGTAAGAAAACAGCAGTCAATTTCAAAAGGAGGTAGTTGTTAAGGCACATCATGGCTGTAGCATGTCCATGGGAGAAATATTGTTTCCTGTTAAATCTGCAGCTAGCTTTATCCATCTTTTATTCCAGTCAAATGAAAGGTAAGAAAAAGGTTTAGCATCAAGCTAAATTTTTATTTTCTCAGTCTCCTCTTTGGGTCAAGGGCTGATGTCAGCCTGTAGGACATTATTTTATGCAATGCATATCTTCCATTGTCCAGGTTCCACACAATAGATGGCTGTCTGGGGAAGTGGACTACAGCCAATCCTTCACTTTTTTTTTTTTTTTTTTTTGTAATATGAGCTATTGAGATTTGATATGATAATGGCTTTATAGTAACACTTAAGACTCTGCAGATCACATAACTGAGCAGAATAACACAGGCAAATACAAGGAGAAATATTGGGTCAGAGATTATAGTATACTTGATCTCAAGATCATATAGGCTAATATCATATATAATCAGTGTAACAATGTCAGCCATACAAACAAGATTTATCATGAAGATTTTTGTTAATATCTGAATATTCACATTCAACTATAGTAAATTATTCTAGATATGATTTGTAGTGAAACTCTCCTTGTATGCCTCACATATTGAAACTCTACCAGTCAATAGAAGTTTAAATGTTTGTTTATTTCTCCAGAAATAAAATGCAACAATAATCGATGTGATTACATGGTATATACAATTCATCAAGCTATACACTGTAGATTAATATACTACAATGTGGGCTTCCCTGGTGGCGCAGTGGTTAAGAATCTGCCTGCCAATGCAGGGGACACGGGTTCGAGCCGTGGTCCGGGAAGATCCCACATGCCACGGAGCAACTAAGCCCGTGAGCCACAATTACTGAGCCTGCGCGTCTGGAGCCTGTGCTCCGCAATGGGAGAGGCCGCGACGGTGAGAGGCCCGCGCACCGCGATGAAGAGTGGCCCCCGCTCGCCACAGCTGGAGAAAGCCCTCGCACAGAAACGAAGACCCAACACAGCCAAAAATAAATAAATAAATTAATTTAAAAAAAATATACTACAATGTAAGTTTGCTACACTTCAATTAAAAAGTTTTTTGGAAAAAAGAAAAAGAGGGACTTCCCTGGCGGTTAGTGGTTAAGACTCTATGCTTTCAATGCAGGGGGCGAGAGTTTGACCCCTGGTCAGGGAACTAAGATTGTACATGCCACGTGGCGTGGCCAGAAAAATAAAATATAAAATAAAATAAAATAAAATAAAATAGTAAAATAAAGTAAAATAATAAAATAAAATAAAATAATAAAATAAAATAAAAATAGAATAAAATAAAACATCCACAAATTCTTTAAAAAAAAAAAAAAAGACAGAAAGAGTGCCACTGAGGATAATTTCCTTGCCCAAGGTTATATAGCATTTTATTACAAGAATAAAATGTAGCAAATATTTTCATAAGACTAATTTTGAAAATATACTTATCTTTAAAAGCTCTTAACTCTTTGTGTACATAAATGTAATAACAAAAATAATAATATTCAAATATAAGTAAATAAAGATGTAGATTAGCGGTCATTCAAATTTTAAGAAAAAAATGATAACTGGCTAAGTAGTTGCGTTATGATTTGAACCCAGGTTGCCTGAATACACAGCAACCTGTGTATTCAACTGCTCAACTGCATGTTCAACTGCTAAGATATAATAAATGAGTACAAAATATCTAATTGACTGTCTAGTTGACTGAATATCTTACACATTGTCAGTATTTTGGAAAAATTGGCTTTCCAGTGTATTAGGCATTAGATAATAGCCCAAATTCATTGAGAGGGCTAAAAAAAATGAGATCTTATATTTAATGAAAAAAATCTGAAAAGGAAGCTTGATATTTCTCAACGTTTTTATGATTCTCAAAGGAACGGGTTACTAGAGAAATGAGTGCCCTTAAATATTTGAAGGTTCACCAAATGCCAAATGAGGAAATACTCTATCCCAGCCTGTGGTTGGTAAATCACAAAACATCACCACTCCTGTGGGGGACACATCCTTATTCTCAAGAAGAGGCAGCATTTTGATCTACTAAGTGTCTTTTTTGCTTAGTCTGAAATTGAGGACATACACTTTCTCTTGGTGACATTATTAGATTATGTATAGACTACTGAAAAGTTTAGACTCAGGGTGGACTATTGAGATGGTTAATTTTATGTGGAAGTTTGACTGGCCATAGAGTTCCCAGACTAAACACTATCACCGAGTATGTCTGAGCAGTGTTTTGGGATGACACTGGTATATGAATTGGTGGTCTCAGTAGGTAGATTGGCCTCCCCAGTGTGGCCCAGCATTATTCAATCCTTTGAGGGCCTGAATAAAAATAAAGATGGAGAAAAGAGAAATTTGCCAATTTTTTTTCTGCCTCACTGTTGAGCTGGGACGTCTCGTTTCATCTTCTCTGGCCCTTGGTCTAAGATTTACAGTATTGGATCCTCTGCTTCTTAGGCCTTCAGACTCGAACTAGAAATATACCACTGGCTTTCCTGGGTCTCCAGTTTGCAGTTGTCAGATGATGAGACTCGTCAGTCTCATAAGTTACCTTATATATTTATATAAATATTACTGCTCTGTTTCTCTGGAGAACACTGACTAATACAACTAGATATCCTCAGACTCACATCCCAACCTGTACCAGGAGAAGCTGACCAATGTCTATCATATTGCCTTCTCCAACTCCAGATAGCCAGCATTTAAGGATCCTGAAGGTGAACTCATTGCTGACTGGAAGCTCTACCCAGTGAGATAGATACGGTATAGAAACGGGAAGTTATTTGCCAGGAAGGATGATTCCATCATTGCTGACTGGAAGCTCATTCCCAATGATGGGAAAATAAAGTATGCTACCATTTCCTACATCCCACAAGGCTCCTCATACTGACAATTTTTGGAATGAAGGCCCGAGTGTTCACAGCCTCTTCCTAGCTTCATTCACCATCCTTTCAAGTGGCCCATGGAACCATGAAGGTCCTCTATGGAGAAAGCTACACACACACACCTTTTCTAGACCAGGGTTGCCAGCTTCTAAGGGTAGCACATAGGCTCTTCTTTCATCCCTAGTGTGGAGGGGCAGGGTATGAAAAGAAGACAGGTTAAATCCTGACGTTTCCACCCTCAGCCTCCACTAGAGTGCTGCAGAGTGAGGTGGCAGTTGTACTTCGTAAGGCAGGATCTCAGACCCTAACAAAACACACCTCACTAAAAGAGTCAGCTTTAGAGAAGAGAGAATGACTATAGTGGATCCAGCCTCATCACTATCATTTGTGAACCCTGGGCAAGAGTATATATAAATGGAGGTCCACATATATTCTTTTCATTTTAACCAGTATCAAATTTTCAGTAATAAATAATATGACATATTGCAGATTTTCACAACCTATTTGAAAAAAAAGTCAGTCAATTCACTCATTAACAAATCATCAAAAGAAAGAAACAAAACAGAGTTCTAAACAATCCATTCAAGCCTCCAATGAGTAAGTCAAATAATAAAAATAATTGCAAGCACCCCCTCAGTGACGAAGATTACTTAATAAGTATGACCCTCCACAATTCTATCTTGCTAGACTAAGAATTTAACCTACTTCTACTTGGTCGTTAATTGGTACATAATGGTTTTGTTCAACTTTCTTATTCCCTTCTTTTCTAACCTCAACCAGGGAAGTAAAGGGAAAATACTAATTTTCTCCATGAAATATCATAGAACTAAAATAAAGAAAGATTCAATTTTGTGTTTGTCTCTAGTGCAGTAACTGAAGTACGATCTTCTAGAGGATTTTAAACTCAATATTATATTGCGTGCAGCTATTCCATTTTGTGGAATAGTATCAGAATGTTTTCATCTCAAAACTTTTAATGATTGACCATGAGATTCTGAGTCTTTTTCTTTTAGCCTTGGTTAAGTGTGTTCAGAGAATCCGAACTAATTAAATATGAGCCCACACTAGATAGTGTTAAGAATATAGTGTTAAAGAAAATATACCACATATTCTACATTACATAGTGAGATATAAAATTTTTAACCATTGTTTTGTAGGATTATATACAATGATGATCAACTCTGAGAATCCAAAAGATAATGGATAGTTGACAACTATAGTTAACATTTGACAAAATTAAAAGAATATAACCAGCTTTATTTTCATGTTAAAATACTAACATTGTAGTCTAAACGTACTAAAGATAGCTTCATTCTTATCAGAGTTTACATAATAGGACAAAGTAAAGAAAGCTTTTGCATTTGACTAGATAATTTATAGTCCAATGTTCATATGATGCATTTTGAACTCTCCACTAAACTGGAATGACTGAATGATCATAGCTAGTGGTTCTTTCCTCAATTTTTTTTCTTTCTCTCCTCCCTCTTTTTCTCTTTCTACTCTTCCTAAGTGTAGGCAGAGTTAGGACTTTCTGAGAGTTCTATTAAATACCCCTTAACTCAGTTATTTAACTCCTTTTCTCATGCTGAATAATTGAGGAGAGCATAGCCTTGCCTCTCAAACCTAGAATAACCTCTAATTCACCAGAATAGTGACTATAAAGTCTCTGCTCCAGTTTCTAAAACATAATAATTTATAGAGTGCTAGCATTGGAACAGGAAAGTCTAGCTTACAAGAATTAAGTGGAATTAAAGAAAAAGGTGACAAATATTCAATACATTATGAATTTATTAATCATAACTCATTGAGGTATATAAATGCAAAGGCATTTGATTGCCCCATAGACAAATAGTTGCTTTTGGCAGAATGACTTTCAGATTTTGTCAATTTTTTTGCAGATTTAAATTTATTTCATGGAATGCAGGCCCCCCCCAAAAGATGCGTTTTTGAATAATGAAATTTGGGCTAGGTTTCCAAAGCCACTGACTCGCTCTATAAATCCACCTGGCATTCCCATGCCAAACTTATTTGCCTAGATGGGCCTAATTGGATTATGACATTTTTCCTGTTCAGAAGCTTATAATGAAACCCATTCCCTTCTGAATGGGCCCAGATTCCATTACTATTCAAGACTCTAAATTGTTAAGTCATCTAATTCATTGGCTATTATCATCCACTAAAGTGCTTCTGCTCCCATCATACTGGTCCTTTAAGTGGTCCAGTTCAGAATCTACACCTCTGTTATATACTCCCAGATAGCTCCATGGGACACTGAGTCCTCAGTCCTTTGAATTAGGACATTTTGTTGCATTTATCACTGTAAAGGAGCACAGTCTTAGGCTGTTTGCTTTCATTTGTATTACTATTTGAATATTTGATATAGTCATTTCTTCTCTCTGAAATAGATTACAATTCCTTGATAAAGATTTATTGTATCTTACAGTGCTCTAAATTTCTTTTCTGTTTACTTCAAAGTATAACACTATAGTTTGCACAAAATAGAGAATAGATATTTTACAGAAAAAAAATACACACAGTATGTTACAATATATACTGCCCTTTAACAGGGCCTACTAATATTATTCGATTATACATATATGGAAAGTATGTCTTTTTATATCTTATTTTGTAGATGACATGCATGAAGCCCAGGGATGTTAAAGGATTCAATCAAAGTCACAAACCTGGTAAATTACAAAGTCAATATTCAAACCCAGGGATTCTAATTTTATATTTGTGCTCACAAAGTGTTGTAGCTAGTTATAAGCTATTTATAAAAGTTAAGGTGTATAAAGAAAGACCAAAAAAATTCAAGGAATTATAATGCGTGTGTGTGTGTCTATATGTCCGTGGTGTGAATAAAAAATGTTGCCTGCAATATCAGTAAATAAAATTTGCAGCCATCAAGCTACTAGAGCCACCTCCCATGGTGAGCCCTGAGGGAACTCAAGATGGAGACAAATGGGCTGCCCACTGCCAAGCCCTCAGCCACTGCAGCCACCCTCAATGGCGCACCCTTAGGGGACCCAGGATGGGAAAGAACACGATACTGGCCCTAGATAGCTAAGATGCTATCCGAAGAATGACTTAAATGAGCCCAGAATCTTGCATCTTCTCATACATAGAAAAGTACTAAATTCATTAACTTGAGATATCTGGTTTTCTTTAATTAACAGTAATTTTCTGATGTTCCAGCTACCTGGTCTTTGTTGCAAACACCCCTATAGATCCTAGCTCCTCCCTTACCTCTTTGGAGCAGTCCTTCAGAACTATTCTGAGGGCTGTCTTCTGGGTTTGAAGTCTTCAGAAAGTCCACCAAATAAATAATTCTGAACTTTTAGGTTGTGCATTTTTTTCAGTTGATAGTGGTGTTTGAGAGGAGACATTTGAAAACATAGACTGGATTATGCTCATAAATTTAACAGTGTTAAGTGATCTTATCATTGAAGAAGTAAACACTACATCTTTCAAGTAGGTAATACTATTTAAGGTTGACAAAATTTAGGTAAATTTGTTCTACTATTACTAAGAAAATAGTAAAATTTTATGTATTTTAATTGATTTTAGTTTATTCAAAGTATTATTAAATTTACCTTTAAATAGGTAATTTACAATTTTTGCATTATTAAATCTAATCGTTATTACAGATAGAGGTAGAGTCAACTATTTCCCCATTATATATCTCCCAGTATATATACCCAACATATCAATATTAATTATAAAATGAGATTCACCTAGCAAATTGTTTCCAATCTGTTCATCATTAATCAATTCCAAAAAAGTCATTTTTTGGAGAACTGCAATGATTATGTATGTAAAAGTTTTTAAAACCCTCCCATAATTTTATGAAAGTGTACACTGTTACACTGAAATAATAATCTATTAGTTGACATTATGTGTTCTAAGTTACCTGACAAAAACAAACTTAATTCTGATTCTTTGACACACCATAATTCTTGTAACAGACTCCAGAAAAATGGGTTTTGAGACAAACTAACCTGAGAAAACAAATCTTACAAAAGCCCTGGGTTTTGCATAAAAAGTACCTGAGGCTTTTTTGAGAAAGCTGCAACCTTTTCCAGGGTTGTTATATGCTGGCTGCTCATCCAATGGAACTCAGTCCCAACTCATGCATTATGTGGCTCTGATGAAAACACGACGGCCGTCTCCCAAATTTGACTATAGAAATATAGCAACGAAGCACAATGATTAATTTGTTAATTATTCCAGGATCCTGTTATTATGACCCTGTTTCTTGTTTCCTCAAAAAGAAAGAAGGACGAAACTAGAATGATACATTTTTTTCTAACTATATGTGAGGAAATTCACTCCAAAATCCTTTGCTGGAAAATATGCCATGACAGAAAAACTCAGGGGACTCTTAATCTGCTTCTAATTAACAAGAAACATTGGCCTTTGAACAGGCAGCTTATCTGACTCAAAAGTTACTCTGGTATATTTTGCATAAGACAAGATATATGTATCTTCAAGTGATAGGGTGTCAACTCTTCTTATAAATACTCCACATTTCCCTGTACAATTATGCTGTCAGACCAAAGGGCAAGACAAGAATGCACAGGTAAGGACATTCCATTGTATAAAAACAAGTTTTGCCTCCATGAATGCACTGGGCTTTGACAGCTTCCAACCTTTTTATGGAGTTCACTATTATTATCAAGGCTTCAAAAGAGATGTCTTAGTAGATGAAGGCATAAAAATTAGTGAAACAATCTATATTTGTATTCTTCTTTCCAAAATACTCTCACAGTAATTTGCTTGTTCTTCAAATAGAGCCCCCAACATATGCTTCCTCTTCCTTGTTTTGTTGCTTTAACTTCCCCACTGGTGAGTACCTTGAGAACTGGGATTGTGTCTCATTTCTGTTTCTTTTTCAGGCAGCATCTGTAGAGCCGTTGCTCATAATGAACACTGCACAAATATTTTCAGTGTTAGATGAAGACGGGGGAAGGTGGGAGGGTGGGTGTTGTAACTTTTGTAAACAATACTAAAAATAGATTCCGTGGCACTCTCAGACAAAAGTATTGAATATTTACTTTAATATCTCCATGACTTTTAATGGATCTTCTTATTTTGTGATTTAAAATTCCATATGTGAAGTCAATATGGACTATGATTTCTTAATTCCAAAATAACACATTCAAAAGAAATATGAATTTGGCCGTTTTTCTTACCAGAGGACTTGGTTGACAAATGAATAAATCAGTTGGTTTTGACCTGATTTTGGTATGGCAATCTGAAATTAATCTAGTTCAGTTGTCCCAGTCAAGAGAATTAGATGTTAGATATTATATGGACATATTTATTAACAATTAAAAAATATAATCTGTAGATTGTGTAATCATAAACCTAATACATATCCATAATCCACACACCCAATCAGAAATGAGCAGTTTTTATTATTTTTGTGTGTGTGTGTGAGAAATGCTGTATACTTGGTTTTCCAATCCTAAGCATTGCAATTTTAATTTAGTAGTTTGTAAATTTAAGTTTCTATGTAAAATAATATGGTATAGATGTAGGGAAAACAGTGTTTTTTAACTCAGAACTTTATGAAAGTGACAAAATAATTTATGAACATGACCTCTGGTTTACATTTGATATACATTACATGGTGAAATATACATTAGTTTCTCCATAGATGTGTATAAGGTAATTAAGAGATTCCAGATCTCAACTTGTGACTCTTTATCATTACAAACAATTTGAAAATCCTTAATAAGTGAAGCTAAGCTATTACTTTTTTTCCTGTTTAACTTTTATTTATCTCTTAGTAGTGGCATCACCTATGAACCAACAACACCAAACAAAATCAGGACTCCTACAAAAACCTGCCTTAATGTACACTCTCTCCATTCCATTGTCTTGCTTTCCTTTTTTATAGACCTACTGCATCTATATGGTTTTTTGAGAACTATATATATATATTTTCTATATTTTGAAAAATACATAAGATTTAGAGTAAGTGGTTCATAAAAATTGACCTTTTGGAAACTTACTTTTTAATTTATTCTTTTACTGTTAAGATTTCTCTGTATTGTTGCATGCTGCTGTAGATCACTTATTTTGTTTGTTGTATACCATGCCATGTGTGAATATATCATAGTGTACGCATCCACTCTTCTGTGGATGTACACTCAGTGTTCTCTAGGTTTTTTATATTGTAACTAGCGCTGCCTGGAAACACCTTTTACATGTCTCCGATCAAACATGTGCAAGAGCTTTCCTTTTTATATATTCCTAGTAGTTGGAGCACTGAATCATAAGGTATATGATCAACTTTAGCAGATAATGTCAAACAGTTTTCCAAAGCAATTGTCCCAATTTTTCTCCAACATACCTTGTGAATACTCATCCTTTCCAACACTTATCATTATCAGATTTTATTTTTATTTTATGTATGTATGTATGTATTGCCAATCAAATGGGTATAAATTTGAACCTTAGATTCATCTTAAATGGCATTTTTCCTACTCACAAATAAGGTTGAATGTCTAACTTCATATGTTTACTGGGCATATGTATTTCCTCTTCTGTGAATTTCCAACATAGATGAGTACCTCTAAATTTCTGTTTTCTGCATAGGTTAATTATTAAACTTGCACTGACTTTACTAGTCAATATTATTAAATAGTTTGTTACAGCTAAGTGTCACTATGTCACATAAAGTTATGTAACATAACATACATACACTTACAATATTTATATCACCAAAGTATTTTAATAGAACAGAATATTTCCTTTAGTGAGTGATATAACATTCACTCTTCTATAGATGATTCTCAATGTTTGAATAATACAGATAGGACTTTTTGTACCTCTTTATATTCATATATACAGCAACACATCATCAGTTATGTTCTTGCTATATGCTTTCATATTGTGATTAAGCAGCTTGAGTTCTTGATATTATCATGAATTCTGGCAGCTTCACTGTATCATAAAGTGAGTGCTGTTCTGCCCAGAACTGAACACAGTATTTGGCACAGTCTGTAACACACTGATAATTATAGGTCTCTAATTTTATATTATACTTAATGCATTTATTCACTTACTAATTAAAGATACATATATCACCTGATTACTATGCATCTATGTGCTGCTACCTACTGGAGATATGTGAGGAGACAACTATTTTACAGTATTTACTTTCATAGAGTTTATAGTTTAATTAGTAATATTGTTAAAATGTAAATCTTAAAAGGTACAATGATGACTGTCTTGCAGCTATAATGTGAACACAAGTTATAAGATTTTATTCAACTATTTAGTTAGTGAAGGGTCTTAGAAAGAGTTTAAACCAATTCAAAACCACTTGAGAAGCTAGGGTATCCTCTCTAAGCAAGTTACTATCCAACACTGGTTACTATCCAACAGGGCAAGAAAATATTAATCTCTGGGGTTGTCTGTTTTACTGAACCAAAATTCTTTGTATCCATACTAGCCAAAAATCTACAAGTTATATGCCCCACAGAGTTGTAAAATAGCATAGACAAGAGAAAGTCAAGTCTAGGACTACACTGACAAAATACCCAGTAACATCTTTTGCCTTTTTCCAAGTCACGGATAAATTTTCTAACACTATTATTAAGTGAACAGGTAATTATAGGCAAGAACATTACAATTAATGTAGCTATGATGACAGTCTGAGTTCATTAGGATTTTTTAAAGGATAAAGGTCACAGTTATTTCTAAGACTAAGTTACTGATTGATTCTTAAAGGATAAACTGATATACAGTGGTATCAAGCAGCCTAGATTTTAGGGAAAAATAGGAGTGAATGGGTAGAAGAAAATGTTGACTGCCTTGGAAGAAAAAAAGGGTGCTGATAACCAATGACTTCTATGAGAAAAACTATAAACTATAATATAATACACAAAACCCCAGTGGATCTCTCTACTTCATCAGATACAAAAATTAAGTTATATGATATTGTTTACCTGGGCTTCAAAGGTCATCCTAGCATTCAGTGACCCTGTATTTCTTTTCCCTTATTCTGAAAACATCATCTCTTTACCTGTCAAACATAATGGAACCAAGCAGAACCCCGCAGGGCCCCTCCCGCCCAAGTACAAAACTGAGCAGTTAATGATTAGGACAATAGAGTCACAGACTCAGTGTCTGATGCACATTCCTGAGTTGTTTTACAGATACTGTAACTGCCACCAGAGGGGAAAAAAGCTAACTGCATGATGACCAGACTGTAACCATGACATAAGCTGCTCCAACTTTAGCAGTACTGAATCTATGGCTAGCACAATTCCAAGAATTGGCCTCAAGAGAATGGGATTAACATTATTGCTCGTAATAATCTATATCTTTGTGGGCATCAAAATAATTGTAGCTTGCTTGTATATGTAAGCACACAACTAAAGTTGTCAGCAAAGAGATGCTACAGACCCATGTTGACATCTTCCACTCTGAGAATACAGTGCCCTATGTCAGCATGAAGAAGTTACAGAAGATGGACTTTTGCCCCTAATCCTATAGAAATGGAATGATGTTCTGTCAAGTGGAGATTTGTAAGCAGTTTTTGGTAGGAAAGAGCTCTCTGCAGGAGGCACCCTTTTGTCTTAACCTTAAACTGGCACTCCATTCTTTACTCATCTCTGGCCCAAGCACACCTTTAAAATCTTTTAATCACACAATACTTTGCCTAACTTGTCAGTTCTTTCTGTAGATCAAAGAAGTAGAAATGAACATTAAGTAACAAACAGATGACCAGATCTCTTCCCTAGCTTCCCCTTCAGTAGTCTCGCAAACTTTGTGACCAAACTGTGTGAAAAAGATAACTTCTAGAGGAAGACCACAAGAAGTCAAGAAGCCTGCACACAGTGGGGGGATGGCGATGACTCTGGCCCCCTATCTCAATGATTAACTGAGATTACTTCCCTCCTTCCCTTTAAGAGTTCCATGGTTGAGCCGAATCTTTGGAGGTGGTTGTGGGGGGATGCTGAGTCCACCATCTCCCCAGATTGCCACAATCTGATTAAAGGAACCTTTCCTTTGCTTCCAACATTTGTGAGTATTGATTTTGTAAGCGGCGAGCAGCAGGCCCCGATTCATTTAATAATAACAGTAACAGGCACTATGAAAATACACCTGATTCTGTTTGACGCAGGAAGTTCCATCTCTTCCCTGAATTAAGGCATGGAGACCATCAATAAATCAAACATTTCTAAAGAGTGAACCAAGAAACACATATCAATTTATTTTGAACTTTGATATTCTTCTCTATGCTAGTAACATTATGAATGCCATTCAGAAACATCCTGCAGAGTCTATGAGGATTTGTTTTAGTCCAAAGAAAGAGAATAAATGAGTTGGAAGATGTGAGGTCATAAATATCAATAACTGCAAGATTACTATTGATTATCAATACTCAATATTATTGATTATCAATGTCTATGCTACCCATCACCAATGTCTATTGTTTTTTCTCCTAAATATTTCTTGAATCTATTTCTTTCATTTATTAGTTTTATTAAACTACTATCATCTGTGGACTGCATTTCACTATGTCCTAGTACTCCAACTGTTAGTCTGATCACCCTCATATCCATCACACATGGCACTACCAGACTCTTGTCACTGAAGTAAGAGCCTAAAAATGGACTTCCTCTGGTTAAAATGTTTTAGAAAGTGCCCCACCACCACCCCGCAAACACACACTGAAAAGAAGGAAGCCTAGTCTCTGTGGCAGGGAATATGTAGACCTTTGTCAACTTTTCCAGACTCTTTGCCTTGTGACACTAAGCTATCAGAGCTCATCCTGGAGTTTGTATGTATCAGTTCCACTCAAACTACGTGACAGGTACATAAGGGGAGTGAGATGAATTGCATGCTTAGGGAGAAAACTACAATGCCCACTCAATAATTTGGAGTCTCTGGCTTTTGATCTTTACTTTCCCACTTAATAATTGGGTGGTCTGGTGCAAGTTATTCCACTGAAGTGAACTTCTGTTGAGAGAGAGAGGGACAGAGAGAGAAGAGAAGAGAGAAGATTAAATGAGCCAGGGAGATTAAGGTGGTTAACCACACATTTAGGGTATCCACTCTCTAAAAAATGAGGTAGTTATTTCACAGAAGATGGTGCTGTGGCAAAGCACCTGCTCTAAAAGGGAGAGCACAGACTGATATAGATGTGCATGGTATTAATATGAATGATAAAAACAAGTTAATATATTACAGCAATAACATTTTGAGTTGGAGATTTTAATGCTTATTCAAATATTAATTTCTCCTTTATGTCACAATGTGTGTAGTTGTTTCAAATACTGGTGTTTCTATTATAACATGGCAGGAAAAACAACAGTGTATATTTTAAAAATGGCAGCTCTCTGTCGGGGACACAACATTGCATGAATATTCTCTCTAAAACTCTGAAAGCGAAATGTTGGCTAAATATCCTAAGTTTTCTATGTTTGCAACAGACATCTGAATTTTGGAAACATCTGATTTGTTATTGCCATCTGACGAAAAATACAGATGGATGAAAATTTTGTCTCTTACCTGGAAGTTATGAAAATTTCCTAAAGCAGGAGGGCAAACACTAATGCTTCCTGATAAGCTCACCCACCTCAATTCACAGCTTTTCCTCAATGATTCTACTGTTATCTAACTCTGGCATATGTCCAGCTTGTTACAGCTGTGTTTGTGAAATCACCTCTGGGTTTGCGGATTGGTTTCTTTCCAAGACCTGTAATCAATGATCCTATCTTTCTATTTAGAGTTAAGTATGACTTGTAGGTGCCACTGATGGAAATGTTCAAAAAGTCAGATGTGACTCTGGTAACAGATTAAACATTATCTTTAATTAATGGATCTGTGAAAAGAAAAGAAAATCCAAAACTACAAGTTCTTCATATCCTAGACATAGACAACTTGACATTTTCATTGAAATCCCTTCATTTTGTCTTTTTTTTAGAATGATGCCTTCCCTTTATCTTTTAAATTAAACAATGTATAATGTTCATTGAAGAACAAAATCATATCGCTGTGAAAGTCATGTTCAAAGGTGTACTGCAGAATGTTAAGTGTAGGCAAAGAAATTTGTTAAGGTGGACCAAACCAGTTCACAAAACTTGTATGTTTTGGGTCTTTGTGAAATGTTATCAGAAACTTGTAATACATTATTTCATTTTTTCCTATTTAAATAAGTTGTAATTAACACTGTGAATTTCTCTTTAAGGCACGCTTTTAAAAAATGTGTTTTAATATATGGACTGAGTTTGGTGTTTTAATTGATGACAACCTGAAGCATTTCAGCTGATATACTTGTACAATAATATGTTTATTTCATGAAAATTAGCGTATGGACTAACATGTTTGTTTGAAAATGTATGTTTGTACATATATCATTATTAAACATGTTTAAATTATAAAGCCATCTATATGTGCACACAGCTCTCTCTATATATGTATATATAGAGAGAAAAATATATATGTGTATATTTAGTAATTATATATGAAAGATAAGGCATTTTATTTCCTTAAAATCATCCTCACATAGTTTAATAAATATTAATTTAACATTATTCTTATTTCCAAGGAGATAAAGACTTAAAATTGACAATATGCATTTTGAGTTTGCATTTATGCTCTTTAACTGAAAAACATAATTTGGTAGTGTGTTCTTGGCTGGACAGTTTAAAATTAGTTTAGAACTACTAAACTACTTTGCTGTTTAATTTGTTGCAGATGTGTTTAGACTCAGGTAGCAGGAGCAGAAATAAAGTAAAATTGCCAGATTCAAGGGGTATGAGGTTGTATAATTAATAGAATAGAATATGTGCTATATGAGAGGTAGAACAGGGGAAAACAGTGACTCTCAAGGTTTAAGTTTGAGAACACAATGGTAACATTTGTTGAAATAAGTGACAAGGAAGACGAGCAGATTACTATAGTCAAAAAAGATGAACTTGATGTTAAAGACATTGATATTACCTATTGGACATCCAGTGAGAAATGTAGAATAAAAAGTTGACTCTCTAAGTTAGAATCTGAAGTGGATGGTCTTAGTTGGAGATTTATTTTGGGGGATAATCTGTGTATAGCATATAACTGTAGTCAGGAGAGTAAATGAGAGCACTCAGGGAGAGTATACAGAGTAAGAAGAGAAGAAGAAACTTAATTAGAACCCAGAGGACTGACAACATGTAAGAACATTACCAGGAAACTAATTCAGCACCCCTGTTGGCTATAACATTACTGAAATATGGCAGAAGGCATGCTCTTGGATAATCATACTATCTCTTGTCAAATGAGCAAGATAAACTGACATATTGTGAGACCAAATGACAGTGATTAAGTAGTGACCATTCACTGAAACGCTTGATCCAATTACTTACTGTATACAAGGGGTAGAGTGACCTTTCGCATGAGATGATCTATGGTAGAATGGCCTACATTTGAAAGCTTTCTTTTCTTTAAACTTGACAGAGATGAAGGAAAGATTTCAATACTTTAAAAAGTAGAGCTTGCTATTAGACATAAAATAGCTGCTGATCAGAGGAACTGAGATTCTATACTTTTAAAAGACGGTAAATTAATGAAATGCTCTTATTCTGATCCACAGAATTCAGTCACTTAGATGCGTCAGTTACTTGGCTGGTATTTTCTGAGGAAGAAGAGATCTTATCTTATTTTTTACCATGTCTCCTTTGCTTTTTTAAACAAATATTTATTATTCCAGGCATTATGCTAGGTCCTGGGGATGAACAGATGGATAATAAATGTTCCTAATATTCGTGATAACTGTCTAGCCAAAGAGACGTAAATGTGTATAGCTAAATTAAATTGCAGTGTGGCACATTCTATAATAAAGATGTGTAAGATTGTTTTATTGCAAGAATAAACTCCTTGAGAGTAGGGATTGGTCTATTCATCACTGCATTCTCAGCAATAAGCATAATGCCTGTGTAGGTACTTAATAATTAGTAATATCTTTATATCCCATCTTGCTCAAATAACTATTAAATTCAATTTAGAAGGGTACTTATAACAAAATAGCATAAAACAAAAGTGGTACAATAGAAGAGTGGAGAAAAGGGATATAAAATGAATATAGAAGTGACACCAGCTTTGAAACACTTTAATGACCTTTGACTCCACACTTTATTCTCTATGTAAACAAATGCATTACTAAAAGGGATTATGTTATCACTTGGGAGGTAACATTTGAGAAAGCATTTGAAGAAAGAATTGATGTTTTTCAGGTGAAGAAGTGATAAGGGCACTTCAGGCAGAAAGAATTTCACTTTGAACAGATGCAGGTAAATGGAATGGAGCGGATGGTCAAAGGCCAAGAATAAAGAGATACATTAGGACAAGATTAAGGAGATCTCATGTACATGGGAAAAGAATCTGTCATTGTTATGGGCTGAATTGTATCTTCCCAAAATTCATGTTGAAGTCATAACTCCTGGTATCTCAGAATGTGACTGTATTTGGAAATAAAGTCTTTAAAGAGGTAATTAAGGTGAAGCAAGGTCATACAGGTGGGCTCTAATCCAATATGACTGGTGTCCTTATAAGAAGAGGAGGTTAGGACATAGACAACACATAGACTAAGAGACAACCAAGTGAGGACACACCTAGAAGGCAGTCATCTTCAAACCAAGGAGAGAGCCTTAGAAAAAAAACAAACCTGCTGACAACTTGATCTTGGACTTCTAGCCTCTGGAGCTATACATTTCTGAACATGAATTTCTGTTGTTTCATCTACCTAGTGTGTGGTATTTTGTTATGGCAGCCTTAGTAAACAAATATAATTTCCAAGGTAATGGAGCTATCAGCAGACATAGTTTTATGAAGATTAATTGCAGAGACAACATGGAATATGGGCTAGAGTAAAGAGAGACTGAGAAGGATGCCTGAGTGTAGGGTAAAAAATAAAGTCCTAAACTAAACTCATTTCCATTCCAATGAGAATAGAAAGGAGAAGTCAGATTTCAGAATTATTTCTGAGGTGTATTAATTGCCTGAAAAGTTTGGTAGAGACAGGTTTCAGTAACAAGGAAGCATTACCTCATAGATTCTAAATTGCAATACTGAGCTGAAGGTATTAACCAATGCCAGAAATAACTGAGTTCAAATGACGTATTTTTCAATTTGAAAGTCAGTTTAGTTTTGAATATGTGTGTCTGTTTGTGTTATAAGGAATGTAGTAATGAGATCAGTTTTTGATATATTGAGCTATGGAGTCTTTCAGACATTTTCTTAAACTTCTTCAACTAAATATAAAATAAGGGCCCTAAGCTCGGAAAAATTGTCCTATTTAACATTATGATCAAAATGCCTGCTTGAAACGAAAGATACACACTCCATAAATTTGCGGCTGGCCCTATGTGTTTAGAAGACATCCACAAGTTCTTCCCTCTTCACAAATACCTAGGTCTAGTATCATCTTCTTCGACTTGACTTTTCTCACAGTTTGACATGCTCCAGGAACAATACTTACTCCATGCTCCAGGAACAATAAAAGATTGCACTATTATCACCCCAAAAGTCACTGTTAAAATGAACAAGTGAGTCTCTTATGAGCAGACTGCTATCTCTCCTGCCATCTTTTTGCACAATCAGCTCTGTTAATTTTTTTCTTTAAAACATAGGAAAGGATCATATAGAGCAATGGGGTTTCAGTGTTTTTGTCTAGAAAACAAAACAAAACAAAACAATCTTCCAAAGAAAATGTTGACTGGCTTGCATCAATAGTACCAAGAAGTGCTTTGCTTGACATAAAGGAAGCACTCAGTAAAGGTTTATTAAATTAATTCAGGGGGGCTTCCCTGGTGGCGCAGTGGTTGAGAGTCTGCCTGCCAATGCAGGGGACATGGGTTCGAGCCCTGGTCTGGGGGGATCCCACATGCCACGGGGCAACTGGCCCCGCCCGTGAGCCACAACTACTGAGCCTGCGCGTCTGGAGCCTGTGTTCCGCAACGGGAGAGGCCGCGATAGTGAGAGGCCCGCGCACCGCGATGAAGAGTGGCCCCCGCTTGCCACAACTAGAGAAAGCCCTCGAGCAGAAACGAGGACCCAACACAGCCAAAAATAAATGAATTAATTAAAAAAAAAAATCTGTTAAATTAATTCAGTATACTCTTGACCTTGGACTCAAAGCACTTAGGCAAAAGAAAATGGGTGATTCCCTGAATAGACAATTTTATGTCTCTAAGAAAGAATAAGGTTATGGAAACCTAATTATTTTCTATCCTTGATAGAAATACTATCGGATAAAGAATTTATCGCTCTTTAAGTCCACTCTTAGATATTAGTGACCATAATGCAAAGGCTGTAGAAAATTCCAAAGAAAGTGTTTATAGAATAACATAGTTTCTAAGTATTCCTTTCCTAAAATCACACTGTTGACACTACTGTCAGGAAACAATATCTTAGAAGGGAACTCTGAGATGTCCCTCAAAATGTGCATTTAGAAAGAAAAATTCACCCTTTATAAATCAACATATAAATATGCCTATCTTGCATAATAAAGCTTAGAAATGGGGAAAAAAATACTGGAAATCTCATTGGTGAATATGCAGAGTCAAAAGGGAATAAGGTAGTTTTATAAATCTGTCAGGAACAAATACAATTCAAGAAATGTTCCAAGAAAACTGAGAACAGAGAAAAGATAATTAAATCTGTAGATTCCATGAAAGGTCGTAGAACCTAAGACATAATTAAAAGTTTTAAAATACCTTTGTTTCGATGTTGAGTTTTATGTACCTCTATGTTCTTGTGAAAATTCTTTTTAAATGTAGACCTTCTATGATAAGCATGGAAATATGAAAAAAAAAGGAGTTAAGATAAAATTCTATTTTCTCGGTATTTTTTTATTAAAGAATTTGAAGAAATCAGAGTTCAGAGTAAGGAGATTATCTAAAGGAATTAACATCTACTACTTCATTCACCTACAAGAACTGTAGATGATGAGTCAGGCCAGCAAAGACAGCCATGGAAAAACACTGCTCCATGAGCATAGCTCCTAAAAGGAAATCAAGGGGAGGCTAATGAGAGTAAAGCAGCAGGCCTAATGAGAAATGTAATATCTTTCCTGTACACTCCTTTCTGTTCTGGTTTTGTTTTAATGGGAAACTGTGGGGGAAGTCTAAATCTATTTATGGAAGGCAGACACTTGGTTTGAGGAGTCTAATGAAATCGAGTACATAGAGAAGATGGGAAAAGTTTCGAAAGGGATGACATTAGGAAAGCCATTTGGACAAACACACTTTGGAAGACCCAGTAGTTCTGGGAAATGATTTGCAAGATTGAATCAAAACATTTTAATTATAGTTATATTATGGTCTTGACTTAATTTTTCCTGAGAAAATGAACAATTATGTGATTTTGAACATTCTAATTTTTCCACAGAAACTGGATAAAGGCTTCCTTCAAATTATTTCCTTCATCCACCAACACTGACTTTAGCAAAGCAATGCCAAAAGTACGGCTAAATAATATACATATGAACAATATTTCTAAATATAGATTATCCTAATGAAGCCACAAAGGAATCTTGCTGTAAAACAGCGAAAGGGCTTTAAAAACTGCCTCACAATGCGATGGGGCCTTAAAAACTGCTTCAAAATAGGAACATCTTACTATAGATTTAAATTGGTATCAAAGGTATCATCTGTATGAACTTATAGTAATAAAAATTATAAAAAACTATCTGTATGGTGTAACCTATTACATTTAACAGAGTATTTTGTCTAACTTGACAATGATCATTCTCGCAAATTCAAGAATAGAATTCTCTCATTTAGTAAGAAAGGGTTACAAACTACAATTTACAACTTCCCGTTTCACTACATAACATAAAATGTTCAAAAACGTTGTAAAAATGTTTAAGAGAGTACACAATAATTACATAGCCATGACTTTAAAATTAAGTTCTTATTTTAAAGGTGTAAAGTTATACTTGTCATTGCATTATTCTAGACACTAATTTCAATTCTTATTCTATATTATACAAATCAAAAATATTAAATCTATTGTTAGAACTCAGCGAGAATGGCTCGATCAGGATATAAACATAATTTTTCAGGTGATTCTAAATCTGGACAAGTTAACAAAGAGAAGAGAGCAAAAATAATGTAATACAACTGCACCAAAACAGGGTAGAAATGCAGAAAAGTTTGTACGAACTCAGAGTCAGCTTGTAAAAATGCAAAACACATAAAGCTCCTGGGGAAAAAAAAAATCTAGCACATTCAAGGGGCAGATAAAACTTGTATTCAGTACCAAAAGGGACCCAGGGTGATAAAAGAAGGCAAATTATATACAAGTTTGCAACGCAATGTGGCAACAGAAATGACCAAGTTATTTTGTGATCTCTAGAAGTAAAAATCACGTTCAAGATCATGGATGTGTGATAACTCTTTCTCTAACACAACTAGAAAAAAATAATTTTCAAACATTGACTGTACTTTCAATTAAAAATTATGGTAAAATAGTTGTAGATTCCAATAGGTCATCAGAAGTTATCAGGTACATTAACAAAGCATTTATAAGAGAACGTAGAAAATCTGATCATACTAAGTTAGGATAGGTTATATTCATTTTTCGATTTCTGGAACACATTTGGGGGAAATTAAGTATCATACAATCAAGAATAACTTTACATGGAGCAAAGTTAAGAAGAGAGGCCTGAAATTACAGAAGAAAATGAAATTGGTAATTAGAATTTGCCAAGTTACACAACAGGTTTCCAAAGGATGTAGAGTAAGTTTCATTATAATTTTAGAAACAGTATTTCTCCTGGCATTTCTACTTTTGCACAGTAGAAAGGTCCATTTTTTCCTTAGGTCAATACTAAATGTGATTTCATAGAGTTCTCATTTTTGAGAATCCCACAAACGAGACTAGAATTTATAATTAGGTTATAATCATCCAAGAATCATCCAAAAAGTGATTTGATGATTAGATTTTCCCTGTTTCTTTAGGAGGTCAGATAGTAAATTTATTCTTACTTGTATTTTATTGTATCTTTTAGTCTTTTACAAAATGATATTCTCCCTACTCCTGGAAACTTCCATGAATTTAAGAGTGATTGTAGAAATAGGAGGAGTTTTCTGTGTAGAATGACAAAGTATACTGGGCAAGATCAGACACTCCATGATAAGCTATTAATTCTTTGACAGTCAAAAGCCCTGACAAAATTCATTACTGTAGAAATTATAATACCTAAAGTTTTATTCACTGACACTATAAACAAATATAGATAGATAAAAAAGCATTGATATGGGTTTCGCCCTGGATTACAAAGATAATATGAAAAGAGAAGTAGAATCACATAACAAATAACAGATTCTACAAACTTACATTCCAGGACAATTCAGCATCAGGATAAGGTATCACTCTAGAGTTATAAGTTTTAGTCCAAAAACCAGATTATAGCCCCAGGGTGAGATTCCAAAAATCCCACCCAAAGTCTAGGGGCAAAAACCTGAAAGTGACACTGAAATCTAAGAATTTTGAAGATGACTTTGGTTTGGATGACTGCTGTGGTGATTTGGGGGTGTGAATACATATCAGGTTTAAGATTTCTCTGAGGTTTACCCTCTGAAATATCCCCAAGGCCTTTAACACTGCTGTTCACAGGCACATCACAGGGGACCAAAGACAGAGAGTAAAGAGTTCCTGTTTCAGTCCTTCATCATTCCTTCATCATCATCCATATGATGGATGTGCCCTTCCATTTTTAAAGGAGACAAATTTTTTTTTAATTTATGAAAGTATTTTACTGGCCTTTTCATCACTTTATTTCCAAAAAGAAAATTATATAATGTAAAGCACCATGATTTTTGAACCATGAAGTTCTGTAAATACTATTTAATCTGATTTGATGGTATGAAGCTCAAGGAAAAAAAATAATCTGCTTGAAGTTATTAAGTATTTTTTTCAGTTAATGAAAGAAGCTGTTTCAACCAGTTATTTTTCATTTTCATGTTTAACAATAGTGTTAGAAAGGTTTTTAGGTTTTGTTCTTGTTGCTTATTTGATTCTTTTTGAAAAAAATGTTTTCTCATAAACAAAATATTCATATCTGCTTTTTAAAGCTACTATTGTGGATCATGGGGAATAAAATGAACACATGTATTATAGTAGTAAGGATTTAGAAATCTGGAGAACTGTATAAACAAATCTCTAATTTAGCTTCTTGTACCTCTGAAGCTGGCTTTGGCACTCTGAGTAACTAACTAATCTGTTGTAGGGAAGCAGAGCGAAGATCATTCTTACTCCTCTCAAAAACTCGTTTCGGTAAAAATTATGTTGTCATGAGCCAATTGTGAGTTCTTTAAGGTCAGAGATTAACTTTTATTCACTTTTTTAATCCTTAACATCAAAAGCCAAACCTAATGCCTGATACATGGTCAGGACTGAGAAATGAATTTTAATCAGTTTGTTGAAAGAGAGTTTGGGAAATTGAATTCATTGAAATTGATTAAATGTTTTATTGTACCCTTAACTGCATCTTTCAAAGTGAGCTACATACCACTGCCTATTTAAACCAAGTCAAACTGATTTTAAAAACTGTTTGTTTCTTGAATACTGCATTAGAATATGCACACTTGTCAAATATGGATTTGTTAAAGAACTTAATAGTGAAACTGGCATATGCCAATATTCAAAAACCAATTTAGAGATATTTATACTTTCTTATTTCATTAAATAAAGTGTTTTTTTGTTTCCATCAAGAATACTTATTGAACAGGACACCCCATTGGACACTGGAATTAATTAGCAAATATGTAGAAAAACTTATGTTACGTGGGCAAAGGATAGTGTGATTTGATGCCTATGAATGGCATTTGTTCTGATTTCGTGGTTTACAACAGGTTTGCTTATTTGTATTGATAGAAGATATTTTTTAATCAACAACAATAAATTACTATGGGGCTTCCCTGGTGGCGCAGTGGTTAAGAATCTGCCTGCCAATGCAGGGGACACGGGTTCGAGCCCTGGTCTGGGAAGATCCCACATGCCGCGGAGCAACTAGGCCCGCGAGCCACAGCTACTGAGCCTGCGCGTCTGGAGCCTGTGCTCCCAACAAGAGAGGCCGCGATAGTGAGAGAGGCCCGCGCACCGCGATGAAGAGTGGCCCATGAAGAGTGGCCCCCGCTTGACGCAACTAGAGAAAGCCCTCGCACAGAAACGAAGACCCAACACAGCCTAAATAAATAAATAAATAAATTAAAAAAAAATAAATAAAATAAATTACTATGTAATTAAACATCTTCTTTTGCCTTTCTACTACAACCCAAGACATAGTTAGTTCCTTTGTTTATGGTATTTCAGTCTAAATTAAAAGAGAAATTATACCTAAATATAACTGTTAACAAATGAATAAAATGCTTGGGTCAGGAGGAAAATGTGTGGTCCTGGAGGTGGAATAATCTGCTGTTTTTCAGGTTGTCTGCCAAGGGTTAGTGGGGACATACATTCAGTCTCTGCTCTACTTATTCGGCTTATAAGGAGGTACTTTATTTCAGAAGAGATTCATTATTGTAATTCATACAGATGTGTGGATAGGCTGACATTGGTCCTGAGATTCTGAAGACCCATGCAAAATTTTTAAAGAGAAAACCCAAATCCTTGGTGAGTTATGTCTACTTTTACCCTATTCTCCTTTCTTCCCCACATACTATTTTTTTCAAGGAAAGGTTTTATCCTAGTTTTAATTCAGATAATATGGTGAAATTATCTTTTTCTCCACCCCACTCTAAATCTTTTCAAGGAGAGAAAAATCTAAGTGTTTCCTGTAAAAACTTATCTCAGTGACTGTGTGGAAGGTTTATTTCCAGGAAAACAGGATGACTAAGCATAAAGCAATTGTTTCTTTGATTGGTTTAAAATGTATGATTCCTGAATTTCCATGGGTCTCTGTTGACAATCACATGGCAGAATAAATCAGTAAATGAACAATGCTTATTTTTCAACATTCTCTGTACAATTCTGAATCCCAAAATTAAGTCCTACGTTCTGCTTTCCTTCTTATACTAAGTATTCCTGAAAGAGGAAATCTTTCAGGGCACTTAAAGTATTTATCACTTTGTTACTCTTCTCAGATTCTCTCTCAATTTCTGCCACATTTTCCATAAATGAATATGCCCAGTTTTGGACTTAGACTTCTGAGTGTAGATGAAAACAGATTAACACTCACCCTGGTCTTTCTCACCTTCTGAGATGGCTCACACTCTGTCTGTGGAGCGTGTTTCTCTCTAAATAAATCCATTTTGGGACTTCCCTGGTGGTGCAGAGGTTAAGAATTTGCCTGCCAATGCAGGGGACATGGGTTCAATCCCTAGTCCAGGAAGATCCCACATGCCGTGGAGCAATTAAGCCTGTGTGGCACAACTACTGAACTGAGCCTGTCTACACGCCACAACTACTGAAGCCTGCATGCCCTAAAGCCCGCTCACTGCAACTACTGAGCCCACATGCCACAACTACTGAAGCCTGCATGCTCTAGGGCCAACGTGCCACAACTACTGAACCCACGTGCTACAACTACTGAAGCCCACACAGCTAGAGCCCATGCTCCACAACAAGAGAAGCCACCACAATGAGAAACCCGTGCATCACAACGAAGAGTAGCCCCCACTCGCCACAACTAGAAAAAGTCCGCTTGCAGCAATAAAGACCCAACGCAGCCCAAAGAGAAATAAATAAATTAAATAAATAAATAAATCCACTTCTTACCCAAAAAACAAACAAAAAATCACCCTGATATTTTGTTCATTTTCTCCCCATTTCAGTTTACTGAACCCATTTACTCACCACAGTTTCTCATAAACTTTATGTGAAAATTCAAAACAATATTATATTGCATTGCTCTTCATTCAACCTACTCAGAGCAATGAAAAAAGGCTCCCCTTTAAATAACCGTTGCTGTCAGCTAAGACGCACGGTGAGAGTAAAAGCACTTCAACATAGGTAACCAAATACAATGAATAATACATTATTCTGAATAATGACTTAGCATGATGTAACCAGTTATAATGGCAAGAAAATGTGTGCATACTGTGTACTGTAAGTTAATCAAAACATAAAATTGCAACAAAGTAGCTGAGAGTAAAATAGTTAATATACAATACAGCATATATGACTTAATTGACATAAATTGCTACAGACTTCAAAATGAATCTCTTTATTCACACATTTTACAAGAGGTTATTTTGTGATTCACATGCTAAAAATATGACAACAGTTGTTATATACAAACCATTCTTATGGTGTTCATATACATAGGCATAGTAACTCAACATCATCTCTTTACTTTAAATACACTTTTTTCTTAAAATACCAACGTGTTTTTTCCCTGAGGCTCTCATGTCTGATACAATTGGTGCTGCCTAGAAATGTGCCTATAAGTGGCATATGATTTTAAATGTACAGAATCAAATATAGTCTAGGTAATGTGGTCAGATACATGCTGCACAGTATCTGTTTATAAAGGTGAAACATGGAGACCTTCAAGACGGCGGAAGAGTAAGACATGGAGATCACCTTTCCCCCCACAAATACATCAGAAATACATCTACATGTGGAACAACTCCTACAGAATACCTACTGAACGCTGGCAGAAGACCTCAGACCTCCCAAAAGGCAAGAAACTCCCCACCTACCTGAGTAGGGCAAAAGAAAAAAGAAAAAACAGAGACAAAAGAATAGGGACGGGACCTGCACCAGTGGGACGGACCTGTGAAGGAGGAAAGGTTTCCACACACTAGGAAGCTCCTTCACGGGCAGAGATTCTGGGTGTCAGAGGGGGGAAGCTTCAGAGCCACGGAGGAGAGCGCAGCAACAGGGGAGCGGAGGGCAAAACAGAGAGATTCCCGCACAGAGGATCGCTGCCAACCAGCACTCACCAGCCTGAGAGGCTTGTCTGCTCACCCACCAGGATGGGTGGGGGCTGGGAGCTGAGGCTCGGGCTTTGGAGGTCGGATCCCAGGGAGAGGACTGGGGTTGGCTGTGTGAACACAGCCTGAAGGAGGCTAGTGCATCACAGCTAGCCAGGAGGGAGTCCGGGAGAAACTCTGGAACTGCCGAAGAGGCAAGAGACTTTTTCTTGCCTCTGTTTCATGGTGCACGAGGACAGGGGATTCAGAGCACCATCTAAACGAGCTCCAGAGATGGGCGTGAGCCGCAGCTATCAGCACAGTCCCCAGAGATGGGCATGAAATGCTAAGGCTGCTGCTGCAGCCACCAAGAAGCCTGTGTGCAAGCACAGGTTACTAACCACACCTCCCCTCCCGGAAGCCTGAGCAGGCCGCCACTGCCAGGGTCCCGTAATCCAGGGACAACTTTCCCAGGAGAACACATGGTGCGCCTCAGACTGGTGCAACGTCACGCCGGCCTCTGCCGCTGCAGGTTCGCCCCACATTCCATGCCCCTCCCTTCCGTCGGCCTGAGTGAGCCAGAGGCCCTAATCAGCCGCTCCTTTAACCCCGTCCTGTCTGGGCAGGAACAGACACCATTAGGCGACCTACACGCAGAGGCAGGGCAAAATCCAAAGCTGAACCCCAGGAGCTGTGAAAAGAAAGAAGAGAACGGGAAATCTCTCCCAGCAGCCTCAGGAGCAGCGGATGAAATCTCCAAAATTAACTTGATGTACCCTGCATTTGTGGAATACCTGAATAGAAAACGAATCATCCCAAATTGACGCAGTAGGCTTCGGGAGCAATGATATATATTTTTTTCCTCTTCCTCTTTTTGTGAGGGTGTATGTGAATGCTTCTGTGTGTAACTTTGTCTGTATAGCTTTGCTTTTACCATTTGTCCTAGGGTTCTGTCTGTCCGTTTGTTCATTTGTTTGTTTGTTTGTTTTAATATAGTTTTAGCACTTTTTACCATTGGTAGATTTGTTTTTTGCTTTGGTTGCTCTCCTGTTTCTTCTTTGTTTATTTTTTTATTATTACTTTTTAATTTTTTTATTTAAAATTTTTTTAAATTTTTTTATTTTAATAACTTTATTTATTTACTTTCCTTCCTTCTCTCTTTTTTTCTCCCATTTATTCTGAGCCATGTGTTTGACAGGATCTTGGTGCTCCGGCCGGCTATCAGGCCTGTGCCTCTGTGGTGGGAGAGCCGAGTTCAGGACATTGGTCCACCAGAGACGTCCCAGCTCCACGTAATATCAAATGGCAAAAATCTCCCACAGATCTCCATCTCAACACAAAGACCCAGCTCCACTCAATGACCAGCAAGCTACAGTGCTGGACACCCTATATCAAACAACTAGCAAGACAGGAACAAAACCCCACCCACTAGCACAAAGTCTGCCGAAAACCATAATAACATCACAAACACCGCCAAACACACCACCAGATGTGGACCTGCCTACTAGGAAGATAAGATCCAGCCTCATCCATCAGAACACAGGCACTAGTCCCCTCCAACAGGAAGCCTACACAACCCACTGAACCAACTTTAGCCACTATGGGCAGACATGAAAAATTATAGTAAGTAAGAACCTGCAGCCAGTGTAAAGGAGACCCCAAACACAGTAAGTTAAGCAAAATGAGAAGACAGAGAAACACACAGCAGATGAAGGAGCAAGGCAAAAACCCACCAGAACAAGCAAATGAGAGGAAATAGGCAGTCTACCTGAAAAAGAATTCAGAGTAATGATAGTGCAGATGATACAAAGTCTTGGAAATAGAATGGAGAAAATACAGGAAACGTTTAACAAGGATATAGAAGAAATAAAGAGCAAATAAACAATGATGAACAACACAATTAATGAAATTAAAAATTCTCTAGAAGGAATCAATAGCAGAATAACTGAGGCAGAAGAACGGATAAATGACCTGGAAGACAAAATAGTGGAAATAACTACCAGAGAGCAGAACAAAGAAAAAACACTGAAAAGAATTGAGGAGAGCCTAGAGACCTGAGGGACAACATTAAACTCACCAACATTCGAATTACAGGGGTCCCAGAAGAAGAAGAGAAAAAGAAAGGGACTGAGAAAATATTTGAAGAGATTATAGTTGAAAACTTCCCTAATATGGGAAAGGAAATAGTCAATCAAGTCCAAGAAGTGCAGAGAGTCCCAAACAGGATAAATCCAAGGAGAAACATGCCAAGACATATATTAATCAAACAATCAAAAATTAAATACAAACAAAAAGTATTAAAAGCAGCAAGGGAAAAACAACAAACAACATACAAGGAAATCCCCATAAGGTTAACAGCTGATCTTTCAGCAGAAACTCTGCAAGCCAGAATGGAGTGGCAGGACATATTTAAAGTAATGTAAGAGAAAAACCTACAAACAAGATTACTCTAGCCAGCAAGGATCTCATTCAGATTCGTCGGAGAAATTGAAATCTTACAGACAAGCAAAAGCTAAGAGAATTCAGCACCACCAAACCAGCTTTACAACAAATGCTAAAGGAACTTCTCTAGGCAGGAAACACAAGAGAAGGAAAAGACCCACAATAACAAACCCTAAACAATTAAGAAAATGGTAATAGGAACATACAGATCAATAACTACCTTAAATATAAATGGATTAATTGCTCCAACCAAAAGACACAGACTGGCTGAATGCATACAAAAACAAGACATGTACATATGCTGTCTACGAGAGACCCACTTCAGACCTAGGGACACATACAGACTGAAAGTGAAGGGAAGGAAAAAGATATTCCACGCAAATGGAAATCAAAAGAAAGCTGGAGTAGCAATTCTCATATCAGACAAAATAGACTTGAAAATAAAGACTATTACAAGAGACAAATAAGGACACTACATAATGATCAAGAGATCAATCCAAGAAGAAGATATAACAATTGTGAATATTTATGTACCCAACAGAGGAGCACCTCTACACATAAGGCAAATGCTAACAGCCATAAAAGGGGAAATCAACAGTAACACAATCATAGTAGGGGATTTTAACACCCCACTTTCACCAATGGACAGATCATCCAGAATGAAAATAAATAAGGAAACAGAAGCTTTAAATGATACATTAAACAAGATGGACTTAATTGATATTTATAGGACATTCCATCCAAAAACAACAGAATACACTTTCTTCTCAAATGCTCATGGAACATTCTCCAGGATAGATCATATCTTGGGTCACAAATCAAGCCCTGGTAAATTTAAGAAATTTTAAATTTTATCAAGTATCTTTTCTGACCACAACGCTATGCGACTAGATATCAATTACAGAAAAAAATCTGTAAAAAATACAAACACACGGAGGCTAAACAATACACTACTTAACAACGAAGAGTTCACTGAAGAAATCAAAGAGGAAATTAAAAAATACCTAAAAACAAATGACAATGAAAACATGATGACCCAAAACCTATGGGATGCAGCAAAAGCAGTTCTAAGAGGGAAGTCTATAGCAATACAACCCTACATCAAGAAACAAGAAACATCTGAAATAAACAACCTAACATTACACCTAAAGCAATTAGAGAAGGAAGAACAAAAACCCCCCAAAATAGCAGAAGGAATGAAATCATAAAGATCAGATCAGAAATAAATGAAAAAGAAATGAAGGAAACACAGCAAAGATCAATAAAAGTAAAAGCTGGTTCTTTGAGAACATAAATAAAATTGATAAACCATTAGTTCAATTCATCAAGAAAAAGAAGGAAAGTACTCAAATCAATAGATTTAGAAATGAAAAAGGAGAAGAAACAACTGACACTGCAGAAATACAAAGGATCATGAGCGATTACTACAAGCAACTCTATGCCAATAAAATGGACAATCTGGAAGAAATGGACAAATTCTTAGAAAAGCACACCATCCAAGACTGAACCAGGAAGAAATAGAAAATATGAACAGACCAATCACAAGCACTGAAATTGAAACTGTGATTAAAAATCTTCCACCAAACAAAAGCTCAGGACCAGATGGCTTCACAGGTGAATTCTATCAAACATTTAGAGAAGAGCTAACACCCATCCTTCTCAAACTCTTCCAAAATATAACAGAGGGAGGAACACTCCCAAACTCATTCTACAAGGTCACCATCACCCTGACACCAAAACCAGAAAAAGAGGTCACAAAGAAGAAAATTACAGGCCAATATCACTGATGAACATAGATGCAAAAATCCTCAACAAAACACTAGCAAACAGAATCCAACAGCACATTAAAAGGATCATACACCATGATCAAGTGGGTTTATCCCAGGAATGCAAGGATTCTTCAATATGCACAAATCAATCAATGTGATACACCATATTAAGAAATTGAAGAATAAAAACCATATGATCATCTCAGTAGACGCACAAAAAGCTTTTGACAATATTCAACACCCATTTATGATAAAAACCCTCCAGAAAGTAGGCATAGAGGGAACTTATCTCAACATAATAAAGGCCATATATGACAAACCCACAGCCAACATTGTCCTCAATGGTGAAAAACTGAAACCATTTCCACTAAGATAAGGAAGAAGACAAGGTTGCCCACTCTCACCACTATTATTCAACATTGTTTGGGAAGTTTTAGCCACAGCAATCAGAGAAGAAAAAGAAACAAAAGGAATCCAAATTGGCAAATAAGAAGTAAAGCTGTCAGTGTTTGCAGATGACATGATACTATACATAGAGAATCCTAAAGATGCTACCAGAAAACTACTAGAGCTAATCAATGAATTTGGTAAAGTAGCAGGATACAAAATTAATGTGCTGAAATCTGTTGCATTCTTATACACTAATGATGAAAAATCTGAAAGAGAAATTAAGGAAGTACTCCCATTTACCACTGCAACAAAAAGAATAAAATACCTAGGAATAAACCTACCTAATGAGACAAAAGACCTGTATGCAGAAAATTATATGACACTGATGAAAGAAATTAAAGATGATACAAACAGATGGAGAGATATACCATGTTCTTGGATTCGAAGAATCAACATTGTGAAAATGACTATACTACCCAAAGCAATCTACAGATTCAATGCAATCCCTAACAAACTACCAATGGAATTTTTCACAGAACTAGAACAAAAAAATTTTGAAATTCATATGGAAACACAAAAGACCGTGAATAGCCAAAGCAAACTGAGAAAGAAAAACAGAGCTGGAGGAATCAGGCTCCTGGACTTCAGACTATACCACAAAGCTACAGTAATCAAGACAGTATGGTACTGGCACAAAAACAGAAATATACATCAATGAAACAGGAGAGAAAGCCCAGAGATAAACCCATGCACATATGGTCCCCTTATCTTTGATAAAGGAAGCAAGAACATACAATGGAGAAAAGATGGCTTCTTCAATAAGTGGTGCTGGGAAAACTGGATAGCTACATGTAAAAGAATGAAATTAGAACACTCCCTAACACCATACACAAAAATAAACTCAAGATGGATTAAAGACCGTAATGTAAGACCAAACACTATAAAACTCTTAGAGGAAAACATAGAAAAAACATTCTTTGACATAAACCACAGCAAGATCTTTTTTGACCCACTTCCTAGAGTAATGGAAATAAAAACAAAAATAAACAAATGGGACCTAATGAAACTTAAAAGCTTTTGTACAGCTAAGGAGACTATAAACAAGACAAAAAGACAACCCTCAGAATGGGAGAAAATATTTGCAAACGAAGCAACTGACAAAGGATTAATCTCCAAAATTTACAAGCAGCTCATGCAGCTCAATATCAAAAAAAAACAAACAACCCAATCCAAAAATGGGCGGAAGACCTAAACAGAGATTTCTCCAAAGATATACAGATTGCCAACAAACACATGAAAGGATGCTCAACATCAGTAATCATTAGAGAAATGCAAATCAAATCTACAATGAGGTATTACCTCACACCAGTCAGAATGGCCATCATCAAAAAAGCTGCAAACAATAAATGCTGGAGAGGGTGTGGGGAAATGGGAACCCTCTTGCACTGTTGGTGGGAATGTAAATTGATACAGCCCCTATGGAGAACAGTATGGAGGTTCCTTAAGAAACTAAAAATCCAACTACCATATGACCCAGCAATCCCACTACTGGGCATATACCCTGAGAAAACCATAATTCAAAATGAGTTATGTATCACAATGTTCACTGCAGCTCCATTTACAGTAGCCAGGACCTGGAAGCAACCTAAGTGTCCATTGACAGATGAATGGATAAAGAAGATGTGACACATATATACAATGGAATATTACTCAGCCATAAAAAGAAATTGAGTTATTTGTAGTGAGGTGGCTGGACCTAGTCTGTCATACAAAGTGAAGTAAGTTAGAAAGAGAAAAACAAATACCATATGCTAACACATATATATGGAATCTAAAAAGAAAAAAAAATTGGTTATGAAGAACCTAGGGGCAGGACGGGAATAAAGATGCAGACCTACTAGAGAATGGCCTTGAGGACATGGGGAGGGGAAGTGTAAGCTGGGACAAAGTGAGAGAGTGGCATGGACATATATACACTACCAAATGTAAAATGGATAGCTAGTCGGAAGCAGCCACATACCACAGGGAGATCAGCTCGGTGCTTTGTGACCACCTAGAGGGGTGGGATAGGGAGAGTGGGAGGGAGGGAGATGCAAGAGGCAAGAGATATGGGGATATATGTATATGTATAACTGATTCGCTTTGTTATAAAGCAGAAACTAACACACCATTGTAAAGCAATTATACTCCAATAAAGATGTTAAAAATTTTTTTTAAATAAAAAAAATAAGGTTAAACAAATCTAAGAGCAAGGTTTTATGCTATATTGCCTTTTTCCACTTATTTGGGATGACTAAACTCATACCTAAGTATCAATGTGCCATTCATTAGGCTCTTATTTCAAATGCTTCCATTGACATTTAAAATAACCAAGTGGTCAGTTGAGTTCAAGGATTGATACAGATGATTATATGTCAATCGGACAGTAGTAGAATATAGAGTAATGACTTGCTGAGTCAGGGAAATCTGGCATGAAATTGTTGCTGTATGTTTGATAAGCTCTGTCACCCATCGAGAGAGTAAATTAACCATGATTAGCCTTACTTTCTTCAGAAAACTACTCGTTCTAAGCATAAAATGTGATAACTCAGGAATTTCCTATAAGGACTGCAGGTAACCATGCAGCTGAAGCTTTCCATCTGGTAAAGTCCTTTTCAGTTTATTGAGGCACTGGACTCCAAAAGGTGTAAATCAAGAGCAACTTTTTTTTTTTTTTTTAATCACCATTGTCCTTTTGAACCAGAACGGTTAAAACATCCTTCTTTGCTTTGACTAATGCTTGGGCTGATCCATAGCTTTTCCAGTTACTTTCAAATATTAACATGCAATTTCCTTTTGTAGGTATTACGTAGTGTATTACAGACTAAATATAGTGTTAATTCCCGTTTTCATTCAAAGATTAATGTGTGCTCAGACCCTGTAGCAATGCCCAGTCATGGTAATCCAAAATCCTTACTGTAATTCTGCTCTCTATGATTGAGACAGTCATGTCACTTCTGCTTTTTTCCTCAGTTCATCTAACCTCACTCCAAGGAAAATGGAGGCCACAGGCCTCTCTTGGATTGCTCTTGGATCATTATTCCTGAAAATCATAAAGGAAGGTCTCAGAATTTTTAATTCCTTTACAGAATTTCTTCCCACCCTTGGGTAGCAAAACTCATTACCTAAGTTATAAACAGATAAACAAACTTTGCACTCTACATGCAATTCCACAGCTATAGTTCAGTCCCCTAAACTTGGTAGCTTATTTTTATAGTTGAGATACCCAATTATTTCTTATACTAAAATATCTCATTTCTTATTTCCTAATAGTCATCAGCACCCCCAATTTTCCATATGCATGATGTAACTGGCATTTCATGGAAATGTATATGACTCAAAGAAACAACACTTTCAACAATTTTCTGCTGCAAATGCCCAAGTAATCAAACTGAATTCTTGATATGCCAGTGAAACCAGAAAATTGTTCTCTCTCTTTCAAAAAAGTTGATTTACAAGTTTATCTTCTTTTTTTTTTTTTTGGTCAAATAGTATGTTAACTCTGAAATTCCTAATTATCTCTTTTATATTTCATTCTCTCTTACCATGACAACACATCCTCTCTCTCCCACCAGAAAATCTGACACTTTTACAGGAAATAATGCTGTTTCTTCTGACACAAACACTCCCTTTCCATTTCCATTGGCTAACTTCCTCACTGTCTGAAGGGCAATATTGTGTATTTGCTACAAACAAGAAGTCTGGATTCAAACTGCCAAAATTAGGCTCCTACCTCTGTTTATAAACCAGCTGGGTAAATGTGGGCAAGTTACTTTACTTTCCTGTGCCTCAGTTTCACAGGTTGTCAGCAATTAAAATGAAACTGTCCTAGGAATCATCATCTTCCTTTATGGTGGCATTAATTTCTTTAATTCCTACACCATTCTAGATAATAGACACCATGGAATTCTTCAAAAAAGGTGATTGTTCCAGGTCAATACTTTTTGAATACCTTGGAGAAGGGTGTATGCTCTGGGCCCTCTTAGGAGTCATGGTTATCAAGAGGCTGATTAGGTTGCTCAAAATAGATTAATTCTAAAATTTTCATTTCTTGAGCCTTGAAACTCCCTTCTCTAGAGTATAAGAGAAACTCCAAGAGTCTGACTTTATTGATTATAGGTCACCACTGAGTCCTGTCTTTAATTAGTTAACCTACTAGACTATTAACAGCACTCTCAGTAGATCAAACCAACACATGAAATCCCCAAACATGGATAAGTATACCCATGCCAGTGAATTTGTCCAAACTGAATGCTATATTTTATTACTTTTATCTAACTCCCATTTCCTCTCATGCTTTTCAGGGTCTTACTAATACAAATTGAAATGTTCTTTTAGGTTTTTTTGTTTGTTTGTTTTTTTTGGTTTGGTTTTAGTGTAAAAGCTTGTTGTCAAAGCTTGTTGTTGTTATCTCCCTGTACTCCTCTTTCAGGATTACCTAAGTCTTGTTGTTACATGACAGGTGGTAGAGGTGCTCATAAGGCAACTGTTTCCCTAACCTAAGTTTCTTATACAGAAAAGGGATGGTTTCCTGAAAAGTGGGAGTGGTATTGCCTTCACAGGTAATGGTAGTCCATAGATTTTTGGAAGTTAGTCTTTCTCAGACTCAGCATTTGCTCAAAGACTCCATCCCATGTCTCAGGGTCATTTCTGTGGTACAGGAGTTCACATTTTCTTCAAAGGGAAAGATAATAAATAGTCTATGTACTGTGGATCATAGAGTTTCTGTAGGAAAAACTCAACTCTGTCAAACTCTGCCATTGATATCATGTAAACCAATGTTATGACTGTTCTAATAACACTTTATTTACAAAAAGAGGTGGTAGCCTGAGAATCATAGATAGCCAATCCCTACCTTAGCATAAGAGATTCAGTAGAATTTAGCCTTTAATCGAAACTGAAACTTTCCTACCCTTACAATTAGATACTGGCTTGGTCCTTAGCTGTAACTGCCTGGTGACTACAGGTGAATAGAAACTCCTACAAAGCCATGGAGGCCTTCTGGCTCTTGACACAGATTGCAATTTGTACCTTCATAACTTTTCAGTTTTCTTTTCTCCTATATTTGCTCTCTGGGAATGTCAGAAGAAGCCAAGTGCCTATCCAATTTTGTATTTATCCTTGTTACTATGGCACCAAATTGTCACAGTCATTTGAATTCTTACCACCTTGCCCTTCTCCTGCATTTCACTCTATATAACACCAGAAATGATTTGAATAATTATGATGAAACTGCATGCCAGGGACTACATGTGTCACATTTCCCCAACAATGAGATTATCCTAAGACTGCTTAAATATATGAGAAAAACAAGTCATACTTCCATTTTCATAATTTGTTGCATGGGGCCACTTCTGGTGCTAATTATTGAATCAGTGAGGATCACAGCATATAATAAATGATATAACCAAATTAAGATAACTTGATGATGTTTCAATAAAGGAGCTATTCACAGAGGTGTGGGAGTGTGGAAGGAAAACAGTGGGCTCTTCGGTAAATGTCTTATCTAAGATGCATTGATTTGTATTCATTTGAATTTCAGAAGTCATCTTAGTTTGTCCTATTATTTTTGAAATCATAGAGCTCTATTATGATACCTTCCTATACAGTAACTATAGACTGTTTAATATGTTGGTAGAAATAGTTGTCAGATTGGAAGCACTGATATCAATCATTTATGCAATTTACCACTGAAATCATTAAATAAAGTTGGAATAAATTCTGATAAAGTTTGCAAATATTGGGTTTGCTCAAAACTGCATTATAATCAATGATTTTGGGGGGAAGGAGAAAGAGAGAACATATAGCTGAGACAAACTACTATTCTAGAAATTAAACTAAGGGGCATCTAAATTATGGAAAAACTTAGAAAATATATATATTCAGTTACATATAGTAACTTTAACTAGTTAGAGTTGTTCTAGTTAAAATATTGAGAGTTGAAAAATTTGCTTAAAGTCACACACATATTAAGTGGTAGACCCTAGGTGAGCACAGACAGTCTAATTCACAGCCCTGAGTCTGCAAAATTCTCAGCTCACAGTACACCCCATGATCTTAGGGAATCTTCAAAAATTAATTAGAATGATTATTATTAACATGTTCTCCAAGTATGGCTTATATAAAAGGAAACATAAAATACTATAAAAGTGGCTTAATATCTAAAGTTATGGGACCATTCTCCTCGAAACACTTTATTTTGGTATTTGTTTACACATTATTTTTCCACCCACTAAAATTCAGTTTTAAGTTAACCTTAAAATTGGCCTATTATGGTTTACTTTTTACCAAATCTTAATTGCTGAAGTTTAGAAACGTTTTGATGTATATAATATTTACCCTTCATATTTATAATTATTTTTCTTACATTGAATCAGGTATTTTCATCTTATTTCTTTTGTCCTGGCCATCAATAGAGATGTCTAAAGTCTATTTTTCACTTTTTTATGATATCATTTAACATCAGTAATTCCTAATTTTAGTTTTAACTAGTCAAAATGAAAAGAAATTAAAATGTACAGGAAAAAAGTTCTTACACACATCTCAGAGACTATTAAGATCATCAGTAAGAATGAAAAAGAAAGGTGGTAACCACTAAAAGGGAAAACTTTACATTTAAGGAAACTCACACCTCCCATGATAAAAATGCACTTGCTGGAGGATATGTAGGTACAGGAGATTTTACCAAGGATTCAAGTGTGATTCATTCTTCATGTGTTTAAATATTTGAACATTACTCCAGTATTACACATGAAACAAGTAATTCTCAAATACAGTTATTAACGATCTTCTTAAGACTGAGTGCCATGTAGAAATGTATTTTTTATGGTAATGGCATTTTTATTTTGTAAGAAAACTTTAATATTTCCTTTGCTCGTGTTGTCTTTCTTTCTTACTTGAGTATTTAGTACAAACTTTGTTTTGTTGCCATCTAAATGTAACAGATTCGGGACAGGGTCACATTCCTATTCCATACTACTAAAATTACTTCTATCCAACTCCCATTTATCTTTTAGAAGCACTCTGCTTTTTACTATACATCTATTGCTGTGTGTCTAACCCAATGAGTCTTTTTCTTAGGGTCAGCACACATCCCCCATTTTGTGGATGACCATTGGTCAGCCTAATAGCTTTCTCTCCAGGAAGATATACTATGAAGTCACACATAATCAAGTATTTCTTTTTAGTTGGGCTTGAGAATCTAAATAAAGCATCTATGTAAAATGTTCGATGTCTATAAACACATATTCTTTGAGGTTTTTAAGTTTTCCATACATTTTAACTTAGAAAAAGGCAGTAGAGGATTTTAATCTTTTTACATCACAATTTTTGGGCCAAAAAAACAAAATGAAACACAAAAGAGTTTAGATATTATTTTATATAGAAAAAAATGAAACATGGTTAAAAGGCATCTTTTTTCTTAGAGGTCATCTTATAAAAACTGGCAAGACTAAAAAGATCATACATGTAAAACAACACTTCCCAGAATCTGTTTATTGTCTTCTCTCAGATTCAAATAAGGGTGAAAAATTCCCTTCTCATCAACTTTTCTGGTATCTCATATATCCTTATATTTATATAATTCCAGTAAGGATTTGACTTTGGGCTTAAATGTATAAAAATATAAAATTTGGTAAAACAAGCAATGATAACAAAAAATTCATATTTGTATACTAAAAATTAAATAGTTCTATAAAGTATTTAGAGTGAGAAGTGATAATAATATAGGTATAAATAGAGTACTAACCTAGTAAATAAGACTGAGAGTGTCACAGAAAATTTCCTGGAGACCCCAATTGACTCTGAAGAATGAACAGAATTTAGCTGAATGAAGAAGGAAAAAGGCCTTCTAGACAGAGCACCATGAGTCTCCAAGAAACATCACACGTTCAGAAAGCAAATCATTCCTTACATCTTGGTTAGACAGGCTGAAGAAAAATTTCTAGCTGCCTATCAAATATTACTTACCTTTATTCCTCTATCAATGCTCTCTGACTCTTAATCACATGAATATCTAGTCCTTCTTTAAACATAAGTAGGGCTACATAATTAAGTTTTGGCCAAAGATATGCAAGATCAGTTTTATGTCCTCTGGAAGAATCCTTAAGGAAGGGGGCACAACCTATTTTGACCCTTTCTCTATCCTGCTGCCTGGGATACCGGTAGTTGGGCTTATTTTTTCTTATGAGAAGTAAAATGATATTTGCTTTAAAAATCTATTTTTGAGTTTGTGTTAATAGCAGCTAAACATAACTTAAACTAGCGCAAGTGTATATGAAGAGTAGTAGAGAGAAATTTTAAGCAAAAATCATATGATGAAGGCCCTTCTTATATGTTAAAATAAAGACTTTGAACTGTAACTTCTGAATATTGGGGCACCATTAAGTACTTTTAAACAAGGGAATATTATGAATGGATTTGAATTTTAGAGCTATTTTGCAATAATAGTAGAATGGATTAGGATGTGACCAGACAGGAAACGGGAAAACCAGTGTAAAAGCCAGTGAAATAACGTATATGTATCTAGGAAGATCCCAGGTCTTTAATTGACTAGTATTCACCAGGATGAGAAATAAAGGAGAAGGGCACATTCAAAAAAAAAGTAATGAGTTCAGCTTTAGGTATTTTGAAAGTGAGTATCCATGGGATATTCAAGAAGAGCTATACAGCTTTTCCTGATTCAAGAAGAAAATTCTGATAATCAGTAGTCAACATTCTTTGTATGCAAAGATATCAACAGAGTGACTAGAAATCTGGCCTGTTTTCTATCCAGTAAAGCTAAACTCTTCTCTACAAACCAAAGAACCAGGGAATATAGTTAAATAAATAAATTAAACAAGTTAAAGAATAAAATGAACACCCTCCTATCTAAAAGCAGGCACACAGAGCTTATGTTCCAAGGCTTCATTTCACAGAGGAAATATAGGGAAAAAAATCACTGTAATGTGGACATGTGAAATTCTGAAATATCCTTCCTGCTTTGCCTGTAGTTCAGTCCTGTGTATAAACTAACCTGAAGAAAAGAAAAACCGTCCTCTCATGATGTCATTCTTAAGCCCTTTACAACCTTCAGAAAATGTAGAAGAGTCCAAAAAGAATATTAAATATGGAAAGAATCCTGTGACAGCATAGATTAATCCAATAATAAACTTTTAAGCTAATGACTCTTAGAGCACAATTTAATAATTTAGTAAATGATTCAATTCCTATTCCTACAGACCTTTTGAGATATAAATTTCAATTCAGTATTTCTCTAGCATACTAAAAGTAAAATACATATGCAATTCAATGTTAATTTCTTATTCTAAAAGACTTTGTAATACACCAATTCACTTATCTTCCCCTTCTCTGCCATTTATTTCAATTGAATAAATACATTTCTTTCTTGTTTTGATTGAATAAGTGCGACAGAATATGCCTTTGTAAGTCCTACACTCATTAATAGAGTGAATGTTCTTAGAATAGACAAAAGAGAATAAATGCATTTATATCCAAATGAACAGGTATATATTCTGGTATTTTCTTTTAATGAGGATGGGGGCTGGCTAGCCATATAATAATTATTACTAAAGTATAAGTATTCTAGCTAATTATTTAATTTTATGTATGGAATTAGTTTTAAAATACAAAAGTTGATCACTTTCAACCTTTTTCATGATTATAAAAATACCTAGATAGGAATTGCTAAATATATCCTCGTATATCTATAAAATAAAAAATCATGAAGCCACTAAAATTATGATATAATAGTATAGTTAATGTCAGAAAAATATGTTCATAGTTATTAATATGTATAAAAAACACAGATATAACAAAATATCAGCAGAATCAAATGTTCTACAAAAATACATAATAATGCATATGCACTCAAAATTTGTGTTTTCTCATAAAAAGTCAAATTCTGTAGAGTTTTTGTTACCTAATTTTGGATATCTGTACTTTCTTCCATGAAGATATGTCACTTTTATGATGATGCAAACTAAAAGAACAAAATAAAACCAACATAATAAATTTTTAAAACATATACTAAGAAACAAAACTACTCAAAACTCTGCTCCCATAAAACTCCGAAAGGAAATTTACTCAGATATTATCTATTTGACAGCCAACATCAAGACAAAAAGATACAACCTTTATTATTTTAGGACAAGCAATGGGAACTTTAGAAATACTATAACATTTAAAAGTAACCATTTGTAATTTCAACATAGCTGAGTTGATTTCTTATACATCTAGATGTGCCTTCATGTAAGCCAACACAACTTTGACTAAAGTTAACTTCAGCGAAATGACAATTTATATCAGAATTAAAGTAATTGGTGGTTTAATCCTGTAATGTCTCTTTCATGCAAGTGCAATTGTGTCTTTCAGCTTTCTGAGGTTTTCTTAAATACTTTTTCTTGGAACAGGGTGTGGAATTTGGAGGCTAGAGAAAAGTGACAGTTTGCAGTGAAGCATCTTCTTAAGATCTATTTTGCTGATCTATTGCTGCATAACAAAACACTCAAAACTTAGTGGCTTAAAAGTGCAGTCCATTTTTACCTTTCATGACTGGTGAATTGCTAAACTTATTTGAGTCAGTTTTGTTTGGGGTTTTTCAAGCAATTGCAATCAGTTGTAAGGTAACACTGCTGTTATCTGAGGCCTTGACAGGGCTGGAAGCCCAAGGAGGCTCACTCAGTTGGCTGGTAGTTGATGTTGTCTATCTGGCTGCTCAGTGGATTTGTCAATTACAGATGCCCACACAATTGCTACATGTGGCCTGAGCTACCTAAGACATGGTGACTGGACTCCAAGACGTTATGTTCTAACACCGAAGATTCCAAATATTCCAGGCAGAAGCCACAGAGTTCCATGATGCAGCTTCAGAGATGCCGCATGGTCATCTGCACTGCACACTCTTGGTTCCATAGGCCAGCCCAGATTTAAAGTGAAAGGGGGCTACGGAAGGATGAGAAAACCAGGAGTGGATCATTGGGAAAAAGGTATGGGAGAAAGCGGCATTTTGGAAGGTATCTATCTCAGTCAGAAAACTCACAGGCCATTTGAAATTTTTTGTTATTTGACTGCTTAAAAATAAATACTGTTCTCACTGAAAATAATGGTCAAAACTAAATGGATCTGCAAAATTTGATTATCACCTCAGATGTTTTCAGTCCCATCTACATTCCCTAGTGGCAATGCTTTCTGACCATTTCTACTTCCTTTTCTATTTCTTGTTTTCTTTATTTTTAATTAGTTGATATTTTAGTAATCAAATGTCATCAGGAGAAGTAAAGGTTTAACACTGCACCCAAAACATATGTTTGGTTTGGTTTGGTTTTGAAGTGAAGCATATACCGCTACAGTCACTGTCAGTTATAAAATAACCATTTACTGAGTATGTGTGGGGAAATATTCAATATGAAGTAAACTTTTGGAAAATATAGCATATTGGATTTAAACATTCAAATTGTTCTACTAAAATTCCCTCCTCTCTACAAGCATATCACTGGTCTCTATTATTTGCTAAGCTTGATCATCCCTCCTTCTTGATCCTGTCCTTTGCCTTTTGAGATCCATTGCCTTTTTGATTTGCCTTCCAAAACTCTGACCACCCTTTTTCATTCCACATTTTTTCTCACCTTCTTTTGTTAATTCCTTAAATATAAATAATGGGTGGCTTTTTACGAGTGAGAAATAATGATTGGAGGAAATATCTATGCTATTGGAGGAGACAAAAGGCATTAAGGTAAGCAATTATAATTAAAGTAAATAAATTAGTATGTGCATGAGAAACTATAGTTCATTTAGACTTGAATGGGAGTGAGAACAACACCTTGGTGAAGAGATAATCAGCAAAGAAAGTATGGAGAAATAAGAAATGGATCTCATTCTTTGCTCAAAAAAAAAAAAAAAAAAAGTGAGGACAGCCAAGAACTCAGTAGAGATTATAACAAGTGGAGTTAAACATCTCAGTTACCTTGGCAACAGAACCACCACTTTATGCTAGTAATATCATGGTGATAAAAACGCAGCTAAATGAAGTAAACAGCAAATAAGACCCATACTAGGCTGGTTAGTTGTTCCCTGGAGAGTATTCATGGAGCTGTGGGATGATTTTCTGTTAAAGGTCATGTAGGAAAAACATAACTAATATATATTAAAGAAAGAGAGAGACCTCCTACCTCCCCAAACCCACCCTACCCCCCCCACCACCCTGCCAGGAACACAGCTCATCTTTTTGTTCTAGGTCAGTGCTAAGTAATAAACATATAATTGTGAATGCACATGTTGCTTTGGCTAATGTAATAGACTTCAATGCATGGAAAGAAAGCCTAGAATTCAAGGACCCAAAAGAGGAAAAAAAGTGCATCCCCTTCACCTGGTACTCCGTATTGTGGTTCAGAACAACATAGGCAGCTGGTATTTACCTTTCTTTCTCTCATTACACTCATGTCGGAGGGGTATGCTCTCTGCAGAATGGGATTATAGATAGGGAGTCAAGAATTTGGCCCAGAAAGCAGCAGGAAGTGTGAGCAAGTTTCTGTGGGGACTCTGACAAAAAGGAGATTCAGCTACACTGAAAAATAGTGTTAAGCATGACAGCTGGGAAGGAATTTCTGGAAAAGCTCATCAGTTTCTAACATTTTAGGACAATACATGTTTGATTCTTTAATAGTGCCACATTAAAAAAAAAATGGAGGAGGTGTGCTTTTAATGCCCCAAATGGTCCGTGAGGGTCATTAATCCAAATGATGAAATAGAGTTATTCTAGAGGAGAAAAAATTAATCTTAGAAACATTTATTGTTCAGGGGAGAAACATTCTTGTCAAATGTTGGCTCTAGCAATGGCTGAGAAGAAAATGTAGAAATCAAACATCCAGAGTCAAGACATGGAAATAACCTAAATGTCCATTGACAGATGAATGGATAAAGAAGATGTGGTATATATATATATATACAATGGAATATTACTCAGTCATAAAAAAGAATGAAATAATGCCATTTGCAGCAACATGGGTGGACCTAGAGATTATCATACTAAGTGAAGTAAGTCAGACAGAGAAAGACAGATACCATATGATAGCTCCTATATGAGGAATCAAAAATATGACCCAGATGAATTTATCTACGAAACAGACTCACAGACATAGAGAACAGATTTTTGGTTGCCAAGGGGGAGGGAGGGTGGGGGAGGGATGGACTGGAGTTTGGAATTATCAGATGCAAACTATTGTATATAGAGTGAATAAACAACAAGGTCCTATTGTATAGCACAGGGAACTTTATTCAATACCTGGAGATAAACCATAATAGAAAAGAATATGAAAAAGAATGTGTGTGTGTGTGTGTGTGTGTGTGTGTGTGTATGTGTGTGTATGTATATATATATATATATATATATATATATATATATATATATATATAACTGAATCACTTTGCTGTACAGCAGAAATTAACACAACAGTGTAAATCAACTAGACTTGATAAAACAAATTTTTTAAAAATTCAGGTAAGGAGATCCCTCTGCAGGATTCAGCCAATGTGAATACTGAGGAAGTTGGAACTTGAAAACAGGTATGCCAGGAAGGTAGAGTTCATTTTCACTAGGAAGGTAATATACAAACCTAAATGTCAGAATCTCTAGTAGCTTGTTGGAATCCCACTTCCCAGGACAACTATTCTTGACTGAGGAGGATGCAAAAGGGCAGCTGGGAAATAGACTATCACTTTTACAAGAAACTGCCTTCATAAAAAATAGGGACATCTCTCTAAAGTTGTCAGCAATATAGGGATTCTATAACAGAAAAATAGATAAAAGTCAAAGACGAAGACATGGAAAAGATGACAGCAGAGTTAAGAAAAATTCTAGTTTCTATTAATCTTCCCTGAGAAAGCTAAAGAAGAGAACGATGCCAAGCTAGTGTATTACTGCAAGAATTCTGTGTGATAAATACTTTATCTTATGTATAAGAGAGTTGGTCTCAGGTATTAATTTTTGTAATAGTAGCATAAATCATTTTTGGTTAAAATTAGTATTAAGCTACTTAAGAGTTTCTTAAGTAACAATATAGTATTTCTACTGGTTTCCTTTAGACATTTTGTCTTGAAACAGATGTGTTAAATATGCCTGACCTAATGGAATTGTTGGATATTTGTATGGATGTATGAAAATATAAAGAGCTAAATATTTCTTCATTTCCAGGACCATCCTTAATTCCCAGGTATTAGAAATTAAGTGAATACTTAGAATGTTAAATAACCAAATAGTTCTTTTCTTCTAGATGATGTTCCTGCCTGTGACATAAATGAAAGAGGTTGAGAGTTTACCTCTTAGCATTATAAATCTAGCAGAAAAACATTTATTTATATACATAGACATGCGTATATGTGTATGTATTTGGATAATTTTTGGTATCTTGCTGGTATCCATAGTTTCTGTGATTTCTAACCTGGGATACACAGCAGGAACAATACTAGAGCAGTACCTGCAACATTCCCTTTAGCAATATGTGGGGAAATGCTTAAGGCAGAAAAGCATATGTTGAAGTAAGGGTATTAAGTGAAAAGGAGTCAGCAGAAAGAAATGCCATTATATTAGAAGGAGAAATATCAAAGTAAGTTTAGAAGTTTTGGCACCAAGAGCATGGGAAAGGAGCTGCTGTGGTAAAGATCACAGGAGTACCCATGCTTACATTCAGGCTTTGAATCCTTATCCTTAGCAGAGTGCAATCAAAACCAAGCTGAGATGACAAAAGCAACTTAACAGATGAGAAAATTAATTAGGTGCAACTGAGTAAAATTAAGCTGTGCATCCCCTGCTTCTAAGCAGAAGTGGATGCCACAAAGAGGACAGGGAGGAGGCAGGTTTAGATGAAAATTTCCTCAGAATGCCAAATCCTCCCAGAAGAATAGCAAGCTGAGCTCTTCCCCAAACAGATGGTGACCAAGGTGTCTTGGCATCCTCCTTCTGGGAGACCAATGGAGGATATAATGACCTGAGGATTAAGTGGAAGCTTTTGGTAGGGGTGTTGCCTTGGCCTGAAGACAGCCAATAAAACAGGATTCAGTTCAACCCCAAGGTAGTTAATCTGAAGCATTTGAATTTCTGAGGATCACAAGGACAAGAGAGTCACCTGAAACAAAGCTCATGCAATCAAGAATTCTGTGATGATCCAAGTGAGAGGAAAAAGCATATTCAGTGGAACATAGTATTGATAATATAGTGGAAATGACACACTGAGATATGAATATTTGCGCAGATTCCAAGAATTATATAAATATATTTCTTTTAGTCTGAGTCCTGGAGTATGAAATATATTCACATTTCAAAAAACTACTTTGGGCTTCCCTGGTGGCGCAGTGGTTAAGAATCCACCTGCCAATGTAGGGGACATGGGTTAGAGCCCTGGTCCGGGAAGATCCCACATGCGGCAGAGCAACTAAGCCCGTGCGCCACAACTACTGAGCCTGCGCTCTAGAGCCCGTGCTCCGCAACAAGAGAGGCCATCTCAGTGAGAAGCCGGGGCACCCTAACGAAGAGTAGCCCCCACTCGCCGCAACTAGAGAAAGCCTGCGTGCAGCAACGAAGACCCAACGCAGCCAAAAATAAATACATAAATAAATTTATAAAAAAAAAAAAAAAAAGAAGCAAAGGGTCCTGTCAATTTGTCCTTAAGAGTCGGAGAAGATGGTTTACAGCCTTAAAAAACAAAACAAAAAAAACCTACTTTGTTTATCCCCTTGTCTCTATTTTTTTTCCTCATTAAGAAAATTAAGAGATTAAGTAGATAAGTGTTGACTATGTTTTCAAAAATTATAAATCTGCTTTTCTTCAAATGACATAAAACTTTAATGTGACTAATTGGTAACACTATTGGGATTCTAGGCTGAACGTCAAAAATTTCCAGAATGATGAAACCAATGTAAAAATCAATATTTCATGGTGTCTGACTGAAGGTCCATATAAATGGCCTACTATTTTTGACATCAGTACAGTGAGTGCTGAATGATCTAGTTAAAATAAACACTCATGATGATAGGCTCAGAAATGAGACTGTGCTTTGGACAAGTAAGATTAAGACTAAGAAAACTAAGACTAAGACTTAGTTAAGTCTAAGAGACTTAGTTAAGTAAGATTAAGACTAAGAGAACATTATGAAAAATGTTCCATATACTTGGTTTTTAATTACCTTACTAATCATGATAGTTTCATATACTCATTAACATTAGGGTCACGTTAATCACAATGGAAGTAAATTGAAGTTTTAGGAAGACTATATGTATAGTCTTCCTAAAAGAGACTGAAAAAGAGTCTTTGGATGATTGTCCGTTAGATTCAAATATCCAATTTTTATTAGCCCATATGTGGCGAAAAACGTGGCTTATAAAAAGCCTATATTAGTAGTAGATGGGACATTCCTTCTATTTTCATACAAGTTGATTGTATTGGTATATGTCATGCTGGTATTAACTTTATCAGGGCTGCTGGATATGACAATGCAATCAGTGAACTGTCCAACTCTAGAAGACACAATTCTCATGAAGTCTGAGACATACATAGTGACATCTGCTTCACAACATTAAATGTAGTTAGTATACACATATATTTTCCAAGTTCTGTCTCCTGAGAGAGCCTAGAAGCAATGACATCCTGGGAGCAACGATCATACCCAACACCCAAATCTTGGTTTCTAACATGATTCTCAAATAACAGAAACCGGGCCTCCTTGGAGAAATGACTGATTCCAGGATGTGGGCAGGGAAGATACAAGAGGAACTTGGAGTACTTGTAGTGCCAGAAAGTTAGGCAGTGCTCCAGTAAGAAAAACAATCACTTGTATTAATGCGGGCATGTCAAAGGAGACAACTGGAAGAGCTCTCAATGACCAAATCTAGAACAATTTGAGCAAAAAATAAAGTGTTCAGATATAATTCAAAGTATAAAATAAATATCCATCTTGATACAAATTATTGAATAAATATCCCATGTAAAAGAAGCCCAATTTTTTTCTGTAGATACTACTCCCTTAAGGAGATAGAGTATAACTCCCCCTGAAGATGAACACGCTTTTCAAGCTTCTGGATCAGCAGCAAGGGAACAACAGCTCTATCATCTACCAAATGCTAAACCATATAAGACTGAAAAGAAAATAAACTCAGGGCAGGAGCTACTTGCTGAAATGTAAGATTATATCTTCTCACATCCCTAACAAAAATTGTACCCACCCAAAATATCAACATCTTCACCATAACTGACAGGTAGCTAAAGCTGGAATCTAGTGTGTGAACAACCAATTGTATTAAGGCCAGACCCTGCAACTCAAGGCAAAATAAGATGGTATTTTTACTGTGATGTTTCACGTGGTGCAGTTTGGGGTGGTTTGCCATTTGCCATGATTCACGCTTCATTGTCTACCATGGCAGTTAATGAAATAAATGTCAAATGGGACAAAATAGTACTGCTACTCTATAACCCAACCCTTATTTTGACTTGAACTTACAGTGTGTTAACCACATAAAATGCTCACCCTTAAAGTTCTGAAAGTCAATTCTAAGGGGATTTTCAAAGTAGAGATTAGAAAATGAAAATACAATTTTATTTGTGCTATTTCACCGGTGTAAACACTACCAAGATTGAAAGCACAAGGGGAAGTAGTGAGTCTTATTTTTTTGCAAATCATGATCATCTCTGGGGGGCCATAAATGAAGTTATTTCAGTTCATGTTGACAAACCCAAATTTGAGAATTGCCCGTCTCCTTACAAATACAACAATTTGTATTCAGTCCCCAAAATGACTATCCATCATATTTCAAATTTCAGATTTTACTCAAATTTCAAGTAGTATCCAAAGCAATAGTATGCAAAGTGTAATTAGCATTATCCCCTGTGCTCTAACACTGACCACTTTCTTTGCTGTTTTTTTAATTTTTAAGGGTCCAGAATTTACTTGATATGTATGTGGATTTATGTCTCCCAGTTTCTCTCTCTCGAGCCATCTTCTATCTATTTTCTATTATTCTCCCTCAAGTTACTACACATTTAGTATGAAATAGAGACTTCTATCTCCTCTGAACAGAGTGAGAGGTACGAGAAAAACTGTCAGGCAATGCAAGAAAATGACATCTAATCTTTTCCTAGCCATCCAATATGATCAGAAGCTAGAAATGTAGCAATTGTTATAACACACATCTAGTTTTGACTGCCCATTCACTCATGAGATAGATATTGAAAGTGGACTTTGAAAAGATTAAGGCCATATAAGGGATATTTATTGAATCGTAATCAAGATGTCACAATGCTAAAAACCAGGAAGGAAAAGAAAAACAACAAAGACCATATTAGCTAAGAAGGCTGCGTATGCCAGAGAATATTATGCTCCAATCTTTGTGTTTCTTTGGTCCTTTGAATTTCTATTAGTGTGTTCTTTCTAAGTGCCAATAGTTGCCAGAAAGTAGGAAATGGTTTAATCAGTATTTCTCACTACTAATAAATGATTTTCTTAAAACCTACTTTCTGACTCCATGCCCCTGCTTCCTGAGCATTACAATGCTATGAAAATGTAAGTGATCAGTTTTTTTATTAGAGTTCTCCCAGTAGATTGTGATGTTTCAGCATATGAATTTTTTCCTTAGTGAATGAGTCCTTTCATCTAAACGGAGGACGCTAATTCATGCCATATTTCTCCCTCATTCCAAATGGCGTATGTTAGGACTAAAGTGCTTATAGATTTAAGTTTCATTACCTGTTTACTACGAAACAGAAAATAGTCTTGGCATTGTTTTTGAAACATTGATGAAGCAGAGAATAATGTAAGCATGAAAAAAGTAACTTTATTCAAGGTCTGTAGAAATATTAAATGTAGCCTTAATGAAATAGATGAATTAGAAAGTGCGACCATATGGCTTCTACACACCTGTGCTTATCAGCATGTGCATTTAAGGGGAAATGCCAATACTTCATAATAACTATTTTATAGGAGGGGGAAATATTCACCATGTGTGTATCAGGGAAAATGCTATTATTTAAAGTGTCTTCTGTTTAGGAGAGGAAAAATATCTCTTTGGAATAGCTTTTCCTCTGGAAAAACAATTCTAGATTTAGAAAGCAATTCTTCTTGGCAAAAGCCGTGTGTTAAGCAATATTTAATATCCATTATATAGAAAAAATAACATTAAGGGTGTCTTAAATCTTTGTAAATATAATTAACTCCATATATGTGAGGCATAAATACAGGTGTCAGATTAATTCCAGGTTGTATGTCTCATTTTGGCTCCAGTTGTTCCCCACCTAACATCAACATGACTCCTACTTATGATGTAGAGATGTCATTTTCTACTGCCCTTCTTAACTATTCTCTTTTCCTTTATTTTACTATTGGTATCATTTCATTATATTATTATTTTAGTTGAAGAGCTTGAAGAGAATTCAATCTCCATTATGATTTGCGGGCTCCAATAAACCAAACCTAATTTCTGATTCCAAGTAATTAGCCAAGTATAGAAATTCTCCTTTTCAAACCTTGGTAGTCTACATGAGGGCAGTCAAATGTGTCAGTTGCAAATCTCGCCTCACAGCTACTGAACAGATGGGGTTTTTTTGTTTGTTTGTTTTTTTAGGCAGAATAATTCTTTATTTTATTTTTGGCTGTGTTGGGTCTTCGTTTCTGTGCGAGGGCTTTCTCCAGTTGCGGCAAGTGGGGGCCACTCTTCAGCATGGTGTGTGGGCCTCTCACTATCGTGGCCTCTCTCTTGTTGCAGAGCACAGGCTCCAGACGCGCAGGCTCAGTAGTTGTGGCTCACGGGCCTAGTTGCTCCGCGGCATGTGGGATCTTCCCAGACCGGGGCTCGAACCCGTGTCCCCTACATTGGCAGGCAGACTCTCAACCACTGCGCCACCAGGGAAGCCCAACAGATGGGTTTTAAGGATATATCCCCTTGAAGCATCCTGACAAGACCATCTAGTTTGGTTATGAAGAAAACAGTGTCCATGTCTGAGCACATCTATATGCTTTTCTTCAAGAATCCAATGAAAGTTTTGAAATTCATCCAAATGTTTGAAAAATCCATAATATTAAGAATCTTCTTTCATGTGTTTCATTGATGAGTAGCAAACTACCACAAATTTAGCAGTTTAAAGTATTACAAATTTATTATCTCACAATTTCTGTGGTCAAGAGTTTAACACACTTAATCTAGATCCTCTCCTCAGGGTCTCACCAGGCTGAAATCAAGATGTCAGCTGACTTCCTCATCTGGAAGCTAATCCAGAAAAAGATTCACTTCTCAGCTCCTTCAAATAGCTGGTGGAATTCATTTCATTGTGGTGATAGGAGGTCCTGTGGTTTTGCTAGCTGCTGACAGGGCACACCTCACTCCTACAGGCTTTCCTGGGTCCTTGCCATGTGGCCTCCTCTACATCAGCAGCAGAGAACTCCCTCTCACCCTTCACATCTCTAACTTTCCCTTCTGTGACCAGATCTTTCTGCTTCTAAAAGGCCTGTGTGATTAGGTCAGGTCCACCAGTTAAAACGCTGTATTAGTTAGGGTTCTCCAACAAAATATAACCAATAGGATAGATAAATAGGCTGATAGATAGACAGGTAGATAATAAGGAATTGGCTCATAAGATTATGGAGGCTGAAAAGTCCTATGACCTGCTATCAGTAAGCTGGAGAGCCAGAGCTGGTGGTATAATTCTAGCTGGCATCAAAAGTCCTGAGAACCAGGGGAGCTGATGGTGCAGAAAAAGCAAAATAGGGGTGAATTCTTGCTTCCTCAGTCTTTTTATTCTACTTGGGATTGGATGCTGCTCACCCACACTGAAGAGGGCAATCTAGTGAATCCACTGATTCAAATGCTAATTTCAAGGAGAAACACGCTCACAAGCACAACCAGAAATAATACTTAATCTGGGGATCCCTTGGCCCACTCAAGCTGACACAAAAAAATTAACCATCATAAGCGTCCCATCTTAAGGTCAACTATGTCATATAATATAACATAATAATGGAAGTACAATCCACCATACTCTTAGTTCCAGGGATTATACAAGGCATGTATACCTGAAGTAAGAAATATTGGGGAATATCTTAGAATTCTACCTACAACATATGTGGATCAATTACCTCTATGAAGGAGAGTTTAGTTTTAATCCATTTGTATTACTTTACTCCATAGAAGAGGAACTCAAAAGAAACTAGAAACAAAAATTATCTATTATAAAACTGACAAAGAAAGTAATCCCATAACACCAGTGTAACTTAACCAGCGCATCTCACTCAGCAAGTGTGCTCGTGCGCACACACACACACAGACACACACATACATGCACACACACATTGAAGATATTAACAATGTTTAAAATTATTGTAGTCCAGTTTTATATTGATGTGGATTCTCCAAATATATCACCATAACAATGTAAAAACAGAAATGAAATAGATTCAACATATAACTATAGTTTTCATTGAAAAGTTATAATTTACCTTTTCTTAAATAAAAAGTTACTTTATTTCTAAACTGTTAACAGGACAATATTTCATAATATTAAAAATCAGGGCTTTGGATTTCAAATCTATCTAGATCAATTGCATCCAGACTATGACTTAGGCCAAGTTTCATATCTTCTCAAAGACTAGCTCTACTCATATATAAATCTGGGACAACCAATTTATGTTGAGAGCATTGAATCCTAACCACTAGGCAACCAGGGAATAACCAAGTTACACTGATACATCAATAAATTAATGCATGTAAATCACTTAAGACAATTTTTATATCGACAGAATTCTAAGATAGTCCCTACCCATCTTGTATGATTCCCTGTCCTTGAGTGTGTGGGACCTGTTGAAATGATGATATCATTTCCTTATTATGTTAAATTACATGGCAAAGAGATTTTTCTGAAATAATCAAGGTATATGATATTCATGTACCTGGATTCATGTCCCTAGGATTCAACTCAATCTAATCAGTTGAGTTAATAAAGAAGGAAAATATCTGGGTGGACCTAAGTAGATGAGGTGGGGCCGTAAGATCATGAGGGCCTTTTAATAATTCAGAGATATTCAAAGTGTAAGAGGGTCTATGGAGGGGACCAGGTGGCAAGGAGATTTAGTTGCCTTTAGGAACTGAGGATGGGCCCTGTTCCCAAGTGAACAAGCCAAGAAGTGAACAGCAGCCTCAGTTCTATAGCCACAATGAGCTCCACTCTACCAACAAAGATGTGAGCATGAAAGAGGACTTCAAGCTCCAGAAAGGCACACAACCTGGCCAATACCTGCATCTCCTCCTTTTAAGATTATGAGAATCCAATCACATATGCCTGGCCTTTTGACCTACAAAACTGTCAGTTAAAACACAGGTATGTTTTAAGCCACTAAGTTTGTAGTAATTTGTTACACAGCAATAGTAAACTAATACTGTTTAGTTCATATTATACATATAAAATTTGGATATTTTTATTATAACTATTGTCCTCCAAATTAATAACGGTACTCATAAAATTTTAGAAAACATAAAGATTACATTCTTCATGTCTCAGTCAAAATTATTCCCCAAATGACCTGTCACATATTTTACATTTTACTCACAGAGTAGGCAGAGCAATGATTGAAATTCATAACAAGATATGAAATTAATTCAGGACAGTTTTTTGGTTTAATTAGCTTCAAAGATTTTTGGGACCTAAAGTGCCAGTTATTTTGAAAGTATGTTATGAAATTGTTAAAGAAGGAGGAGGATGAGGAGAAAAGAAAGAGGAGGACGAGAAGGAGAAGGAAAAGGAGAAGCTATCACCATTTCCAGAGCCATAGCCCCCTCCAGGGAAAGAACAGATAAACCAAGATACAGTGTACACTGAAAAAGCACAAAACAAAGGTGAGAAGTGGAATTATATAGCTTGAAAAGTTACTTTAGGATATGACGTTTGGGTATCTCCAATCAATAGCCTGTTTAAAATCCTTCAAAGTTACCTCACAGAAAACTTTTGGTGTTCATGACAATTGCTCTTGGATGCCTTTCTATCTTCAGACTTTAGTGTCTTCCATGAAAGTTAAGCTCTACACCAAAAGCTTTTTCTTGGTTACCTAAAAAAGCTATTCTTTCTCAAATAGCTGTGCCCCTTTAAAGCCTTTTTCTCTATCCTGAATGCATTATAAACTCCTATTTATTTAAAAAAAAAAAATCTCCAGCTCAACTGCTACATTTAGAAAAAAACATCTCTACAAATCCTAGAGACTGAATTACTATTATATATTTGATTTTAGGGCTCATCATATTAAATTGTAATTATTACTTTACCTGTATCCCTCCCTTATAAGCATTCACCTTTGCACTTTTAATTGTTTATCAGTGTCTGACACACAAAGTCCTTAATAAATCTTTACTAAATTCATAATATGAATATTGAGACAATTTACCTGCCTATTAAATCTCCAGGGCATGTTATGCTGTTGTAGAAACTGCACAGAAAATTTCTCAAAGAAGTTCTTAGGTAAGCATAACTAAATGTTCTTCTACTTAAAATCTCATTCTCCCCAAGAGACAGCCAATATATATATATATATACTGTTTTCTGATATTTTCCTTTTACCCCAGTTCCAATGCAATACTAGTTCTGTCATCTACATAGAAACGAAGTTACTATTTCGCTTTAGATAGGAACACAAATTATCTAATTATCCCTGATATATTTTCATACTATAAATTTAATGTTTATCTGAATCCCAGTTTTTTAGTTTCATTTCACCAAAGTATGAAGCAATTTATATCACATGGAAAAATGAGAAACTATACCAGGAAAGGCAAAAAGTGGCATCATGCAGTGGCTAATTGAGGTTCAAGTTACATAAAGACTCTATGTTATTGATGAAGGGCATGACTATAAGAAATAACAAGTACCCCAAACAAGTTATTACTAACACCTAATATTTATATATTACTTTAAAACTTACACATGAGACTGTCATTGTCTCAGCAACTCAGAAAAAGGAGGCAAGGTATCTGGGTTTGGGCTCCATGGCAGCCTCTGTTGCTTTAAGCCTTGGTGTTCTCGTATATAAAATGAAAGAACAGCTATAGTATTTTGATGACATTTTCCAGCTACAAAACTGTGTGAATCTAAAACTTCCTATATCTAGACACCTTCTAATGTCTCCAGGGCATTGTATACAAATAGCAAATTCACACCAGATATTTTTTTTCCTTCAGTTGCTTTTAGGTCAGTACCTCCTGTTCCCTCATTTTATCAGGTCTCACTCTTCCTAATTTATCAATCTTGACAACCCAGTCCCTCCTTTAGATGAACTAATCACCCCCATCCCTGTGGAGGCAGCATTGCTTCTGTTAGTGATACACTTCCACTCTGGAACAACCCCTCACATTCTCCTGTCTGAAGGTAAGACTTTATCTTCTGAGAGCCAGTCAGGCAAGAGGTGGTTAAATTGATCTATCTAGACAACCCTGGCTGGCAGTGCCACCCCTGTTTTCAATTAGGAAGGAGTTAAGAACTTCACTTAGTATATTGGTCCTCTATTTAATGCCTATCTATATCTTATCAGGTTAAAAGTTCTGCTGTACATTTTCAATTTGTAGGTTTCCCAAGTTCAAAATAGATACAGATGTAGAGATGGATAAATAACTGTGTAGTAACTGTCTTTATAGCTTGTAGAAAATCTGTCCATAGACCACTTCAGTTACTGGAGCCAGTTTTCAGAAATGAGGAGGTAGATCCTTAATTTTGAGTTCATAATTAATTACTCAGTGAATGCAATTAGCTAGAACAAGAATTTATATGAACTTGTTCCTTTCAGTTAATGAAATACCAATTGTTTGTCAATCTATATACTTACATGAGATAGGTCTTTTAGTTTAATGCTCTGTACATAGTAGGTGCCTAAATGTTAGCTAATGATTAACTGTATATCAAAACCACCAGCAAGAGGAACATAGTTAATATGGCATATGCAAACACTTGGAACTGTGTCTGAAAATCTACTGTTTGAGCAGTTGATTGATTTGTGCCTAATTCACAAATTTTAAAAGACCAGTTTGTTGCTTTGAGCTATTCACCAAAATTTATTTTCATGTAGAAAAAAGTTATTATTTGTGCTTAACAGTCTGTCAAGAGACTTCAGAAAACAACAGCTATATTTATTGTGTTAGTTCATACTATGTTTATTCTTTCTAACCTCCACACATGGTATAATGAAATCTATTTAACTAGAAAATAGAACAATGCAGTGATCTTTTAGGTCAAGTTTTGAACACTCAATGATAACAAAATTTTGTTTCCAGGTCTATTCAGTCCTTTTACCAATCCTTATAATGATCCTTCAAAATAGGTTAGCAGAATAAAAATTATTTCTATAATTATAGATATTTTCTCCCAAAAACCTAAAAATCATAAATTTTAGAACTGGAAGGCATTTTAGGAAACAATTAGGAGAGTTATACAGTTTTGTGTGTTTTAGTAGACAGTCATTGCTATGATTTAAAGAGTCACCAGGGAGTATATATTAAAAAACAAAACAAGACAGAACCCTTGGTTCTTTTAATACAGTAATTAGAAGTTCAAAGTGAAGAAAAGAACAATTGGAAATCAGAGAAATAATCAATTTAGGTAACCCTGACAGGGGTCATCTTCTATACTGATTACTGTTGTACTTGAGGATATAGGTATTTTACAATATGTACTAGTCTGCTATGGCTGCAGTAACAAAATACCACAGAGTGGCTTAAACAACAAAAATTTATTTTCTCACAATTCTGAAGGCTGTTAAGTCCAAGATGAAGGGGCTGGCAGGGTTAGTTTGTCCTGAGGACTGTTTGGCTTGCAGACTACACCCTTCTCTCTGTGTCCTCACATGGCCTTTCCTTGGTGCACATGTGCTCATCTTTGGTGTCTCTCCCTCTTCCATAAGGACACCAATCATACTGGATTAAAGTCCCACTCCAATTTTAATTTAGTCATTTTAACTTACTCATTTTAACTTAATCACCTCTTTAAAGACCTGATCTCTAAATATGGTTACAGTCTAAGACACTGGGGTTCAGGACTTCAAAAAATGAATTTTGGGAGGACACAGTTCAGCCCAAAACCAATGTATCCTTAAGCTTTATGAAGTGTATTTAGGTTAACATGCTAAATTTTGTATCTTCTGTATACTGTAGCATGCTGAAGGGGAACAGACACAGACCTAGGTAAAGGATGGAATGTCTTCTAAACCATACTAGCTTTGAGACTAGAGTATTTAATATCTCAGACCCTTGACTTTATCATAGATAAAGTAAACATATCACCTTTAAATATTGTTCAAGATAATTAAGGATCTAATAAAATACTTTGTCTAAAATTCTACTGAAGATTAAAAGCTGTACATAAACAGAGTCACTATTATCAGCTACTCCCCTTCTGATTGTCCCCCTTGTAAACTTCTTTGGTGAAAAAAAATGTATCTTGGTTCTGAACTTTATATTTCTTTATTTTTTTTTATAGAACATTTTGGTTAAAAGTCACCTTCATGTTCAGCCCTTTCTTAATCACCAGGTTAATATATAATTAACACATAGATAAAATATGATAATCATCAGGTTAATGATATTGAGTTTCTTTGCTTAAGGGTGCTAACTTCCATATTTTATATGCAGTTATACTGACTAATTTAACCTCAATAGACACTCATAGCTCTGAATATTCCTTAGTTGGAACAGATCTGAATCCAATTTTGTTGGAATTAGCCCCTTCATAAGTTTAACCATGGATTAACCTATAAGAAGCTGAATACAAACTTTAAAATTGCTTTTTTTCTGGATGACTCTTTATAACCATCCATAATTCTAACACCTTATATACATATCGATGGGTTTGATAAACTGGTGTTACATTTGGGGGTTTTATGCAGAATTAATGGTTTTAAAGTTTATGTTTTAATTTAAATAATGTGTAAAATAATTTGACAAGTCAGGAATGGAATAATATTTTTGAGCTTTCAAAAAAAAAAGCACTTTTTTCCCAAGGCACATCAAATTGTAAGCAGTTTGTTCTTTTGTCAGACCATGAACCACTAAAGCATCAAACTCTATGCCATTTTTCAATAGACTTTATTGTTTTGGAATAAAGTTTTAAGTTCACAGCAAAATGGAGTGGAAAGTATAAAGAGCTCCCATATACCCTTTGCCTTCACACATGCACAGACTCCCTCATTAACAACATCCCCCACCAGAGTGGTGCATTTGTTACAATTAATGACCCTATATTGTCACATCATTATCACTCAAAGTCCATAGTATACATTAGGGTTCACTTTTGGTGGTGTGCATTTTATGGGTTTAGACAAATGTATAATGACATATATCCACCATTATACTATCATACAGAGTAGTTTAACTGCCTTAAAATCTGTGCTTCACCTATTCATCTCTCTCTCCCCACTACACTCTGATAAACACTGATCTTTCTACTGTCTCCATAGCTTTATCTTTTGCCATGTAGGTGGAAAAATACAGTATGTAGCCTTTTCAGAATGTCTTCTTTCACATAGTTATAAGCATTTATGGTTCCTTCATGCCTTTTCATGACTTGGTACATCCCTGTGTTTACAGTAAAAAATATGATCAGTATATTTGAGAACTTACAAGACATATTTTGATGTTATTTTCCCTAGAGTGTGGGGTTCAGAAGACTTTGGGAACCCACTGAAATTGTATCCAACAGTCTGTAGGATTATTTTGACACATTTTTTTTTCTGTGATGAGGATTTGTAAGTTTAACCAGTAGGATCCCATGCCCCAAACCAAACTAAGAACCAATAGTTTAGAGAATGAATGATGACAATGTTTTTTTTTCTTGTAAGAAGCAGCAGTTTATAAAGGAAAGGGTAGAGATTTTGGGACAATTTTTGTTTCAAATTTTGGCTACATGGCTTTTAAAAAATGTGACTGCAAAAGTTACATTACCCCAGCCAGCTTCCTCACCTATGAAATTGAGGTAACGATCTTAATTCACAGGGGTTTTCTAAAGAACTTGACATGTACTTGGCATTCACTAAAATTTAGTCACATTCCTTCTTATGGAAGTACACACTTAGTTTGAATTAATACTAAATTATTATTCAAATACGGACTTATTGGTTAATTTGTGTCCTTGTTCAGAATCTTTGACCTTCAGTCTCTCTGAGATCATATTTTGATTTTAGGGTGGTGGATGATATTTGGGAGGCCCTAGTAACCATCTTAAGTCATAAAAATAGGAAATATGAGAGTTGGAAAGGTGAGACATTTTTATGATTTTATTTAGAATATTTTATTCAGTAATACTTATTTAAACAGAAAAACTACGTTGCCTGTTTCTTTCACTTTCTACTTTACTATTTAATAGTTTAATTTCATAATTCCATTACTATTATTTTAAGGTAATTCTTCCTGAGGCATTTCCCTATTACTCTGAATAATAAAGACTTGGCAAAAGATCAAATTTCTTTCTAGAAAATAAATAAATATTAAAATATTTTTTTTTCTCAAATAAAAATTAACTTCTTAAAGGAGCTGTTGAACTGAAGTACCTGGGAACATTTGAGAAATCTCTAGTGAGGAAAGAGTAGTCCTTAGAGGTGATACTGAAATATGCAAACATTAGAAATAAAGAAAAGAAACTTCTTATATTGGTACCTGATATTATAACTTTAGCTCATCAATTTCTTCCTTCTCCCTTTGCTCAAATACAAAATGAAATATAAGAGATAGAAAATGGCAGTAGACCCAAGAGTGACCCTTACCTGCATTCCCCAGAGACAAAGTTCATATTACAGTTCACTCTTGCTGTTCATTCTGTGCATCTGGACAAATGCATAATGGCGTGTATCCATCATTATAGTAATCATATGGTGTAGTTCAGCTGCTCTAAAAGTCCTCTGTGCTCTGCCTGTTCATCCCTTACCCCAAACCCTGGCAACCACTGATCTTTTTACAGTCTCCATAGTTTTGACTTTTCCAGAATGTCATATAGTTGAAATTATACGGTATATAGATTTTTCAGATTGGCATTTAAACTTCTTCCATGTCTTTTTATGGTGTGATAGCTCATTTCTTTTTTTAGCACTGAATAATCTTCCATTGTCTGAGTGTACTACAGTTTATCCATTCAGCTACCAAGGAACATCTTGGTTGCTTCCAAGTTTTGGCAATTATGAACAAAGGTATTATAAACATTCATGTGCAGGTTTTTGTGTGAACATACGTTTTCAAGTGTTCCTCTTTGTAATGGCTGGTTTAAACATTTTTACTACATTAGTTTTCATTGGTTAGTTTTTATTTGGTTAGTTTTCAACAATACAACTAAGGTATGGAGAACTATGATTTGTAAGTGTATGGATGTGTGTGTATGTGTCCTGCTTGCAGTTTGCTGAGTTTCTGAGAACAATTATTTACATTTGTTCATTGTAAACATTTATGATAAATTTTTTGCCATTGCATAATCATAGTTTTTTCTCCTCCAATCTCTTAACTTTTTCTGAGTCCAATTACATTTACATTAGATTGATTGATATTCCATCAGGATAGTGAATCTTTAAATTTTTTTTTCCTCTCTCTGCTACATTTTAAAGGGTCTATTTTCTGTTTTCAAATATACTACCCTTATTTTTTGCTGATATAGCCTTCCAGTGAATTTTTAAATTTCAGATATCATGTTTTTATTTCTAGACTACATTTTGTTCTTCTTTATAGTTGCAATGTTTTTTTCCCCCTGAGATTCTCCAAATATTTGCTCACTATGTCCACCTTTGCATTTAAATCTGTATTACTAATTTTCTATCACAATGTAACAAATTATTGCAAATTTAACAGCTTAAAATAGCACACACACAAAAACCAAGCTATGAAGACAGTAAAGAGATCAGTGGTAGCTAGGGTGTGGGGGAGCAGGATAAGTAGGGGAAGCCACAGAGGATTTTTAAGGCAATGAAAATTCTCTGTATGATACTGTAATGATGGATACATGTCATTATATATTTGTCCAAACCCATAGAATTTACAACACCAAAAGTGAACTGTAATGTAAACTATGGACTTTGGGTGATAATGATGTATCAGTGTGTATGTATAATGTTCATCAATTATAACAAATGTAGAGAGACCCTATGGTAGGGGATAATGGTAATGAGAGAGGTTATGCATATGTGGGGGTAGAGCATTTATAGAAAATCTCTGTACCTTCCTTTCAATTTTGCTGTGAATCTAAAACTGCTCTAAAAAATAAAATCTATTAAAAACAACAACAACAAAGCAACACACACAAAACGCACAGTTTCCATGCATCAGGTGTTTGGGCACTGCTAGCCGGATCCTCCCTCCTCAGGGAGGAGGTTGTAGTCAAGGAGTTAGCTAGGCTGTATTATCATCTGGAGACTTGCCTGCGGTTAGTAATTTCTTTCAAGCTCATTCAGGTTGTTTGCAAAATTCACTTCCCTGAGATATATGGTTGAGATGCTCTGGATTCTTACTAAATTTCAACTGGAGGACACAATCAGTACTTGAAATGTCTACAGTTTCCTAACATGCATTATTCTTATAGGCAGTTTACGGCATAGATGTTTTCTTATTCAAGCCCAGAAGGACATTCACTCTCTGAAAGACTTTAGCCATCTTTTAAAAGATTCATTTCATTACATTAGGCCCACACAGGATGCTCTCCATTATGATTAATTCAAAGTCAAACTGTTGAAGGATCCTAACTGCATCTGCAGAATTCCTTCGCTCTGCCATATAGCATAACCTAGACATGGGAGTAACATTCATCATATTTACAGATATCACCAACTCAAGGGGATTGGATTATGTAGGGTTATAAACCAGTGGGTACAAATCTACCTGTAAATTATACCTACCACAACATTTTTGATGTTCACAATAGCCTTATGAAAGTTCTGATCTGACGTCTTTGGTGTCAATATTGGGTCTGTTTCCATTAATTTTGGCTTTAAATTATGTCATTTTTCCTCCTTCACATATCTATTGATTCTTTACTGTGTACTGACAGCTATGCTAAATCACTGAGTTTTCGTGCCTTTTTTTTTTTTTTTTGAAAGACTGTCAGTTTTCATCTGGCAAACAAGTTAATTTGATGGCTGATCAGCTTGATATTGTCTAGTTTTGTTTTTAGAATTTTTTATGGGGAGCTTACAGTAGACCTTAATCTAAGGTTAGAGTTATCCTACTCATAAATTATGATGCTCCTGAGGTCCCAGCTGATTTTCTGATGAGTTCAGTAAGGTATCTCCACTCTGACTAGTTGGATCACCAACATTTCTCAGAATTAGGCAACCCTCAAGATCATCATTCAGCTCACAGTCTGCCAGCATCTGCTCTCTGGTAGGCCTTGCAAAATCTCATCCTGTGCATGCATAGAATAGTATTTGTTCAAATATTCTATGCTGATATCTGGATATACTTTTATGTGTAATTCTTTCTATTTGATATTTTCTTCACAAATTCCAGCTGCCCAATCATTCCAGACTTCCAATTTCAGATTCCTGTCTAGAAAGTGGGTTGCTATGTGTTTCGTCTGAAATCCCCAGGGCCTTGATTTGGAGAGTTTATCAAGTGAATACGGAATTCATATTCTGTTTGTCTTTCCATAAGAATCCTTAAAAATAACGGTTTTTAAATTTCAATTGTCCAGTGCCTGAAAACAGATATTTCACATGTTTTGTCCAGTTTTTTAGTTGTTTATGGCATACTGGCATATTTTATACTTATTCCTCCACAAGTAGAAATTTAATACATATTCATAAATGACCATATAAATAAGCAGACAATATAGCCTATTGAAAGTGTTCAGGGAGAAATTAGTTCCTTCTTAGTGTAAGTAGTTTTAAAGATATGAAAAAGATAAAATTTTAACAAATAAATAATTCAAGTGTTAAAATTGAAGTACTTACTGATTTGCTGCATGACAGAATTGTGGAAGAGAAAAAGCCATATTATTTCAGGTTTTCTGGAATTATTAATGAAGTGCTTCTAAATAAAATAGGATCTATTAAAAAAAGAGATAATATTAGATGTAAGGTAGAAGATTTAAAGATCAGAGACAAAAAGGGTAGGAAAGAATAAAGATGGATAACCAAAAATGAAAATTTAGAGAATCTAAGATAAATAACTTGAATCATAACATGATCGGGATCATAACATCCCCATTTCATACATACATGCAAAAATTGACAGTGGTGCCTCATGTCCTGGAAAAGCTCATGGATCCACTCAGTGTTTTCCAATGTCTTCCTACAATTCTGTTTTTACATTTTTCTAGGTTTTTAAACACCTTTGTCAAATATATTAGTCTCATAACAACTAGTCCTTTGTAGTTAGAAGTGAAAATCACTGCAACACTGATTTTTAATATTTATTCTTCTATAAATTTGTCAGTCTTACTCAAAACACATCTTCATGCCCGAGAACAATAAAGACCTAAAATATAAGCACTCAAAAAGACTGAAATAAAGAAAAAAAAATGAAGCATGTGAACAGTAACAGAAAAGAATCGGTGTAGCTGTACTAACACAAAAGAAAGAAATTACTGAAAACATGAAGGGATATATAGTAAGAAAATGGTTAAACTCTGTTCAATATGGTAAAGATAGCATTTTTTGTTTATTGATTTGTAGATTCAATGTAAATTTGGCCAAAGCCAACAGGGTGTGTGTGTGTGTGTGTGTGTGCGTGTGTGTGTGTAATTGAGAAGCTGATTTTAAAGTATGCTTGAAAATCAATGACCACAAAGATAATTTTAAATAAGAAAAACAGATCTGGAGGGCTTACAGGGCCATACTTCAAGAATTATTACAAAGTTATAGTAATTAAACCAGAATGGAACTGATACAAAGACAGACATATATGAATGAAAGAGATTAGATATTCAAAAAAACTAACACACACATGACGTCACTTGATGAGTAAAAAAGGATGGACTTCCATGGTGGCGCAGTGGTTAAGAATCCGCCTGCCAAAGCAGGGGACATGGGTTTGATCCCTGGTCCAGGAAGATCCCACAGGCCGTGGAGCAACAAAGCCTGTGCGCCACAACTACTGAGCCTGAGCTCTAGAGCCCATAAGCCATAACTACTGAGTCCTCGGGCCAAAACTATTGAAGCTCACGTACCCTAGGGCATGGGTGCCACAACTACTGAGCCCACATGCTGCAACTACTGGAGCCCACACACCTAGAGCCTGTGCTTCGCAATAAGAGAAGCCACCACAATGAGAAGCCTGTGCACTTGCAACGAAGGGTAGCACCCACTAGCCACAACTAGAGAAAGCCCACACACAGCAATGAAGATGCAACACAGCCAAAAATAAATAAATAAATAATAAAGATTTTTAAAAATTTTTAAAAAGCATTAAAAAGTGTCACTGGAGGACCTTCAAGATGGCAGAGGAGTAAGACATGGAGATCACCTTCCCACAAATACATCAAAAATACATCTACATTTGGAACAACTCCTACAGAGCACCTACTGAATGCTAGCAGAAGACCTCAGACTTCCCAGAAGGCAAGGAAGTCCTCACGTACTTGGGTAGGGCAAAAGAAAAAAGAAACAACAGAGACAAAAGAATAGGGACAGGACCTGCATCTCTGGGAGGGAGCTGTGAAGGAGGAAAAGTTTCCACACACTAGGAAGCCCCTTCACTGGCAGAGATGGGGGGTGGGCGGGGAGGGGGGGAGCTGCAGAGCCACAGAGGAGAGCGCAGCAACAGGGGTGCAGAGGGCAAAGTGGAGAGATTCCCACACAGAGGAATGGTGCTAACCAGCACTAACAGCCTGAGAGGCTTGTATGCACACCTGCCTCAGGGGTGGGTGGGGGCTGGGAGCTAAGGCTTGGTCAAGAGTGGTCAGATCCCACGGAGAGGGCTGGGGTTGGCTGCGTGAACACAGCCTGAAAGGGGCTAGTACACCACAGCTAGCCAGAGGGAAGTACGGGAAAAAGTCTGGAACTGCCTGAGACTCAAGAGACCATTGTATCAGGGTGCACAAGGAGAGGGGATTCAGAGCACTGCCTAAACGAGTTTCAGAGACAGGCGTGAGGTGTGGCTATCAGCGCGGGCATCAGAGACAGGCATGAAACGCTAAGGCTGCTGCTGGAGACAGCAAGAATTCTGTGTGCAAGCACTGGTCACTATCCACAACTCCCCTCCTGGGAGCCTGTGCAGCCCACCACTGCCAGGGTCCTGTGATCCAGGGACAACTTCCCTGGGAGAACACACAGCACGTCTCAGGCTATTGTAATGTCATGCTGGTCTCTCCTCCACAGGCTTGCCCTGCATTTCATACCCCTCCCTCCCCCCAGCCTGAGTGAGCCAGAGCCCCCTAATCAGCCTCTCCTTTAACCCCCTCCTGCCTGGGTGAAGAACAGACGCCAGAGGGTGACCTACAGAGGCAGAGCCAAATCCAAAGCTGAACCCCAGGAGCTGTGTGAACAAAGAAGAGAAAGGGAAATTTCTCCATGCAGCCTCACAAGCAGCGGATTAAATCTCTACAATCAACTTGGTGTACCCTGCATCTGTGGAATAACTGAATAGACAATGAATCATCCCAAAACTGAGGCGGTGGACTTTGGAAGCAAATGTAGACTTGGGGTTTGTGGTACACGACTGACTAGTTTCTGATTTATATGGTTATCTTAGCTTAATTTTTAGCGCCTGTTATCACTGGTGGATTTGTTTATCGGTTTGGTTGCTCTCTTCTTTCTTTTTACTTTTTGTATTTTAACAATATTTTTTAAATTTTTTATTTTAATAACTTTATTTTATTTTTTCTTTCTTTCTTTTTTTTTCTCCCTTTTCTTCTGAGCCATGTGGCTGACAGGATCTTGGTGCTCCAGCTGGCTGTCAGGCCTGAGCCTCTGAGGTGGGAGAGCCGAGTTCAGGATACTGGTCCACCAGAGACCTCCTGGCTCCACATAATATCAATCAACAAGAGCTCTCCCAGAGATTTCCATCTCAATGCTAAGACCCCACTCAATGACCAGCAAGCTCCAGTGCTGGACACCCCATGCCAAACAACTGGCAAGACAGAAACACAACCCCATTAGCAGAGAGGCTGCCTAAAATCATACTAAGTTCACAGACACCCCAAAACAAACCACCAGACACGGTCCTGCCCACCAGAAAGACAAGCTCCAGCCTCATCCACCAGAACACAGGCACCAGTTCCCTCCACAAGGAAGCCTACACAACCCACTGAACAAACTTTATCCATTGCGGGCAGACAACAAAAACAATGGGAACTATGAACCTGCAGCCTGCGAACAGGAGACCCAAAGCACAGTAAGTAAAGCAAAATGGGAAGACAGAGAAATACACAGCAGATGAAGGAGCAAGGTAAAAACCCACCGACCAAAATATGAAGAGGTAATAGGCAGTCTATCTGAAAAAGAATTCACAGTAATGAGAGTAAAGAGGATCCAAAATCTTGGAAAGAGATTGGAGAGAATAAAAGAAACATTTAACAAGGACCTAGAAGAACTAAAGAGCAAATATACAATGAAGAACAACACAATAAATGAAATTAAAAATTCTCTAGAAGGAATTAATAGCAGAATAACTGACACAGAAGAATGGATAAGTTACCTAGAAGATAAAATAGTAGAAATAATTACCACAGAGCAGAATAAAGAAAAAAGAATGAAAAGAAATGAGGACAGTCTCAGAGAACTCTGGGACAACATTAAATGCACCAAATTATAGGGGTCACAGAAGAAGTAAAGAAAAAGAAAGGGACTGAGAAAATATTTGAAGAGATTATAGTTGAAAACTTCCTTAATATGGGAAAGGAAATGATCAAGTCTACGAAGCGCAGAGAGTCCCATACAGGATAAATCCAAGGAGAAACACACCAAAGCATTATTAATCAAAATATCAAAAATTAAATACAAAGAAAAAATATTAAAAGCAGCATGGGAAAAGCAACAAATAACATACAAGGGAATCCCCATAAGGTTAACATCTGATCTCTCAGCAGAACCTCTGCAACTTAGAAGGGAGTGGCAGGACATATTTAAAGTGATGAAAGGGAAAAACCTACAACCAAGATTACTATAACCAGCAAGGATGTCATTCAGATTCAACGGAGAAATTAAAACTTTTACAGACAAGCAAAAATGAAGAGAAAGCAGCACGACTAAACCAGCTTTACAACAAATGCTAAAGGAACTTCTCTATGCAGGAATCACAAGAGAAGGAAAAGACCTACAATAACAAACCCAAAACAATTAAGAAATGGTAATAGGAACATACATATAGATAATTACCTTAAATGTAAATGGATTAAATGCTCCAACCAAAAGACATAGACTGGCTGAATGGATACAAAAACTAGACCCATATATATGCTGTCAACAAGAGACCCACTTCAGACCTAGGGACACATACAGACTAAAAGTGAGGGGATGGAAAAAGATATTCCACACAAATGGAAATCAAAAGAAAGCTGGAGTAGCAATTCTTATATAAGAAAAAATAAACTTTAAAATAAAGAGTATTACAAGAGACAAAAAAGGACACTGCATAATTATCAAGGGATCAATACAAGAAGGAGATATAACAATTGTAAATATTTATCACCCAACATAGGAGCACCTCAATATATAAGGCAAATGCTAGCGGCTATAAAATGGGAGATTGACAGTAACACAATCATAGCAGGGGACTTTAACACTCCACTTTCACCAATGGACAGATATCCAAAATGAAAATAAATAAGGAAACACAAGATTTAAATGATAAATAAAACATGATGGACTTAATTGATATCTATAGGACATTCCATCCAAAAACAACAGAATACACTTTCTTCTCAAGGGCTCAAGTGCTCATGGAATATTCTCCAGGATAATTCATAACTTGGGTCACAAATCAAGCCTTAGTAAATTTAAGAAAATTGAAATTGTAACAAGTATCTTTTCTGACAGCAATGCTATGAGACTAGATATCAATTACAGGAAAAAAAATTGTAGAAAATAAAAACACATGGAGGCCAAACAAGACGCTACTAAATAACCATGAGATCCCTGAAGAAAACAAAGAGGAAACCACAAAATACCTAGAAACAAATGACAATGAAAACACGACGGCCCAAAACCTACGGGATGCAGCAAAAGCAGTTCTAAGAGGGAAGTTAATAGCGATACAATCCTACTTCAAGAAACAAGAAAAATCTCAAATAAACAACCTAACTTTACACCTAAAAGTAATCAGAGAAAGAAGAACAGAAAAAACCCAAAGTTAGCAGAAGGAAAGAAATCATAAAAATCAGATCAGAAATAAATGAAAAAGAAATGAAGGAAACGATAGCAAAGATCAATAAAACTAAAAGCTGGTTCTTTGAGAAGATAAACAAAATTGATAAACCATTAGCCAGACTCATGAATAAAAAAAGGCAGAAGACTCAGATGAAAAGAATTAGAAATGAAAAAGGAGAAGTAACAAGTGAGACTGCAGAAATACAAAGGATCATGAGAGAATACTACAGGCAACTATATGCCAAAAATGTACAACCTTAAAGAAATGGACAAATTCTTAGAAAAACACAAGCTTCTGAGACTGAGCCAGGAAGAAATAGAAAATATAAACAGAGCAATCACAAGCACTGAAATTGAAACTGTGATTAAAAATCTTCCAACAAACAAAAGCCCAGGACCAGATGGCTCACAGACGAATTCTATCAAACATTTAGAGAAGAGCTAACTAACACCTTTCCTTCTCAAACTCTTCCAAAATATAGCAGAGGGAGGAACACTCCCAAACTCATTCTCCAAGGCCACCACTACCCTGATACCAAAACCAGAAAAAGATGTTACATAAAAGAAAACTACAGGCTAATATCACTGATGAACATAGATCCAAAAATCCTCAACAACATACTAGCAAACAGAATCCAGCAACACATTAAAAGGATCACACACCATGATCAAGTGGGTTTTATCCCAGGAATGCAAGCGTTCTTTAATATATGCAAATCAATCAATATGATACACCATATTAACAAACAGAAGGATAAAAACCATATGATAATCTCAATAGATGCAGAAAAAGCTTTTGACATAATTCAAAACCCATTTATGATAAAAACTCTCCAGAAAGTAGGCATAGAGGGAACTTACCTCAACATAATAAAGTCCATATATGACAAACCCACAGCCAACATCATTCTCAATGGTGAAAAACTGAAACCATTTCCACTAAGATCAGGAACAAGACAAGGATGTCCACTCTCACCACTATTATTCAATGTACTTTTGGAAGTTTTAGCCACTGCAATCAGAGAAGGAAAAGAAATAAAAGGAATCCAAATCGGAAAAGAAGAAGTAAAACTGTCACTGTTTGCAGACGACATGATACTAAAGAGAATCCTAAAGATGCTACCGGAAAACTACTAGAGCTAATCAATGAATTTGGTAAAGCAGCAGGATACAAAATTAATGCACAGAAATCTCTTGCATTTCTATACACTAATGACGAAAAATCTGAAAGTGAAATTAAGAAAACACTCCCGTTTACCATTGCAACAAAAAGAAGAATATACCTAGGAATAAACCTACCTAAGGAGACAAAAGACCTGTATGCAGAAAACTGTAAGACACTGATGAAAGAAATCAAATATGACACAAACAGATGGAGAGATATACCATGTTCTTGGAGTGGAAGAATCAATATTGTGAAAATGACTATACTACCCAAGGCAATCTACAGATTCAATGCAATCTCTATGAAACTACCAATGGCATTTTTCACAGAAATAGAACAAGAAATTTCACAATTTGTTTGGAGACACAAAAGACCCCAAATAGCCAAAGCATCTTGAGAAAGAAAAATGGAGCTGGAGGAATCAGGCTCTCTGACTTGAGACTATACTACAAAGCTACAGTAATCAAGACAGTATGGTAATGGCACAAAAACAGAAATATAGATCAATGGAACAGGAAACAAAGCCCACAAATAAACCCACACACATATCGTCATCTTATCTTTGATAAAGGAGGCAAGAATATACAATGGAGAAAAGACAGCCTCTTCAATAAGTGGTGCTGGGAAAACTGGACAGCTACATGTAAAAGAATGAAATTAGAACACTTCCTAACATCATACACAAAAATAAACTCAAAATGGATTAAAGACCTAAATTTCAGGCCAGACACTATAAAGCTCTTAGAGGAAAACATAGGCAGAACACTCTATGACATAAATCACAGCAAGATCCTTTTTGACCCACCTCCTAGAGAAATGGAAATAAAAACAAAAATAAACAAATGGGACCTAATGAAACTTAAAAGCTTTTGCACAGCAAAGGAAACCATAAACAACATGAAAAGACAGCCCTCAGAATGGGAGAAAATATTTGCAAACGAAGCAAGTGACAAAGGATTAATCTCCAAAATTTACAAGCAGCTCATGCAGCTCATTATCAAAAAACAAACAACCCAATATAAAAATGGTCAGAAGACCTAAATAGACATTTCTCCAAAGAAGATAAAGAGATTGCAACAAACTCATGAAAGGATGCTGAACATCACTAATCATTAGAGAAATGCAAACCGAAACTACAATGAGGTATCACTTCACACTAGTCAGAATGGCCATTGTCAAAAAATCTACAAACAATAAATGCTGGAGAGGCTGTGGAGAAAAGGGAACCCTCTTGCACTGTTGGTGGGAAGGTAAATTGATACAGCCACTATGCAGAACAGTATGGAGGTTCCTTAAAAAACTAAAAATAGAACTACCGTATGACCCAGCAATCCCACTACTGGGCATATACCCTGAGAAAGCCATAACTCAAAAAGGGTCATTTACCACAATGTTCATTGCAGCACTATTTACAATAGCCAGGACATGGAAGCCACCTAAGTGTCCAACGACAGATGAATGGATAAAGAAGTTGTGGCACATATATACAACGAAATATTACTCAGTTATAAAAAGAAACGAAATTGAGTTATTGGTAGGGAGGTGGATGGACCTAGAGTCTGTCATACAGAGTGAAGTAAGTGAGAAAGAAAAAAACAAATACTGTATGCTAACACATATATATGGAATCTAAAAAAAAAAAAAAAAGTTCTGAAGAACGTAGGGGCAGGACAGGAATAAAGACACAGACATAGAGAATGCACTTGAGGACATGGGGAGGGTGAATGGTAAGCTGAGACGAAGTGAGAGAGTGGCATGTGCATGTATACACTACCAAATGTAAAACAGATAGCTAGTGGGAAGCCGCCGCATAGCACAGTGAGATCAGCCCGGTCCTTTGTGACCCGTAGAGGGGGGGGGATAGGGAGGGTGGGAGGGAGATGCAAGAGGGAGGGGATATGGGGATATATGTATACGTATAGCTGATTCACTTTGTTATACAGCAGTAACTAACACAACAATGTAAAGCAATTATACTCAATATGTTTAAAAAAAGATCACTGAAATATTGATATTGATTGTATTCTAATGAATAGTTTTATATTTATTTATTGTTATTTAAATAAACCTATACTTTACCCCATACTGTACATGCACAAAATTATATTCCTGATGGTTCATAACAATAAAACTTCCAGAGGGAAGAATATCTTCATGACTTTGGTTAGACAAATCTAAGTAAATTTGATAGATAAAGAACTATTTACAAAAAAAGGCCTGCTACCTTGTACTTCCTTAAGCGAATAAAAAGTCACCATTTAGAGAATAAAAAGGAAGCTACAATGTAGGATGATAGTTTCAATACATATATCAAACAAATGATTCATATACAAATATTTTAAAAGGCAATTCATGACGTTTGACCAATAAGTTGAATAGGCAATAAATGAAAGGTGATATTTACTTCTTTTTTCACCAAGGTAAAAGTAAGCTAAAACATCAGTGAGCTACAAGATGACTCATTGAGCCCACCTGATGACTAAAATGAAAAAAAGACTGACAAGCACTGTCAAAAGGGTATAGTAGTTATAACTTTCGTACACTACGTGTGGGAATATCACTTTAAGGTCCTCTGGATATAAGTTACTAGAGTTAAACTGAAGATCCCAATGACCCAACAGTATGACTCTTAAGGATATAACCAGCAGAAACGTACACATATAATCATCCAAAACTCTTAGGTACATATGCAGTGGAAATTAGTACAATATTCACCACATGGACAAGAAGCTGATAGAAAGTATATAACAATAGTAGAAAACCTGAAAACAACTGAAATGTATGTCCATCAAAAGTAGAAGAAATAAATGTACTGTGTGTGGAATATTAACACAATGGAACAATATCAAAAAAGAGCTACTAGTATACAAAAGAGCATGGGTAAGTTTTATAGATAAATTGCTGAGCAAAAGAAAGCAGACACAAAGTATTATATAGTCTCTGATTCTGTTTAAATAACATTCAAAAACAGGCAAAGTAATCTATGGAGACAGAACTCAAAATAATGTTTATTTTGGGGGGTGAATAATTGGAATGGAGCTCAAGAGATTTCTGGATGTTAATAATGTATTAAATTGTTATCTGGGTGATAACTAAATTTATATGCTTACTTTAAAAATGTACCTTCCTTTAAAAAGGTACATTTTAATATATACATTTATAAAAATACTTTTTTATAATTTAAATATATAGTTATATTTATCCTACCACATTTATATTTTAAGCAATGTGTAGTATGTGGAACAGTATAATTTTTTAAATCATTGTGTACTATATAAAACCAAAAGAAGCTTAAGTTAATAAGAATAATTAATAATATTATATGCCTTCCTTCCAAAAATAATATTATATGGCTTCCTTCCAAAAATAATAATAATAACATGTCACACACACACACACAAAAACCCCACTAATATACACGTTTGAATATCATTCTTCCAAATCTTGAAGACAGTATTAATCAAGGTGATGGGGAGCTCCAAAATTTATGATCAGATATGAAGAGCTCTTTTTCTCTAGATCACTGGTTTAAATGTTCCTGATACGCTAATAAAGAAAGTTCATTAACTTCCAAGAGCTGTTTGGTGTTTTATGTAAAATGAGATGATGGCCTCAGTCGACACCATAGAAAGTCATGTCTATAATATAAATTACAAGAATAACTTTCCAGCCTATCTTCTCAAGAGGCCAAAGATTAAAAAAGCATTGAGGTAGCTGAACTCTCTTGCCTTTAAACCTGGCCACCTATACCTGCTGTATAAAATAATGTAGCAAAATGGTGCTAGAAAGCCAATGACAGTTTAAATTGTTTACCTAATATCTATTCTACCATTTTTATATCAAGCAAAAGGTAATATTATCTTTCTCTTAGGCTTATTTTTATTAATATAAAACAATATTGAAAGGCTGCATAAGAAAAGAGATTCCATATGCCACTGCATACCAAATCCTCAGCAGTTGTCAATGGTATTGGTTATCCCTCCTGCTTCATGTCTCCATGTGGAGAAACTTCCATTTGGGTAACAACCCAGGCTTTTATTACCTCAGCGTTCCTCCCCAGGGAGGGGAGGAATTGGTGGTTGTGGTTCAGCAACTTCTGTACCTACACTTTATGACCTGGCAGCCAGCAGAGAAGACACAATTTGTTTCTATCTCTCCAAATCGTGGAAAGTTTGGCATGACAGGCTCTGCCTTCGTGGGGAAGGTTTGGGGGAAAAGTTCAATTAGAGGCAAATAAATATGCCCATTTGGCTGCCCCAAGTCATAATCTCCTTTTATTTTTATCAAGATTAGAGATGATATTTTGATCCCATCTGCCTGACTCCTATATGTACTTTTCAATTGTTTCTATCTTTTTGGGTAAAGAGAGCTCTTTTGGAGCCCCTAAATCCAAACTTTCATGGAATATTATAATTTGAGAAACTTTTTTTTTATGACATTTATTGTTTTCTTTCTAATTTTACAAACAATACATGTTCATTGCAAACAACTAGAAATACATAAAAGCATAAAGTAAAAGATATCAAAAATATCACCCATAATCCTCAAACTCCAGAAATAACCACCATTAGCATTTTGATGCATTTCCTCTCAGTGTTTACATATTTTTTAACTGAAGTATAATTGACCTACAATACAATGTTAGTTCTAAATGCACAAGATAGTGATTCAATATTTCTATATATTACAAAATGATCACTATGATAAGTCTAGTTATGATCTGTCACCATACAAAGATATTACAATATAATTGACTATATTCTGCATGCTGTACATTTCATCCCTGTGACTCATTTATTTTGTAACTGAAAATCTGTACCTCTTAATCTCCCTCAACTATTTCACTCATCCCCCTCACCCCTCCTCCCCTCTGGCAACCACCTGTTTGTTCTCAGTATCTATGAGTCCATTCTGTTTTGTTATGTTTGTTCATTTGTTTTGTAGTTTAGATTCCACATGTAAGTGAAATCATATGGTATTTGTCTTTTTCTGTCTGATTTTCTGGCTTATTTCACTTAGTATAACACCCTCTAGGCCCATCTGTGTTAGCGCAAATGGCAAGATTTTATTCTTTATCATGGCTAAGTAATACCTATCAGTATTGCTACTATCAAAATGACAACAAATAAGTTGGTGAGGATGTGGAGAAAAGGGAACCCCTGTACACTATTGGTGGGAATGAATATTGATGCAGCTGCTCTAGAAAACACTATGGAGGCTCCTCAAAAAATAAAAAGTAGAACTACCATGCGATCCAGTAATTCCATATCTGCATATTTTTCTGACAAAAACAACAACACTAATTGAAAAAGATATATACACTTCTATGTTCATTGCATCATTATTTGCAATAGCCAAGATATGTAAACAACCAAAGCGTCCACTGATAGATGAATGGATAAAGAAAATGTGGTAGATATATACAAAATGAGGACTGAAGTATTATATCTTCATATGGGAAGTCCTAGTTTCCAGTGTATTTGACGATTCAGCCTCAGACTGACTGTATTTATTGAAGGAATGGTATTAAGGGCCCAAAATGTGAGCATTAATTATCTGCTTGGAATTTCTCACTGAAACATGAAAGACCACCTGAAAACTGTCCAATTCAGGACAATTACTGTATCTTCAAAATATGAATAGCCATAGTATCAACCACTGTTTATAGGTTGGTAATGGTAAGGACATGAATAGAGGCTGACTTGGGCCAGATGCTGAGCCTTTATGACCCTGAAAGCTTTACCTGGTGTCTTCCCTTGCACTGTCAAGAAGAGATTAGCTTCAGTAAGTTCAGACATATTATGAATAAGATGAATAGAGTTAAAGAAACCCTTTCAGAAGTACCAAGTGAAAATAAATCAAGCAGTTGAATTACAGAATAAATAATGTCCTAAAAGGTAATAGGCTCTTATTTTTCACCTTCCTCTGAAGTTAGTTTTACCTAATCTTAGGGAAAATGTATCACAATTCTTTTTAAACTCATATCTTGAAACAGTTTATTCATAAAATCAAGCACTATTTCAAGAGTGTTTTTGTTGTGGAGATGATTATAAAGTAGCCACTCTTCTTGTATTTTATAAAACTCTCAACTTCTGCTATTTAAATTACCTAGCTAATTAGGTCTCTAATGAAAAGGTGTGTAAACACACTCATTTTTAACGTTAAAAATAATTTCCAACACTCCTGGGTGCTGTTAAAGAAATACAGCTAATAAAAAAAATTGCTTAAGCTTTGTGAGGATAATGCAGTTAATCAGAGATCTCTAAAGAAATCCTCTGGACAGAAACACTGAACTGTGCAAGCTAATGTGGAAATATTGTAATCCCAATGTATTTGAATAGAGAATTTAGTTGTTTAGCTTAAAAGTAGGTAAGTGGTACTTGTACCATTACATTAGTCACATTAATCATCAAGTTTTCACACAGAGAAATATAGTTGAGCACAGCAGCTGGTTAAGTCATTAGGGATAATGACTTGCATAACATTCTAAGAGTGTGAAAATCGTTTTCCTATTAAAAAATTAAGGTGAATTCTGTGTATCAGCTATGCTCCGCAAAGTCTGGAAAACAAAAATTCACAGTGCAATCACCTTGCTCCCACTTTCTTCCCGCAAATATATCAATCAACATGTCATTGTAGAAAGACACTGCATTATCCTTCTCAGGAGCCAATAATTTATAACAGTTCAGCATACTGGTCTCATAACTTTTAACATGTAAGTTACTATCTTGAAAAAAAAATTCTATATGGCTGTCACTTTTTACCCAGGATATTCTGATTGCAGTAGACATGATTATCTTGAGGCTCTAGAATTTCTATTTTAGGAATTATGGGAAATGTGATAAGCTTAATAAAGTAAAAAAAAATCAACCTGTGAGGCAAAGGTTTCAAAACTTTGGAGGTTCCCTAAATTCTCAGAAGAAACAATCAGTGTTTTATTCTACATTCTTAGCTTCTAGCTGATCACAGAAATGACTAGAAAATAACAGAACTGAGCTCAGAAAGGTTCAAGAACCCAAGAGGCTTGGCATGAAAATCAAGAAAAGTAGCAACAGAATATGCATTTTTAAACCTCTGCCGGATTCCAATATTCCTACCAATAGCAGCGAAAAGCCAATACCCCTGGTAAAACCCCTGCAGTCACTGGCATCACCACCCCAAATGAAACCTAAACTCTTCCAGTGTATCAGCAATCTTCACTCAATGATGAAAGTCTGACTAGGGTTAATATATTTGCTCTGCCTCTGTCAGTATCACTCCAGTACTCATCCAATGTGAGGCTCTCCACAGATAGAAAGGAGATTTGTGTGCTCAGCAGTCACACAATTTATAAATCAATGAATATTTGTACACCTTAAATATTAAGATGTTGCAGCAACTGTTTATGATTAGAACCTGAAATCTGAATTATGTCAATAGGGAGGGAGTAGCAGATTATTTCTGAACAAGCAGAGGAGGAGATTGCCAATTCAGATATCAAATGAATAGGGGTGTTGAAGGAAGGTGTGAGGAGTCAAGACTGAGAATCCAGAAGGATAAGAAGTGAGGAGCAGTTATTGAGGAATATTTTTTGTCATTCACAATGATCCAAGTACTAGTATCTCTCTAAACAACAAGATCAAACCTTGTAGACTAAATCTGCTCTGCTGAGAAATGAGATGATATCTCATTTACCGCCTAACTAGAATAACTCACTGTGTCTGTCTAGCTATAGGGTTCAAGTCAGGGTAGGAGGTAAGGTAGCAGGGAAAGCCTAAAAATGAATATGCTCTGGCATTGGTAGAGTTGTGGATATAGAGGATGTGATATATTAATGGTATTAATGTCCCAGTTCTCTTCTCATCCCCCCAATGTCTTATAATCTCACAGTGACCACACATTCTGGCTTGGCCATGTGACTTTATTTGGCCAAAGATATGTAGGCAAACTTAATGCAAATGGAGGTTTGAAAAAGTATTTTCATGTTTCTATTTATTCTCTTGCTTCTCTGCCTTCCTGACTTGCCCAGGCAAGCCTACTAGAGAATGAAAGAAACATGGCCCGGTCACTTCCATTGCCTCAGAAAATAGTCAGCTAATGGCCTGATATGTGAATAAGCCCAGATGGTATCAGAAGAACCACCCCATCAAAACCAACCTTACTCACCCACTCTCAGACTCATGAGTTAAATTAGGGCTTATTGCTTTAAGCCATTTTGATCTGGGGCAGTTTGTTACACAATATTCTATACAAAAGATTACTGATACAGTGGACATCAGGGAGGGTGACAATGATATTTTTTGTTCCATAAACTAGCAATCACCAACCATTGATAAGTATCAGAATCACCTACAAAGCTTTTAAAAGTATACTCAGATCCTCTGACCTATAAAATCAATTGCTTGTTCTGGAGACATGGCAAGTATTTGGTGTAAGGGACCCGACATACAATAAATTTGGGATCCACTGATTTAGGCATATTGTCTTGACAATTAGAAGGGAATATTTTTTAAATATTTATTTATTTTCTCACTAATCTGCCAATAAAGAAAACCAATTAAGTTTTATGTTATGCCTTAATTATCCTTACAGCTATGATTTTCCTAACCTGTGAATACTGGTTATGTAAGCCATGGACTGAAAAGTCACAGGACCATAGGCAATAATGGACTTAAAAATCCTTTGCTTGGAAAATGTACCTGGTAACAAGATAAGCAATAATTTCCATCTTCTTTATAAAGGTGAAAAAAGGATATGGATGCATTTAATCTGGACTGTAAGACTGACACAAGCTCGCTTTCTGAAGAAAGAAGCTAGTGAACCAAAAGCCCAAACAACCTCTCCCAAAAAACAGAAAAGTATCATCTTTACTGCCAAATGTCCTATTCCTCAAATATAATAGCATTATACCTTGTGTTTTTTCCCCTGCTGTGCTATCTGTCTGGATCTCTTCTCATGGATGGCTCCTTCTAAGCATACAGAACTCAGAGTGGTCTTCTGTCACCTCGCTATAAAGATACCCCTGCCCACCTCTCTCTACCACAACTATACCTCTCTCTCTATTCAATTACTTCTTTTTATTTCCTTCAGAGCTATTAACATTGAAAGGGTGATTACATGTGTGGTGTATCTATGGTAAAGTTGAGCATTAACAGGATATAATACTGGAGAAAAACCTATTTCGCTTATGATTAGCTAACAAGTCTTACTATTGGTCAGGCGAGCAGAAACTGGAGTATCAAGGCCAGTTAGATTTTACCTGAACTCACCAGTGAAATTCATGCTTTTCTTGTACTGCATATTCTCAACTCTTCATTGTATGCAATATTCTTAATTGAATTAAAAAAAAAAGTTTTTAAGATATAAGGCAAGATCAACTAGGCGTGGAGATGCTGCAGATATGCTCAATAGTCTATGACACACTACTAAGGCTGTAGTCCTTATTGAATGTATTGTGATTCTCAGCATATACTAGGGGCAGAACGTGGTGCTAGACAGTTGTACCACAGTGGCTATAAGGAAATCTGAGAACTCTTTCTGGTTCTAATGCTAGCCAACTGTGCAATTATGGGAAAATCATTTAACTTCCCTTTCTCCATCTGCAAAATAATAGGAGAACTGGTTGATCTCAAATTAGTCCGTATTGTATTAATGCTTTCCCCAGCATTTGGCTGTGAACACTTTCTGGTAGTTTATTTTTCATTGGCTCTGATAACAGCACACTCCTTTGGTAAGGGAACAGCAAGAGGTGACAGAAAGATCATGGGTTTTGGAATCAAACAGACTTGTGTTTGAATCCCAGCTCTGCCCTTCCTGGCTTCGGGATCTTGGCCAATTTTCTTAAACCTTGCCAAGTGTTAGTTCACTCAGAATGTCTTTCTCACAGGGTTTTGAGGGGGAAATGAAATACATGGAAAATGCTTGAAAACATTACGTTCAGTTCTAAATAAATGCTAAGTTCCTTTCATCTATTTCTTTTTGTATCTAACCTAAGTTCTCACTCTGTCTCCATCAGGGCTTTTTCTTTCTCTACCCATCCCTAAGTACAAATATTTCACCAGTTCAGTCATAGACTCTTCTCTTGGGGTCAGCTCTTAAATAATTGGATTTATTGTATTTCCAGGAAATATCAATTGCAAAAAATATTGACAATGTTTGAAGAAAAGCAACAGAAAGCCAAAATAATCCTTGTATGTAGATTAAAATAGTTGAACCATAATCAATAAAGTGTCCCAAACCCCCTATAATTATACCATGAAATATTTTAACAATTGGCAAATGTTTATATTTAATAACAAATTTACTCTCTGAATATTTTCATATTAATTTAAGGGAATAATTCCTAGAAATTTACCAAATCTATATCTTTATAGAATGTTAGAAGTTTTTAAATAACTAGGAAACAAACACATTTAATCAATACAGATATTTTAACATACTGAATAACAATAAAACATACTTGGGTGTCTTTATAATATGTCCATTTAGCTAGGCCAAACTGCCTTTCCCAGAAATCCCTTTCCTACTAATTTCCCATTAAGATGGGTCATAAGAGAGATTCTTGTGCATGATACAGTCATCCCTCAGTATCTGTGGGGGACTGATTGCAGGACCCCCAAGGATACCAAAATCCTCAGATACTCAAATACCCTATATAAAGTGGCGTAGTGTTTGCCTATAACCTATGTATAGCCTCATATATTTTAAAATATCTCTAGATTACTTATAATACATAATACAATGTAAATACTATGTAAATAGTTGTAAATACAAAGGAAATGCTATGTAAATAATTGCCAGTGCTGTAAATTCAAGTTTTGATGTTTGGAAATTCTGGAATTTTTTTTTTCCAAAATTTTCAATCTGTTGTTGGTTGACTTCTTGGATGTGGAACCCTAGAATCCATGGATATGGAGGGTAGATTGTATTTGAAAGACAGAAGTGAAGCAACAGCCATTTTGTAGATCACACATACTGCTACTTAATTACTTGCTCATCTTATTAGTGTGACACAGCTGCTGACCCTTAAAATATTCCACCTTCCCTAGGATCTTCCTTCAGCTTCTCTGACTCTTGGTCCAGGTAGGTGTGTTCAGTAAAAGTGTACAATTTCAAAAGATACAAATGCTGTTTAGGTCTATGGTGAGAGTACATGGATGAAGCATGAATTTCCCTGGGTGGGGATGAGGATTGAACTGGGACAACCTATGAGAGCTGAGATAGTTGGAAATAAATATGCTGCTTTTACATCCTGGGTGTCTATATACTGACCAAATGCCAGCTGTCACCATCAGTAAACCTTACTTGCTGCACTTCCTAGTAGATGGAATAAACAAACTGATTCTCAGGGAGACAAAGAGAAAAGAGTCCATATGAGGTCTTGAGTAGTGACCCAAGGCAAATTTGTCCAAGGCTCACCAATGTTTTAAGACATTCTACTTACTGGCCTTCAGGGCTAATTCACGTCGTCAGATTTATTGAGCATATTCTCCTACCTGTTGCCACTTTCTCTTATTAGCAACAATAAAATCTACAAATATAAAAGGGAAACAATAATAGAAAATAAGGACATAGACAAGATTTCACGCAGGGACATAAGATAACACAATCAGCTCTCCTGGATTTTCAGCTTGCTAACTCACTCTACAGATCTCAAGTCTTACCCCTTAATATATATATAGTACATATATATATATATATATATATATATATATATATATATATATATATATATATAGTTTTTTTTTAACATCTTTATTGGAGTATAATTGCTCTACAATGGTGTGTTAGTTTCTGCTTTATAACAAAGTGAATAAGCCATACACATACATATATCCCCATATCTCCTCCCTTTTGCGTCTCCCTCCCACCTTCCCTATCCCACCCCTCTAGGTGGACACACGAACCGAGCTGATCTCCCTGTGCTATGTGGCCGCTTCCCACTAGCTATCGATTTTACATTTGGTAGTATACATATGTCTATACCACTTTGTCCCAGCTTACACTTTCCCATCACCATGTCCTCAAGTCCATTCTCTACGTCTGCGTCTTTATTCCTGTCCTGCTCCTAGGTTCTTCAGAACTATTTTTTAAAAAAATTTTTTAGATTCCATATATATGTGTTAGCATACAGTATTTGTTTTTCTCTTTCTCACTTACTTCACTCTGTATGACAGACTCTAGGTCCATCCACCTCACTACAAATAACTCAATTTCTTTTCTTTATATGGCTGAGTAATATTCCATTCTATATATGTGCCACTTCTTCTTTATCCATTCATCTGTTGATGGACACTTAGGTGGCTTCCATGTCCTGGCTACTGTAGATAGAGCTTCAATGAACATTGTGCTACATGACTTTTTTTGAATTATGGTTTTCTCAGGGTATATGCCCAGTAGTGGGATTGCTGGGTCATATGGTAGTTCTATTTTTAACTTTTTAAGGAAATTCCATACTGTTCTCCATAGTGGCTGTATCAATTTACATTCCCACAAACAGTGCAAGAGGGTTCCCTTTTCTCCACACCCTCTCCGGCATTTATTGTTTGTAGATTTTCTGATGATGGCCATTCTGACTGGTGTCAGGTGGTGTCCCATTGTAGTTTTGCTTTGCATTTCTCTAATGATTAGTGATGTTGAGCATCTTTTCATGTGTTTGTTGGAAAACTGTACATGTTCTTGGGGAAATGTCTATTTAGGTCTTCTGCCCATTTTTGGAATGGGTTGTTTGCTTTTTAGTATTGAGAGCTGCATGAGCTGCTTGTACATTTTGGAGATTAATCCTTTGTTAGTTGCTTCGTTTGCAAATATTTTCTCCCATTCTGAGGGTTGTCTTTTTGTCTTATTTGAGGTTTCCTTTGCTATGCAAAAGCTTTTAAGTTTCATTAGGTCCCATTTGTTTATTTTTGTTTTTATTTCCATTTCTCTAGGAAGTGGGTCAAAAAGGATCTCCCTGTGATTTATGTCATAGAGCGTTCTGCCTATGTTTTATGTTTCCCACTAAGAGTTTTATACTGTCTGGCCTTACATTCAGGTCTTTAATCCATTTTGAGTTTATTTTTGTGTATGGTATTAGGGAGTGTTCTAATGTCATTCTTTTACATGTAGCTGTCCAGTTTTCCCAGCAACACTGATTGAAGAGGCTATCTTTTATCCACTGTAGATTCTTGCCTCCTTTATCAAAAATAAGGTGACCATATGTGTGTGGGTTTATCTCTGAGCTTTCTATCCTGTTCCATTGATCTATATTTCTGTTTTTGTGCCAGTACCATACTGTCTTGATTACTGTAGCTTTGTAGTATAGTCTGAAGTCCGGGAGCCTGATTCCTCCAGTTCGGTTTTTCTTTCTAAAGATTGCTTTGGCTATTCGGGGTCTTCTGTGTTTCCATAAAAATTGTGAAATTTTTTGTTCTAGTTCTGTGAAAAATGACATTAGTAGTTTGATAGGGATCTATAGATTGCTTTGGGTAGTATAGTCATTTTCAAAATGTTGATTCTACCAATCCAAGAACATGGTATCTCTCCCCATCTATTTGTATCATCTTTAATTTCTTTCATTGGTGTCCTACAGTTATCTGCATACAGGTCTTTTGTCTCCTTCGGTAGGTTTATTCCTAGGTATTTTATTGTTTTTGTTGCAATGGTAAATGGGAGTGTTTCCTTAATTTCTCTTTCAGATTTTTCATCATTAGTGTATAGGAATGCAAGAGTTTCTATGCACTCACTTTGTATAATACGACTTTACCAAATTCATTGATTAGCTCTAGTAGTTTCTGGTAGCATCCTTTGGCTTCTCTATGTACAGTATCATGTCATCTGCAAACAGTGACATCTTTATTTCTTCTTTTCCAATTTGGATTCCTTTTATTTCTTTTTCTTCTCTGATTGCTGTGGCTAAAACTTGCAAAACTATGTTGAATAACAGTGGTGAGAGTGGACAACCTTGTCTTGTTCCTGATCTTAGTGGAAATGGTTTCAGTTTTTCACCATTGAGAATGATGTTGGCTGTGGGTTTGTCATATGTGTCCTTTATTATTTTGAGGGAAGCTACTTCTATTCCTACTTTCTGGAGGGTTTTTATCATAAATGTGTGTTGAATTTTGTCAAAAGCTTTTTTTGCATCTATTGAGATGATCATATGGTTTCTATCCTTCAATTTGTTAATATGGTGTATCACAATGATTGATTTGCATATATTGAAGAATCCCTGCATTCCTGGGATAAACCCCACCTGATCATGGTGTACGATCCTTCTAATGTACTGCTGGATTCTGTTTGCTAGTATTTTGTTGAGGATTTTTGCATCTATGTTCACCAGTGATAGTGGCCTGTAGTTTTCTCTTTGTGACACATTTGTCTGGTTTTGATATTGGGGTGATGGTGGCCTCATAGAATGAGTTAGGGAATGGTCCCCCTCCTGCTGTATTTTGGAAGAGTTTGAGAAAGATAGGTGTTAGCTCTTCTCTAAATGTTTGATAGAATTCGCCTGGGAAGCTGTCTGGCCCTGGGCTTTTGTTTGTTGGAAGATTTTTAATCACGGTTTCAATTTCAGTGCTTGTGATTGGTCTGTTTATATTTCCTATTTCTTCCTGGTTTAGTCTCGGAAGGTTGTGCTTTTCCAAGAATTTGCCCATTTCTTCCAGGTTGTCCATTTTATTGACATACAGTTGCTTGTAGTAATCTCTCATGATTCTTTGTATTTCTGCAGTGTCAGTTGTAACTTCTCCTTTTTCATTTCTAATTCTATCGATTTGAATCTTCTCCCTTTTTTGCTTGGTGAGTCTGGCTAATGGTTTGTTAATTTTGTTTATTTTCTCAAAGAACCAGATTTTACTTTTATTGATCTTTGCTATTGTTTCCTTCATTTCTTTTTCATTTATTTCTGATCTGATCTTTATGATTTCTTTCCCTCTGCTAACTTTGGGGTTTTTTTGTTCTTGCTTCTCTAATTGCTTTAGGTGTAATGTTAGGTTATTTCAGATGTTTCTTGTTTCTTGAGATAGTATTGTATTGCTATACACTTCCCTCTTAGAACTGCTTTTGCTTCATCCCATAGGTTTTGGGTTGTTGTGTTTTCATTGTCATTTGTTTCTAGGTATTTTTTGATTTCCTCTTTGATTTCTTCAGTGATGTCTTGGTTATTTAGTAGCATATTGTTTAGCCACCATGTGTTTGTATTTTTTACAGATTTTTTCCTGTAATTGATATCTAGTCTCATAGCATTGTGGTTGGAAAAGATACTTCATATGATTTCAATTTTCTTAAATTTACCAAGGTTTGATCTGTGACCCAAGATGTGATCTATCCTGGAGAATGTTCCATGAGCCCTTGAGAAGAAAGTGTATTCTGTTGTTTTTGGATGGAATGTCCTATAAATATCAATTAAGTCCATCTTGTTTAATTAATCATTTAAAGCTTGTGTTTCCTTATTTATTTTCATTTTGGATGATCTGTCCATTGGTGAAAGTGGGGTGTTAAAGTCCCCTACTATGATTGTGTTACTTTCAATTTCGCCTTTTATGGCTGTTAGCATTTGCCTTATGTATTGAGGTGCTCCTCTGTTGGGTGCATAAATATTTACAATTGTGATATCTTCTTCCTGGATTCATCCCTTGATCATTATGTAGTGTCCTTCTTTGTCTCTTGTAATAGTTTTTATTTTCAAGTCTATTTTGTCTGATATGAGAATTGCTACTCCAGCTTTCTTTTGATTTCCATTTGAATGGAGTATCTTTTTCCATCCCCTCATTTTCAGTCTGTATGTGTCCCTAGGTCTAAAATGGGTCTCTTGTAGACAGAATATATATCGGTATTGTTTTTGTGGCCATTCAGCCAGTCTATGTCTTTTGGTTGGAGCATTTAATCCATTTACATTTAAGGGGGTTATCTATATGTATGTTCCTATTACCATTTCTTAATTGTTTTGGATTTGTTATTGTAGGTCTTTTCCTTCTCTGTGATTCCTGTCTAGAGAAGTTCCTTTAGCATTTGTTGTAAAGCTGGTTTGGTGTTGCTGAATTCTCTTAGCTTTGCTTGTCTGTAAAGGTTTTAATTTCTCCGTCGAATCTGAATGCGATCCTTGCTGGTTAGAGTAATCTTTGTTGTAGGTTGTTCCCTTTCATCATCTTAAATATGTCCTGCCACTCCCTTCTGGCTTGCAGAGTTTCTGCTGAAATATCAGCTGTTAACCTTATGGGGATTCCCTTGTATGTTACTTGTTTTTCCCTTGCTGCTTTTAATGTTTTTTCTTTTTATTTAATTTTTGATTGTTTGATTAATATGTGTCTTGGAGTATTTCTCCTTGGATTTATCCTGTATGGGACTCTCTGCACTTCCTGGACTTGATTGACTTTTTCCTTTCCCATATTAGGGAAGTTTTCAACTATAATCTCTTCAAATATTTTCTCAGTCCCCTTCTTTTTCTCTTCTTCTTCTGGGACCCCTATAATTCGAATGTTGGTGTGTTTAATATTTTCCCAGAGGTCTCTGAGACTGTCCTCAATTCTTTTCATTCTTTTTTCTTTATTCTGCTCTGTGGTAGTTATTTCCACTAATTTATCTTCCAGGTCACTTATCCATTCTTCTGCCTCAGTTATTCTGCTATTGATTCCTTGTAGAGAGTTTTTAATTCCATTTATTTTGTTGTTCATCATTGTGTGTTTGCTCTTTAGTTCTTCTCGTTCCTTGTTAAAACTTTCTTGTATTTTCTCCATTCTATTTCCAAGATTTAGTATCATCTTTACTATCATTACTCTGAATTCTTTTTCAGGTAGACTGCCTATTTCCTCTACATTTGTTTGGTGTGGTGGGTTTTTGCCTTGCTCCTTCATCTGCTGTGTGTTTCTCTGTCTTCTCATTTTGCTTAACTTACTGTGTTTGGGGTCTCCTTTTCACAGGCTGCAGGTTCATAGTTCCCTTTGTTTTTGGTGTCGCCCCCAATGGCTAAGGTTGCTTCAGTCGATTGTGTAGGCTTCCTGGTGAAGGGGACTGGTGCCTGTGTTCTGGTGGATGAGGCTGGATTTTGTCTTTCTGGTGGGCAGGACTGTGTCCGGTGGTGTGTTTTCAGGTGTCTGTGACCTTATTATGATTTTAGGCAGCCTCTCTGCTAATGGGTGGGGTTGTGTTCCTGTCTTGCTAGTTGTTTGGCATAGGGTGTCATGCACTGTAGCTTGCTGGTCTTGAGTGGAGCTGGGTCTTAGCATTGAGATGGAGACCTCTGGGAGAGCTTTTGCCGTTTGATATTGCATGGAGCCAGGAGGTCTCTGGTGGACCAATGTCCTGAACTCAGCCCTCCCGCCTCAGAGGCACAGGCCTGACACCTGGTACGAGCACCAAGACCCTGTCAGCCACACGGCTCAGAAGTAAAGGGAGAAAAAAAAAATAGAAAGAAAGAAAATAAATAAATAAAATAAAGTTAATAAAATAAAAAATAAAACAAACTTATTAAGATAAAATAAAATAAATTAAAAAGTATTTAAAAAAAGAAGAAAGAAGAGAGCAACCAAACCAAAAAGCAAATCTACCAGTCGTAACAAGCACTAAAACTATATTAAACAAACAAAAACTGGACAGACAGAACCCTAGGACAAATGGTAAAAGCAAAGCTATACAGACAAAATCACACAAAGAAGCATACACATACACACTCACAAAGAGCAAAAGGAAAATAAATAAATAAATAAATAAATATATATATATATATATATATATATATATATATATATATATATATAAAGGAAGAGAGCAACCAAATCAATAAACAAATCTACCAATGATAATAAGCTCTAAATACTAAACTAAGATAAACATAAAACCAGAAACACGTTAGATGCAGAAAGCAAACCCCAAGTCTACAGTTGCTCACAAAGTCCACCGCCTCAACTTTGGGATGATTTGTTGCCTATTCACGTATTCCAGAGATGCAGGGTACATCAAGTTGATTGTGGAGATTTAATCCACTGCTCCTGAGGCTGCCTGGGAGAAATTTCCCTTTCTCTTCTTTGTTCGCACAGCTCCTGGGGTTCAGCTTTGGATTTGGCCCCACCTCTGTGTGTAGGTCACCTGAGGGCATCTGTTCTTCACTCAGACAGGATGGGGTTAATGTAGCAGCTGATTAGGGGGCTCTGGCTCACTCAGGCCGAGGGGAGGGAGGGGTACAGAATGCTGGGCGAGCCTGCGGTGGCAGAGGCTGGCGTGACATTGCAACAGCCTGAGGCGCGCCGTGTGTTCTCCCAGGGAAGTTGTCCCTGGATCATGCGACCCTGGCAGTGGCGGACTGCATAGGCTCCCGGGAGGGGAGGTGTGGATAGTGACCTGTGCTTGCACACAGGGTTCTTGATGGCTGCAGCAGCAGCAGCCTTAGCGTTTCATGCACATCTCTGCTGTCTGTGCTGATAGCTGCAGCTCATGCCCGTCTCTGGAGCTCGTTTAGGCGGTGCTCTGAATCCCCTCTCCTCACTCACCCTGAAACAATGGTTTATTGTCTCTGATGCAGTTCCATATTTTTTCCCAGACTCCCTCCCAGGTAGCTGTGGTGCACTAGCCCCCTTCAGGCTGTGTCACACAGCCAACCCCAGTCCTCTTCCTGGGATCTGACCTCCAAAGCAGGAGCCTCAGCTCCCAGCCCCCACCCGCCATGGTGGGTGAGAAGACAAGCCTCTCAGGCTGGTGAGTGCTGGTCAGCACCGATCCTCTGTGCAGGAATCTCTCTGCTTTGTCCACTGCAACCCTGTTGCTGCACTCTCCTCCGTGGCTCCGAAGCTTCCCCACCCACCTATACCCTGTCTCCGCCAGTGAAGGGGTTTCTTAGTGTGTGGTAACTTTTCCTCCTTCACAGCTCCCTTCCTGAGGTGCAGGTCCTGTCCCAATTCTTTTGTCTGTGCTTTTTCTTTTTTCTTGTGCCCTACCCAGGTACTTGGGGAGTTTCTTTCCTTTTGGGAAGTCTGAGATCTTCTGCCAGCATTCAGTAGGTGCTCTGTAGGAGTTGTTCCACATGCAGATGTATTTCTGATGTATCTGCGGGGAGGAAGATGATCTCCACGTCTTACCCCTCCGCCATCTTGAAGGTCTCCCCCCAGGTCAGCTCTTCTTAAGTGATAATCTTTCATGATTCCCCCTATAACTCTGCTGATTACTTCTAAATAAATATTGCCACAGTAAACCTTTCATTTGAACTATAATCACAAAGTTGACTACCTTCTAGTCATCATGCTATAACCACCCAAATGATTCTTCAAATCTGTCAGACAACAGAAAACACCATAAAGCTACTCCCATTTTTTGTTTGCTATTTTAGTTTGATAGTGCCACCATGCCCCCCTCCAGAATTGAAACTTCAGAATCATCTTTAATTCTTCCATGTTTTTCTTCTCCCTACATCCAATAAATCACCATGACTCTTCTAGCTCCATACTATTACCTCTCTCATTCTCTTTTTCAATTGCACTATTCATCTCCTGCTGTACATTAATCACAACTCTTCCAACTTTAAGTTATACAGAATCAAATGCAAACCAGTTGAAATCCAACTCCAAGTATAAAAAATTTTTGATTTTTTAATTTCATAAATCAATGTAACAAAAAATTCCAAGCACTGGATTTTCCTTCAAGCAAGTCTAAATTCAGACACCTAAAGCTATTACCAAGACTCTTCCTTTGCATTTCCCATTTATGCTTTCCTCCTCATTGACAATTCTTAGGTAGACTTCCCCAGGTGTTAGTACAGATATTAATAGCAGCACTAGGAACACATCAAATGAATAACAAGGATCCCAAAGAGTAAGAGTCTCACTCAAATAGGTTTAATAAGTTCCCCAAAAGAATTCTGATTGGTTCTGCTTATTTATCATACTTGCTTCTACTTTAGACAATGAAATAGATACATGGTGACCAGGAAGCCTGCTTTATCAAAATCACAGGGAGTATGCCAAAGAAGAGTCTTCATTTACCTCCAATTCTTGCTACTCTAATCCATCTTCCCTGTTGAAGAGTGAGTTAGTCCAGAGGTGTTACTCCTTCCACATGAAAACAGAAGTATTATAGGGCACTAAACACTTCCTTTTTACCCCACCCCCACCCCCACAAAAAAATAACTCCACTAACATATTACAGTTTATGAAATTCCTCTACTGAAAAATATTTGAGAGCCTTTAGATTGCAGTTGGAAAAAATTCCTTAATTGCATTCAGGTCAACCATTTCACCAACAAATATTTTTAAATTCCTATTTTATTACAGGCACTATTCTAGATACTAGAGATACAGACTGACAAAGTATACAAAACGGCTACCCTGATAGAGATCATACTTGATGGAACAGTGCAACTTTACCAACATTTACACGTTCCATGATTTATTCTCTCAATCTTTTGGGGAACTCTGTATCTTAATTATATTATCCTCTCCAACCAAAGTCTCTATGTTTCTCTTACCACTTTATCTCTTAAAATATATGTTAATTAATTTTTGTTGCATAACATCAACTTCAAAATCTCAGTAGCTTACTGCAAGAAACATGTATTTGTGGTTCAGTTGGATTTGGTACCAGGCTGCAGATTGGTTTCAGGACTGCTCTACTTTTCTCATTTGGGGGCTAGTAACTAACTGGGCATGTTTTTCTCATGGAGATGACAGAAGTCCAAGAAGACAAAAATAATCATACCAGTTCATATAATGTTCACTAGCATTCCACTGGTCAAAGCAAAACACAACCAGGCCCAATATCATTGGGGTAGGCTGATACACTCCATATAATCTAGAGAGAAAGACTGCCATCATATATTAAAGGACAAGGATACACAATTCTATTATACAGAAAGGAATGATAAATTGGAAGAAATATCAAGTCAACTACGAAATCCCATTTTTCCAGACCTAGCTAACATAGCAACTTCCTTATGAAAACATTTCCTATCCTTCAATCAGAAATTTTCTTCTATGTCTCCATAGCACTTTGAGCCTTGATCAGTGTTCAATCCTTTTGCATGGTATTATAATTAAGTGATTACAAGTTGTACATTAAGAAACGGGACTACAGCTTATTCATTTTGCATTTACTGCAGTGCCTAGAGGAGTCCTTTGCCTATAGCATGCACATAACTATAGCACAGTTGTCAGTAAAACACCATGATCAAGACCTCCAGCTGTGGAGACCCACTGTCTCACTGCAGATCCAAGCTCCATACCTAGTAGCTAGGTTTCCTTGAACAAGAACATCACCCATCTCCCAGCATGTTAAGAAAATAGATAAAGCATTTAAAGCACTACCTAGCTCATAGGAAGAGCACAATCACATATATTCATTATTATAATCTGCTTGTCTAATGAATGTTGTGTAAGTTTCACTCAAGTTCTAAAATCTTAAATTAGCTGAGTATGATAGTTAATTTTATATATCAACTTGACTGGCCTAACAGATTCCCAGATAGCTGGTAAAATATTATTTCTGGGGTATGTTTGTGAGGGTGTTTCTGGAAGAGATTAACATTTATCTCAGCAGGCTGAGTAAAGAGATTCACCCTCACCAATGTGGGTGGGCATCAACCAATCCACTGGGGACCTGAATGGTAGGTGAAGAAATATTTAACTGTATACTCCTAGAGAACAGAGTCTTTTTTCATAGTTTTATCTTTATGTAGATGCTCAATCATTCTTTACTATGATAAAGGTGAGGCATAAACACATTGGAATTTTGAAAACTATGTAAGTGCAAGGTAAAATGATCCATATGTTACATTTCTAAAATGAAATAGTTATTTGAGGATTTATATCAGATTTAATTTACAAGACTTAAATGCATTGTTTCTAAAATTGAGGAAAATGTTATTGACCATATCTGAAGTATAGTTTCAGAATTTTCTCAAATGTATCATGTTAATTTTTATGCAAATACCATTATTTTATTAGTATGAGTATGATGCACAATTTGCTTTCTTTTTAGGAATAAGCATAATTCATTATTTTGGCAGTTTTGAAGTAAAATACACAAGTGATTATAAGATGTTGTTCCAGATACAGAACTTGTTAGCCATATCTAGTCTAAAAATGTAATCCTTCCTGAAGCCTTCTAAAGTCAACGTGGCTAGATGGCTTTCTTTGTTCTTTCATTTAAATTCTAGCCAGAAACTCGTTTCAGTAAACTTGCTATAACTGCAATTCTAGGTGTAAAATATTAATGAAATTGAAAATGAAACACACGTTGTTTATTTATAAACTTACATGTGTAGGCAACATTTGCATAAAATGATTTAAAATCAAGAACTGCAATCTAACTGGTATTCTTAATGAACAATAAAAACAGTCCAGGAGTCAAATAGGGGGTATGTGTGTGTGAAGGGACAAACAGTTTATAAAACTATGTAAAAATAGATATGAAATGCTGAGATTTTTCAATAATGCAAAAAAAATTGGACTCTTTTTGGAAATGCATACTTAATCTGTAGACATTAGCCATAATTAGTGGGTTTGTATCTGTGGTATGTGTATATCACAGTCAGCATACCCAAACCTTTGTGTTTTTTCCTTTTGGTTTAGTTTTATTTCATTTTTGCAAAATTACTCTTCATTTCTGCAAAAGCTTGAGGTTTGGGGAATGGTGGGGAATGATTTGAAAATTCTGAGTATGAGAACTGGAGAGAAGGGACCAAAACACATTCTCTGGGAAAGGAGTGAGATTTTGTTCACCTTCTTGGGAATAAGGTGAGAGGTACAGTGGCTTCTTTAGCCACCTAGATAATCTACTAGGTAAAGCTTCCAGATCAGAGAGATTCAAGATTTACTCCTAGGTGATGACAGTTAACACTTTTGAGTTTTTACTGTGTGGTAAGCACTTTCATTACATGATTTCATTTCATTGCAACACTGTTATGGTATAAATTGCATCCCCCTAAAATTCACTAATTTAAGCTTTAACCACCATGTGACTATATTTGAAGACAGGACCTTTAAGAAGGTAATTAAGGTTAAATCAAATCATTAGGGTGGGACGCTAATTAAATAGGCTTATGTCCTTATAAGAAGAGGAGGAGACACCAAGAGTGCCTGTGCACAGATGAAAGGCCATGTGAGAACATAGTGAGAAGGTGGCCATCTACAATGAAGGAAGAGAGTTTTTACCAGAAACCAGATTGGACTTCACCTTGATTGTGGACTTCCAGCCTCTAAAATTGAGGAAAATGTTATTGACCATATCTGAAGTATAGTTTCAGAATTTTCTTAAATGTATCATGTTAACTTTTATGTAAATACCATTATTTTATTAGTTTGAGTATGATGCAAAAATTTGCTTTCTTTTTAGGAATAAGCACAATTCATTATTTTGGCAGTTTTGAAGTAAAATACACAAGTGATTATTACTGTGAGAAAATAAATTTCTGTGTTTAAGTGACCTAGTCTATAGTATGCTGTTATGATAACCTGAGCAAACTAATACAAACACTATTGAGAGAATGCTATTATTATCCACACTTTACAATTAGGAATGAGTCTTTGAGAAATGAAGTACTTTCGTTCACAGTTATTGAGGAGATGGCAAGGCACACCGTGAACCCAGGTTGTCTTATTCTTGAAATAATGGCAGATAAATTGCTTTACAAGTCTGCCACTCTGATACAGGCAGTTATGTGCAGTTGTATACTTTCATTCTATTTGTTCGTTATGATATTGCACCCACATAAAGTTTTCTGTCATTACATAAAAATCAGGCAATTCAGCAAGTAAATTCTACCTTCTTTGGTAATCCTAGATATAGTAAGCTTTCTTTAGTCACCTAAATAATGTTCTAGCTTGCCACATAAATTAGGTTAGCAATGAACTAGCTGGTTAATCTTGGTAACACAATTTACAAATAGTGGGGCTTAGATTCATACTTTCTAAGTACTTATATAAAATTTTTTTTTAAACTCTCAATATTTTATCAAATGAATAATTGGAAATATTTGAGTTTCAATGAATTGTAATTTATTCCATTTATATTCTGCATGTGCTCATATTAAATAAAAGCTAATTAGGTATTTCTGAGGACATATGAAGATGAGCCTTTGAGAAAACTATGGCAAATGAAAGTGACTTGCAGCAATTACATCTTCTTATTTGCCTGATTCAAGATTAATAAAATGGACCAGTTTATCAATGAGGCAATTTATCAATAATGTGAATCATTAAGTGAAAGGCATGGACTTACATACTAGAAAAGGTTTTTTAGACAGTTATTTTCTATTCTGCAGGGTTTTTAAAATATAAAACTAGAAAACAGTTTAGATGTAGAAATGCCTAGAAATATATTTTTAAAAATTTCATTATTGTACTACCAATTACTTATATATAGTAATTTTCAAATACTTTCAACCGACAAATAATTATTGAAGGCATACAGTGCTTTTCACACATGTACCTTCACAGACACAAATGTCAGGCAACCTAACATAGGTCCCTTGATATTAAAGTCATCACTTCTCCACCCAAAACATTTATGTACTCTCCTTCCTTAGACCATAAAATTAGACTTTTTCTTTCTCAGATTTACCACAACTCACTTTACTTCTTTAAGTATTTTCTTTCCTCAAAATTGGCTGCAGGTAAACAATTGTCTCCATCCCTCTTTCTCTTTTTTATTTCCTTCTTAGGAGCTTAATATTAAGTATGATGGAGAATCAGAAATGACAGCCACATAATAAACACTATGAAATTAAAAGAGATTCCTAAACAATCATAAAATTGTTGAATTAACAAACCCTCATTCTTCTTGCTGACTTACTGCTTTAGATGACAAGGAAGTCCAATGCCCACTTACTTTTCTTTTTCAATTTTAAAAATATATGTACTTCACATCTCTGCATCTACAATTACTCTCTTCTATTATCAAGAAGTAGCACTAGAATTACTCTTTTATTTCTATAAAAAGATTTTTAAAACAGTTAAACTTACATTTTAATAAGTTTTTTAGAGGGCAAAACCAGTTTTCAGAAGCTTGGGAGGGGCTGGGAGGAGTGGAGATGTCATGGCTTTAGTCAACACTCTGTCCATATATGAGATTCAGTCATGTCTCTGTGTCTGGCAGCCTGCTCCAGAACTCTATTGTAATAATCCCCTGAGAAGCATCCTGGGAGAGAGCTCATCATAAAGGAAGAATCAGGCAGTCAAGCTTGGCTTAGTAAAAAAAACTTTCATTATCAGCCAAGAGAAGCAATTCTGAGTACAGCATGATGTTCATCACTCATATTTGTCTTTGAGCCTAACCACCCATGGACTTCTGTCTGAGTCCTATTAAGGGAAGAGAGACACAAGTAAAAAAATAGAATGACTGTTTTTCAGTTAACACTTTATAAGATACTGTGACATCAACTACTTTGAAACATGTCTGTAAGTGGCAGAATAAAGGTTTGTTTCCTCTTGTGTAGATAACACAGTATAGATTAAAGTGTTGAAAGTACTCAGTACACTATGACTTGGGACCACCTGACAGTCAGTGGTCCATCAATAGTAATAGGGTCTAACAGGAGATAGTATTATTCCAAAGCAATGGTTTATCCATGTGAACCACAGACACTCTTCTGTGGGTGGAAAGGGGAGGGGAGAGATTATTTTAATGAATTAGCTCATGTGATTGTGCAGGCTTGGTGAACCCAAAATCTGCAGGATAGTTCAGCAGGCTGGAGACCCAAGAAATAGTTGCAGTTCAAGCCCCAAAACAGTCAGCTGACGGATTCTTTTCTTTTTCAGAGAGGTCAGTCTTTGTTCTATTAAGGCCTTCAACTGATTCAATGAGACCCACTCACATTATGGAAGGTAATCTGCTTTACTCAGATTCTACCAATTTAAATGTTAATCTCAACCAAAAACACCTTCACAAAAAGCATCTAGAGTAATGATTGCCCAAATATCTGAGAATTGTGGTTTAGTCAAACTGACACATCAAATTAACCATCATAGTGCCTTTCCTCAATGATTATTTCTGCGTATCCCCAAGTACCATATGTATACTCAAAGTAAGTCCTATAGGCTACTGCATGCAAGATTATCACCACTATCATCCCCTTCTATGCTAGCACTTTCTGCACACACACACACACACACACACACACACACGGTTGGTTCCATTTTTCTAGAGAATCAGGACCAATACAGACATTTTCTTGTATATGGTAGGCAGAATAATGGCCAACCAAAGACATTCATGTCTTAATTCCCAGAACCTATGGATATGGCAAAAGGGACTTTGCAAATATGATTAAGTTAAGGATAGCAAGATGAGAAGATTATTCTGTATTACTCAGGCAGGACCAATGAGATCACAGGGCTCCGCACAAGTAAATAAAGAGGCAGGAGAATTAGAATTAAAGATGGAGATGTGATGACTAGAAGCAGAGATTGGAATAATACAATTGTTGGCTGGTGGCCACAAGTCAAGGAATGTGCGTAACCTCTAGAAGTTGGAAAAAGCAGGGAAACAGATCCTCATCTAGACCCTCTAGAAATAATGCAGTCCTATCAATACTTTGATTTTAGCCCCATGAAATTCATTTCACTTCTGACCTCCAGAGTTATATGAGAATAACTTTTTGTTGTTTTAAGACACTAAGCTTATGGTGGTTTCTTACAGCAGCAATAGAAACTAATACGATAGCAATGCTGCCATAGCATATGAGGAAGAAAGCATCCAAAAAGGAAAGAAGGAAGGAAGGAAGGGAGGGAGGGAGGGAGGAAAAAAGCATGGAACTGAGAATGGTATGAGACAAAGAAGAAAGGATGAGTGAGAAGAAAGGATAGGTAAGAAGAGGACCAGGACAGACAATGACTACCAATGCTTGCTTTAGAGTAATAGCATTAGTTTTAGTTTCATAGAAGTTGAGCTATCCTTTAATGATTTCAAAGTGCTTATAGCTATCCCTACTTTCTCTGAAGGTTATAATCCCTGGTATACTCAATGAGAACTTAACAATGCATTTCCCATTATTGCTTCCTTGTTTAAAATATATAAATATTGTATCTTTATTATTAATAATTCAAGTCAATTTTATAAAAAACAATTTCTTGCTGCAAAATATACTGCAATTTGTGTAATGATTTTATTTTGTATGTAAGCAAGAATTTTCCTAAAATTTAAACAAAATAATAATGACATAGTTTTAATATGCAACATTCTACAATTTAACATACAAAGATGTATTTTCTCTATTTGTATACTTAACACCTCAAGGACATTTCATCATGTCACAGATAGTTCTAACTTCTGCTGTCTTTGCTGTAGCTATTTAGCAATTTTGAAATCTTTTCAACTCCATAAAATGTTGGGCCTGAGGAATAGCTTTTCATCAGATTAGTAATGATCCCTGTACTTTTCAACTCTTCATTTTTATGGTATTTTATCTCTGTGTATTTTTAAGAAAAAGTAGTTCAAAAATTTCATTATATTGTAATATGAAAACAAAAACAAAATTTCTGCTATCTAATGCTCTTGAAAATTGACTTAAGCCAAGGTCTGGAACTCAGAATGGTATTACAGTTTTAAATACTATTTCCAAAGACTTCTTCAAGGTGGAGAGAGAGAAGTTTAGGTAGTAGAGTGAGAAGAGTGGTAAAGTGAAAGCAAGTGGGAATATATTATCACAGCGGAATGATAATAGGGCCATATATACTATGTATTTATTCTGAAAAGCTGATATTTTACAATATTTACATATTACTATGGCAGGCAGTTTTGGTCCTGTGGCACAAACGGCAAAGAAATTCTGACTTCCTAACTGCAAGGCAGTCAGAATTTTCTCATTCTCAAAGAAGAGATTCTCTGTTCCCAAACAGGAATTGTTTTTTACTTCTCCTCTTCTGTTGACTATGTATGAAAGCAACAATATCATCTAAAGCATAAAATTGGAAGTTTTTGGTGGTCATCACCAGATCTGATTACAAATATAAGAATTCTTCTTTCCATGCACATGTAGACTTGTCATTAGTGCTGGTCATCTTTCAGACACATGATAAGACTGTGCCTCCTACCTCCTAGGAAGTTAAGTGTGACTGTGACATGACATACAAATAAATAGTAATATATGCCACTTCCAAGCAGAAGCATTAAGAGCCAGTAAATGAGTTATCCTGTCTAATCTTCCCGTGTAGGTGATATTGAAGCATGTGTGAAGATGGAAGCCCCCTGCAAACACACTTTGGACACAGTAATTTAAATGATAATTCATGTGTTGCTTATTATAGCAGTACATATATTAGCACATCCAAACAGAAACATAGCTCAAATTCAGATAGTATTATGCTTATTGTTTCATAATAAATGTTATAATATCTTGTGAGACACTCTTCATGGTCTCTCATATGTTTGCATTATCTGTGAGCAGAGATACTTCTTGCCCTTTTTCTATCTTTTCAAGGATACATGTATAGCAAACAGCCTTGGAAGATAGAAATAGTGTGTCCCTTTGGGCCAAAGGGCAGGGAAGCAGCCCATTAGAAAGGATTCAGATCCCGTGAACTTGGAGTTTATCAAATATGAAGGAAAACTACTGCATGAGCAGTATCAACTGGGTACCTCTTTTTTATATTCATGGGACCTGTAGAGCAAGGGGGAACCACAGAACCAAGGCAATGATGATATTCATGCAACCTGTGGTACTGTGTGCAATAAAGTTTTCATCTCCCTACCCAGAAGTTTTGCATATTTTGCCAGCGCCTGCAGCTAACTTATTAGTTAGAAATAGTCAAAATCTCAGACCCTTTCAAAGTTCTTGACCTGAGATTAGCAATTTTTTTAAAATTAGAATACTGAAATAAAGCTACATTGTGAAATTAAAAAAAGAGAAAAGATGATAAGAATAAATCTGAAACAGGAGGTACTTTCATACAAACCCTTTAGCACAGTGGTCCTCATAGGACTTAGAAGCTTACAATTATACAGCAGAGTGCATTACATACCATGTGATCAATAACTATATGACTTGAATTAAGTAACTCAATTTTTTTCTCCCTCAAGAGGGAAGTAACTCAGGTTTGTTGCCTTGAGTCAATAACAGAATTTCAATTTCTCTGTACAATTTATGCATATGGTTGCATGTGATTGTCTTAGATTCATAAAAATAATGGTAAATCACAACAACATTTTAGTCCATGGACCACACTGCAGATACAGTTTGGTTTTTGCTAACAATAGTAACAAGAAAAGTCTACAGTCAAAAAAGATTTCCACAGGCTTACTATGCTGATTTAGATATCCTTAAATCTCAATACTTAGCATAAAACACATTAATCAATTGTCTATTAATATTTAAGATTTTTAATAATACTAAAACACATGGAAGGCTATCAGAGAGAAAGAATGGCCTCAAGCTATTGTCTGGAAATTTAAAGAGTATGAATTGCAATGAAAACATTAATAAAGATGATTGGTGGAATTTATAAAAGCCCCTTTAAAATTTCCAAAATCTTGGCATATATTACTTAAAATATTCTTTATAGTAAATCTGTGAATTATAGCCAGCATTACAGTACCCATTTGCAGATATAGAAAGGCTCTGCTAGTTTAAAAACAGGTTTTAATGAGCAACAGGGCTTCCTGAGTCATAGCTCACTGTTCTTTCTATTATATAACATTAACTCCCTGCATATCTATGAGATATGTCACATACGTACCTTGTATAGTTGAACTATTATTATCTATGTGTTCACTAAATATCTTAGATCAAGATGGCCAACAATTAAATTCTGAAGAATTGAATGATTCTTTTCTTACCATCAACATTAAAATGAGTTTCCAAATGAAAAATAAAATGCTGTCTAAGATGTGCAAGAAGAATTGTGCACCATCCAAAGACTCAGCTACCTAATATTTAATAAACCTCTTCAGGAACTCTTCAGTCTGGGGAGTAGTGGAGAGGACATGGGATGCATAGCATTTCACAGTGTGCTAAAGGCATTAGTCACTGAAAACAGTCCAAACTGCTCACCTGTTGGGCAGTTATGATAAACAAGGAAGCCCACTGGTTTTAAAGATATTTTTTAGATTTAACATGACAGTTACACAATTATGCAATACTCATCAAAACAGTAGTAACTCACCAAAGAACAAATGTGATACATACATAAGTAGAACAAACTGTGTGACGTGCACTGAATGATATCATTTCCAAACACAACTTAACTATTTTTTTCCTCTTCAAAAACGAAGGTAGAAAATGCCCATGCAGTACAATGTGTAGACTCTGCATTATTTCTCAACTCAACGCACCTATGTGCATTACTAGTGTCCAACCTAGTGACCTAACAGAATTCATAGAATTAGCATCTCACATATTTGAAATTTTGCTCATAAATGACTTTGCATACAAATATGCAAATCCACCCAGAGCTGAATGCAGAGATTAAGATTCTAATAAGAGTTTTTGCTATCAGATAGAGTTTTTTCTGTCATTATTTGGCATGCTAAAAGAAACTCAAGTCATGCCATGTAAATAAAGTTAGTAACTATTTTCATTTTATTTCAATGGTTGGAATATTTCAAAGATAATCTATATGAATTAGCAAATGTTCTGAGGCTAAGTAACCCTTCAGAGTGACTGAGATGTTATCAAAGTCATTTTCAGTTTTCCGTTGGTTTTCCATTTTCTCTGTTCACTTTCCTGTAGGAGGCAACTTTATCCCTATTTACTAGTCAATTTTAGAGGCTATTCAGAGAATTGTAAGTAAAGAGCAAAGTCAATGCATTTAACAGTATTCTTGGCCTTTATAACTTTAAATTGGTAGGACTGCACTGGAATGGGAGTTGTGGAGTAGCTGAATTTACTAAGGCAAAATTGAGCATTCACTCTTCAAAGTACTGTTAAGTGTTTTCAGCCAAATTACAACATCCTTCCTTCCTTTATTCTATCTTCCTTCTTTCCTTCCTTTCTTCCTTATCTTCCTTCCTTCTCTCTTCCCTTATTTTTTTATCTCTTCCTTTCAAGTTAGAATAACATTTCATTAAACAAAGTATTGTCTCATTTAGACTTAGTTTAAATTCCAATGGCATGTTTCAGGGATTTATCCTGGGATGAGGAGGTGGGAAATGGGCTTGTAAAGCCACAGGAGCATGAAATTCTCCTTTGGGTTTTATATAGAAATGTCGAACACCATGAAAATATTTGAAGGAAGCTTTTGAAACAAGTAAACTTTACCTTTACATAACTTTTCAGTTCTGTTTCAGTATATACATGGTAGCAACCTGATGTCCTGTTCCGTTGATTTTCTATTTCTTTTAACCACTAGAAAATTGATCTGACATCCTTGCCATCTGATCCACTGCTCAATGTGCTTGCTAACATTTACTTATCCTTCTCTTCTACTACTACTTGCCTATAACCTTCTTAAAGACGTGCATCATACGTCACTTCATCTATGAAGTTCTTTCCAATTGATATCATGCCTGCACCATCCCAACACAATTTGTATCACCAATTGAAAATACATCCTTTGGCATTTTTCATACTCTTATAGTCATCTATAAACACGTCTACTAAATACATGTAACATATCACATATAACTCACACACTCATACATACACAATCTCTGTTAGGAATTTTAATTTCACATGTTATAATAAACCCATGTAATAGTGGCTAAAATATACACAGAGTGCTTTATTTTTCTATCATATGACAAGAAATTTCGAAGTTGGAATGCTGAGCAGATACACCAGCTCAAAGATGTCAGTGCTAAGGTCCCTGAGTTTCTCTTATCATTGTTTCTCATTGTCAGTGCCAGGATGGCTACTGGAGGAAGGTCAATGAAGTGAAAACAAAAATTTTTAAGATATACAAGATTTATGCTTACATCTCTTTTCACATAATACTTAACTAAATGAGTTTAGTGCAATCCAGCACTATGTTCCCTAAATAATGAGATGTTTCTAATAGCTCCCACATTCTATGTGAATGCAATTGTTAGTCAATTCTCAGCTTTTAAGCTTTATGTCTACTTGATCAGCCAAACTCTAGCCAATTTTCTGATATCTAGGTGTCAATCAGTACTACTGTAATAATACATATTATGATGCTACCTGTTCATATGTAATTCAGAACTGATTTGAAGCCAACTGTGTAGCATATAGTGAACAGTGCACTAGGAAAAGACTAAGCTACTCCAACTTATGCCCAACATTATCCCCCTTCACATGCTACAGAAGTTTTTCAAAAGTCTCATACCATTTTTTAGTGTAGAAGACACACTGAAACCATCAATTAGCTTAGACTGTATATAATCTGTTATTTTTGACATACATGAACTTTGAGTACAATCTGAAGTCTTATGTTTAAAAAATTTAAAAATAGCATAAAAATCCATTGTTATCTTAATATTTTCAATTATGTATGAAATATGTCATTTGGTTTTCTTTCTACACAGATACACAGATTTAGCTTCCACACTATACTTAACCAAAACCTAGTTTTAAAAGTTTATAATGAAGGAGATTTATCTTAGAAAAGATAAAAGACACTCACATGAGTGTGACATGTCAGCATTTCAATGACAAGCCCACATATGTTAGGACTGATACTATGTAAAGAAAATTGTAATGTCTGGGCTCTTATCCTTAGTATATGCAACACACACACATACCTATAATACATACATATTTATATAGACATACATATCATTAAATATAATGATGTTTCACGTTCACATATTCATTATTTAGAGTCTACTATGCAATATGAATTATACAAGGTATTAGAAAATCAAATCGCTCAGACATGGCTCCTCCATAGGCCATGATCTAGTACAGAAAACAAATATGAAGAAATAAATTACAATATAATGTAATAAAATGTAAAAGAAATGCCCATAATGCAATAATGGTATGATAAAGACAAAAATTGACAATATTTTAAGCAACCTCTTCTTTGACATGTAAAAATTTGAATTTGACACCAGCAAGTCTTTTTACTGATAGATCTCAGCCTGCAGTGAAGAAGTAAATAATATAGGGGCAATACACAGGGACCATCTTTGACTCAGTTATATAACAGTATTCAAAATAAAGTAATATTGAAATGACTGGAAAGGTCAATTAAGACTGGCAAATAGCTAGAGCAAGTCAGCATTATTTTACCTTTTGGATAAATTTCATAGATTAGCAGCAACTGATAATATATCTGACTAACCACAACTTTGATAGATGTACTAAGATGATAAATTCTTAATGAAGATTATAATCTTAATTTACTGACTCTCGGTTCCTTATGGCCATGCTGGAATATGTTTGCCATAGCTTTGGGTTTTTTTCTTTTTAATTTATTTATTATTTTATTTTATTTATTTATTGTTTCTGGCTGCATTGGGTCTTCGTTGCTGTGTGCGGGCTTTTCCTCTGGTTGCGGCGAGTGGGGGCTACTCTTCGTTGTGGTGTGCGGGCTTCTCATTGCGGTGGCTTCTCTTGTTGCAAAGCACAGGCTCTAGGCATGTGGGCTTCAGTAGTTGTGGCATGTGGGCTCAGTAGTTGTGGCTCATGGGCTCCAGAGGGCAGGCTCAGTAGTTGTGGTGCACAGGTTTAGCTGCTCCGCAGCATGCGGTATCTTCCCCAACCAGGGATCGAACCTGTGTCCCTTGCACTGGCAGGCAGATTCTCAACCACTGTACCACCAGGGAAGCCCACACCATAGCTTTGTAATCAAGGGAAACATCTGATATTACTACTATAACCAATAATTTATCTTTTATTTTTATTATCCTAACCTATAAATAGATATAGATCTATAAATTTTGTCCGAATAGAGTTATAATTACAAAAAGCTCGTCAGCCAGATGTCAAAAATTATATGTTGCGATGATACAAATTAAACAGCATAATCACACCTTTACAGCATCAGGGCCATGTGAAAACACTTTATTACTCCATGTATTACATTTTTAAAAACATAAATGGAAATCTCTCCATCCCATTTCTTTACACAAGCTTTTGAATATATCTAATTTGAGCATTTGTTTCTTGGCATCACTGTCAATAAAGTGTGTGTGTGTGTGTGTTTGTGTGTGTGTGTGTGTGTGTGTGTGTTGGGATAACTGAAGTTATTCAGAACAGTTATGTAAGTGGGAGAAGAGAGATGGAGAACGAGAGGAATTTCAGATTTTAAATCATGTTGCAATTCTTTCTCTCCTTTTTAGTGAGGAGGGATCATTTGAAAACATAGAGCTACTGTATTCTACTTCCTGTAATGACAAATAATGCTCATCATTATATCTGTATCACATCATTCCATTTTTCTAAAAACAAACTAAATCTGAGTCTGTGTTACAACTGCCATGAGAAAATTTTTCATGAAAAAAATTCTCCATTTTGGCTTTCTCCCCAATCACTCCTCTGGTTTTCTTAACATCCAGGAACTTTAGATTTCTGTACTCTTTAATCTTGTTATTTTTGACCTATACTGGTCACCGACTCCTGCCAAAGACTGTTTCTTCCCCTGAAAACAAGTAGGTATATGCCCATATGGTCCTTTGATGAGAATATGAATCAGCAGGTCCACCCCCTGATTGGGAGTCACAAGCATCTCTCTTCTAACCATCCTTAGTCCTAGAAACTTTTGGCTTTTCACATCCCACATCAAAAGATAACCACTGTCCACAATCATGTACATAACACATTCAGCTCTTAAAAAAATATTTGTGTGTTATTTGGAGATAAGAGAAAACTCATATCTGTAGAACTGCTGAAAGGTCTAGCCAGATGGAGGTGAGAGAAAAGAAAAAAATGTTATTTTTCTGACACTTCTAACACTTTATTATATTTGCCTATTATTCCATGAATACGACGCTGTCTTGATTACTGCAGCTTTATACTATAGCTTTCATAAAGTTGGGTAGAGTCAGTCCTCCTACATTGGTCTTCTCTTTCAATATTACATTAGCTATTCTGGGCCTTTTGCCTCTCCGTATAAACTGAGAATCAGTTTGTGGATATCTAGAACATAATTTTCAGGGATTTTTATTTGGATTGAATTCAAATTATAGATTGACTTAGGAAGAAATGACAACTTGACAATAATGAGTCTTCCATGAATATGGAATATCTCTCCATTTATTTACTTCTTCTTTTATGTCTTTCATCAGAGTTTTATAATTCATATATATCTTACACATGTTTTGTTTGATTTATATCTAAGCAATTTTTGAGTGCTAATGTTAATGGTTTTATGTTTTTAATTTTAAATTCCTCTTGTTCATTGTTCACATATTAGTTGTTTTTTACAGTTGCATTTGTTCTTCTCCATTTTTATCTATCACAGTCTACCTTCATATAGCCATTTAACATATAGTGGAAAACCTTATAATATACATTTTCATGTTGTTCTATCCATTCTTTGTTATCAATGTCATTCATTTTGCTTTTGTACACCTAACAGACTTAGCACATCATTAGTTTTTTTTGCATTAGACAACAGAAAAACATGACTTTTATATTTAACCTTATTTTTACTAATTCTTACGTTCTTTATTTATGTAGATATAAATTTTCATCTGGTATCATACTGTTCTTTCTGAAGAACTTTAACATTTCTTGTAGTGCATATCTGTTGGCAATAGATTCTATCAGGTTTGATTCTCTGAGTAACATCTTCATTTTCCTTTCATTTACGAAAAAATATTTTCACCAGGTAAAGAATTCTGGGATTAAATATTTTTTTCTCTCAAAACAGAAAGATGTGGTTCCATTATCTTCCATCCTGTATAGTTTCTGATAAGAAATATGCTATAGTTCTGATTTTTGTTCTTTAGTATACAATTCCCTGTCTCCCTATTTGGATGTCTTAAAAAGTTTCTCTTTTCAGCTATATGAATATGATGTGTCTAGACATTTTAATTTTTTGATTGGTTGGTTTCTGTTTACCTGGTTTTTTTTTTTTTAATCCTGTTTGTGTTTGCTGAGATTCTTGGTTATGTTGTCTATTGAATTTGATTAATTTTTGAAAATCACTGGCGTTTCTCTCTCTAAATATTTCTTCTACCCTGTTTTCTCAGACTTTAAATTACATACATGTTTATACCATTTGATATTTAGTCACATATATACATTATCAATATTTTTTTCTCTTTTTCAGTTTCAATAATTTCTGTTTACCTATCTTCAAATTCACTGATCATTTCCTCAGCTCTATCCAGCCTGCTGATTCATTTTCTGAAGGAAATATTTACCTCTGATGTTAGTTTTTTCTTTACTTTTTAAAAATATTTTCATTTATTTCTTTTTTATATCTGAGTGAGAAAGAAAAATGTTGAGTATCTCACTGAATCATAGTTAAATAGAATCTGGCTTCATAAACAATAAAAACCAGAGGTTTTCTGGGAATCCAATTACCACAAGCTAATGTAAGTTCTTATCAGAGAATTATTTTCAGGATACCTTAAGTTGTTATGATTAGTATTCAAGTTGCAGGGAAATAGATTTAGGTTGACCTGGCCTGGGTCATATTCCTATACTTTCTAGTGCTAAGGGGTTACCACACTTTTATGAATTGCTAGACAAAATACAAAACGGAGAAAGGTAATTTTCCAATGGAAAATATAGGTCCTTTACTTACTGAAATAATTTTTCTGGCAACTTTTTTTCTCATATCTCTTACAGGTGAAATCCTTCCTATCTTTCATAGTCTATTTTGACTACTAAGTTTTCTATGATATCTTCCCAGATTCATACCATCAAAGTCATTAATTGTTTTCTCTCTGTTCTCCAGGAAGGCCATGGCACAACAGTATGCAGGAAACATTACATTATCTTATGATTACTTACTTTTCCTCAAATTTCTTCCTTGCTAGATTTTGCGATACTAGTATCATGTCCTCTCCCTTTTATTTAGTTTACTTCAAATAAGTATGTGCTATTTCAATGAATGAATGAATGAATGCACTACAGGAAAGAAATAAATTTCTCTTAGACTGAGGTAAATATAGAGCAGTGTATCTCAGAAAATAAAGCCCCATATTGTGTGAGTATGTACAAAAGCACACATACCTCTCCAAGATTGTTGTGGACATTTTATTTATAGTCTAGAAGATTAAATAAGGCTCTTAAAGAACTACAAGCAATGGTTATGGTCTATTTTATAGTAAAACAGACTTAATCTTGCAGGGTTTTAATTTACATAGTTATCCTTAGATCATGCTGTCCATTATCCACAAGAGATGAAAATATTTGTACTTGATTTGGAAAAATAGCTCATAATAATGAAATTAATACTAGCTTCAATGTAGCTTTCAAGAATTATAGAATGAGACCGAGATTGGGATTGACATATATACACTAATATGTATAAAATAGATAACTAATAAGAACCTGCTATATAAATAAATTAAATAAAATTCAAAAATTCAAAAAAAAAAAGGAATGAGACTGCCCTAATCTTTAATAAAATGAGACAATCAGGCAAATTTTCATTTCAAAGGGACTGGCACAGGTGGCAAATCGACTAACATATACGTGGCCAAAGAAGATTAAAAAATATCTGTCCCATTGCCAACTTGTACAAAAACTCCTTGATTCCATAGAGAATAAACTTTTATCTAAAAACCAACTGTGAAGTTTGAAAATGAATGCTTTAATGTCCTTCAGGTTCCAAATGGACTGAGGACTCTAAAGATATTATTAGCATTTCAAAAGCAGACCAAACAAGTGATGAGAGCCTCTGAAGACTACAACCCAAGTATGCATTCAAGGTGTGACCAAAGCAGCTTTTATGTAACTTAGGCTTTTCTTCAGGGTCCACCAAAACTTCTTTTCATTTCTAACGTATATTTTGTGCTATTTCTTCTGGGTTCCTGTGTCTTTTTTTCTTGCTTTTCTCAGGGTCACTCTCTATGTTTCCATCTAATACACACACACATATACACCTACAGACACACATAGACATATATATTACAAAGAGAGGGACAAAGAGAGAAAGGGCGCGTATGCGTCAGGGTCATATACTCTGTTAGACTTTGAACAAAACAACAAAATCAATTCTAGATTTCCTTTTTCTTTCTTAAGAGCTCTTAACTTCAGTGCATACATGTCCCACATCTTTTTAAAAATTCTGTGACTAAAATATTCTGTTGTTGTTGATTTAAAAAATCATTACAATGAATTAAAGAAGAATGATAGAAATCAGCATGGTCTTTTGTATAAACACAATAATTTTTATCAATCTAAATATGATAAGCAGAAGAAATGAATATGGAAATAAAAACCAATTAAAATTTTATTTTTAATTATCAAATTAATTGTCATCAGCAATTACTATGTGTCCTTGACATATAAAGTGCTATGCTGGTGCTTGGATTGGGTAATTGAAAAAAATCAGATGTGAGTTCCATCACTGATACAGGCTTAATTTTTATTCTATTAAATTAGAAAAAAATGACAATGAAAGACTTAGTAGTATCAAGGTATTATTCTACTGCCCCCTTTTAAGCTACCTCAAATAATATTTAAATTACATTCAGGTTTACCCCTTACTTATGTGGCTCCAAACTCCCCTTGGGAAACATATTCAGTTCTTTCCACAGCAGAACTATCTGGCAGGAATGAACCTGAAGGTTTTGTCTACATATTGGGCATTGATCTGGGGGAAAGCGTATTGCCCACTTTTCATGGCAGAAATGATTGGCCATGGTGAGGCCCAACTGTAATCCCACTGTCTCATTGAGTAAAACAGAGTCAAGGAGCAGGTTTCTCTCTTTTCAATAAATGAAAGAAACAGCAGAGGAATACAATATTTGTTAAAACATTTCCCTTTATAAGCATTAAATGTTTCAGTTGTTGCAATAAGGTGAAATTTATCTTTTCTTTCAGAAGGCTGCACCCAGCTTGTGATTTCATTTAATTGAGAGCAATACTTAAAAATCACAGTTTGTTTTTCCACTTTTTATCCACAATGTGAGGAAGAATAATGAAATCACGATTAGTGTTGTGTCTTAAGCTTATAAACGAGATTTTGATCAAAAGTCTCTAAGTACAAATATGTATTTAAGAAGAAGTAGGGAATGACACCTACTCACAAGAGGCATATTATTTTGTAGGGCAGAAGGGATATGTAATAAAATATGCCAAAGAGTGATGTGATAAGCACATTAGGAATGATGCATATAAACCATTATACAAGTTAAGAAAAGGAACAGATGATTTCTTATTATTATAAGCAGGGAACACTTCAGGAATTGGTTGGTTTTAGTAGCTCCTTGAAAGATAAAGCTACTGATAGTTAATAAAACAGAGTGAGAAAATGCATGGATAAAAAAAGTATGAGGATTAGAGAAAGGCAAATATTTTAATAAATCACATGTATGATTTTTACTGGGGAAATAGTGTGAAATGAGGCTTGGAAAAAAGGTCCAGACCATAGGTGTCTTGAATATTCAGTACATAATTTTTTTTTTTTTTTTAATATTTCAGCTTACTTTTTTTTTTTTTTTAACTTTGGGTTTATTTATTTTATTTATTTATTTATTTATGGCTGTGTTGGGTCCTTGTTTCTGTGCGAGGGCCTTCTCCAGTTGCGGCAAGTGGGGGCCACTCTTCATTGCGGTGCGCAGGCCTCTCACTATCGCGGCCTCTCCCATTGCGGAGCACAGGCTCCAGACGCGCAGGCTCAGGAATTGTGGCTCACGGGCCTAGCCGCTCTGCGGCACGCGGGATCTTCCCAGACCAGGGCTCGAACCCGTGTCCCCTGCATTGGCAGGCAGATTCTCAACCACTGCGCCACCAGGGAAGCCCTCAGTACATAATTTTATTTGATTTTCTTGGCAAAGTGAATCCCTAAAGTTTTAATGGCAGATCTACTTGACCTAAGAACTATATTGCAAAAAGTCTACTTTGATGGTGACCTGGGAGATTAAATGAGATAATATATATGATATTCTCATAGGGACAAAGACAATCCTTACTTCTTTTATAATCACATACTGCTTTATTGCAAATTGATTTATTGTTTATTCAATACTCAATTTGTTGTATTGTAATTATTTGCATATTGATCTACAAAAACTAGAGAATTTCTAGTGAGCATATCTAGTTTCCATATCTTTTACACCAGTGGAATGCTAAGCCCACAGTAAGTACACACCAGATAAAGAAATAACTCTGCTGGGAAAGAAGGAAAACAAAAAGTCAAAAGTAACCATAGAGGTTTTGAATACTCAGAAAATAGTGATGTTTTTGAAAGAAGGTGCAACAACAGGAGAAGACCCTAGCTTGGGGTAGAAAGAGAGTAAGTCTAGTTTTAAACACATTAAGGCAGAAAATATTGATGGACTATTTAGATCAGAAATGTCCAGAAAGCATTTATTAGCAGCTGGATTATATTCTGGGGGAAGAAGAGATGAACAGATACTCCAAGGATTAGGCCAAAATGAGAAGAAAAAACTCAGAGTTGATAAGAAAGTTAAGAAGTAACAATGATAACCAGTACATATAATGCTTCTCTGAAGAAAATCTGGAAATTTGGAACTTTAATTCTGTAATAATATTTTAATTTTATGACTTATTTTCAATGGATAATGTAAGAACTATCAAACCAGAAATAATTTTCTACATAATGAACAAAGCAGTCACATAGGAAAAAAAACAAAAACAAAAACAGAATCATAGAAAGGATAGAACCATCAAAACTCAATGAAAAGGCTTCCCTAGTGGCGCAGTGGTTGAGAATCTGCCTGCCAATGCAGGGGACACGGGTTCGAGCCCTGGTCTGGGAAGATCCCACATGTCGTGGAGCAACTAGGCTTGTGAGCCACAACTACTGAGCCTGCGCGTCTGGAGCCTGTGCTCCGCAACAAGAGAGGCCGTGATAGTGAGAGACCTGCGCACCGCGATGAAGAGTGGCCCCCGCTTGCCGCAACTAGAGAAAGCCCTCGCACAGAAATGAAGACACAACACAACCAAAAATAAAAATAAAAATAAATTAAAAAAGAAGACCTAAAGAAGAAATACATGGCGAATATCTTTAAAAAACAAAAACAAAACTCAATGAAACTAAAATCCATAGAATGTAAATGTTTTGCCAAAAATTACAGTTAATTAATAGCCAAAGTAGTATGCTTTAAATGTAGATTCTCGTTTTCTTTCCCAATTTTTCCCCTTTTTAAACATTTCCAATTTCTTATTCTTTTAGTGCTTATATTCATATTTTATAATACCAATTGTTAACAGGAAATAGATGCAAACCTGATTTATCATCATTGCTTTGTTTGTTTGTTAGTTGTTTTCCATTGCTGAGACGTGTTCAGATTTTCTCTTTGACCTTGAGGTTTGAATATTTCCTACCTGAAGTGTGTCCCAGGACACTGCAAGGTATACTGCCTTTTACTTTGAGGGAAAGAAGTCACTGGAGGGTTTGAACTGAGAAATGCCATGATGTGCCAAACATTTAACAGGATTATACAGATTGCTGTGTTGTGAATAGGCCGACTCCAGGGAGCAAGGGTGGTAGAATCTGGGAGATCAGCTTGGAGGTGACTGCAATCACCTCACCAAGAGAAGATAGTGGCTTGTTTGATGGTGGCTTCCTAGTGAGGGAAGTGAGAAGAAACACTGGAATTTGGGATATATTTAAAGTTAGGATTTGATGAGATATTGGACGTATGGTGTGAGATAAAGAGAAGACCAGAAGATAACAAGGATTTTGGCCTCACAACTGGAAAGGTAGCTGAGTTGATTTTAATAGAGATGAAATTTCCTACGCCCATTACCAAAAACTTTTCATTTACTTTCCCACTAAAAGAAATCTGATAATATCTCCTGTCTTCTGATGGTGTCAGTTTTCTCCTTATTTATTGTTTTCAGCTTATATATTTCTGCACTTATTGTAGTCTCAGAGGGAGAGGAGAAAATAGCATAAATTTACATTTTTACTGGAATGTCTGCAAAGCATTTTTCAGAATTTGAGAAATTGATACGAGGCAATAATTTGCCTTTTTTTAACAACAAATAAAAAATATCCTCAATTTACTTACTATTTTTAAATTAAGTTTAATATTAAAAAGCAATACTATATGTATAACACACGGAGATAGTAACACAAAGAAGAAAATAGTGTGTTTTTTCATGTTACAGACACCTAGATTCAAATCTCATTTCCTCTCTTATAACCATAGAACCCTGGCCAAGTATGGTATATTTTCAAAACAGTTTTCTTATATGTGAATTGAGATAGTTAAATTTATCTATGTCATAGATTGTTTGAAAATTAAATAAAAAATTACATGTGCAGTACATAATACAATACTTAACAGGGCTTGATGTGTAATAAGGGCTCAACAGGTTTTAAATAATTTATTATTTATCCATGATTAAGAACTAATCAATTTCAGAGTCAGTAGTTTTAAACTACTGTTTTTCTACCATCTTTCCAACTAATGGAAGGCAAAACAATTATACTTTTCCTTCATTTTGTTTTAAGTTAGTACATAACGGGACTCAGACAAATATAGAGATTAGTAGTTTGAGTGGTTTCACCTCACAATGACTGTTTGTAATTTTCACAATGAAAATTTTGTGAATGTTTCACAGGTAATCATCACAACCAATGACCAGGCATGTGTCTGAAATGATGCCTGACAGAATAAATATATTCAGTGAATAACACTCTGTGACAAATCACTAGTAATATATAAATTAATGCAAGAATTACTTATTAATACCCTGTGTCTTGATGCATGTCATTCTTTCTTTTTTTTTTTTTTTTTTTTTTTTTTTTGGCCGAGCCATGCAGCATGTGGGTTCTTAGTTCCCCGACCCGGGATCGAACCCACGCCCCCTGCAGTGGAAGCACTGGAAGCACAGAGCCTTAACCACTAGACCGCCAGGGACGTCCCTTTTTTTTAATATACATAACTTTTGGATGGAATGTCCTATATATATCAATTAAATCTATCTGGTCTATTGTGTCATTTAAAGCTTCTGTTTCCTTATTTATTTTCATTTTGGATGATCTGTCCATTGGTGTAAGTGAGGTGTTAAAGTCCCCCACTATTATTGTGTTACTGTCGATTTCCTCTTTTATAGCTGTTAGCAGTTGCCTTATGTATTGAGGCGCTCCTATGTTGGGTGCATATATATTTATAATTGTTATATCTTCTTCTTGGATTGATCCCTGGATCATTATGTAGTGTCCTTCCTTATCTCTTGTAACATTCTTTATTTTAAAGTCTATTTTATCTGATATGAGTATAGCTACTCCAGCTTTCTTTTGATTTCCATTTGCATGGAATATCTTTTTCCATCCCCTCACTTTCAGTCTGTATGTGTCCCTAGGTCTGAAGTGGGTCTCTTGTAGACAGCATATATATGGGTCTTGTTTTTGTATCCATTCAGCCAGTCTATGTCTTTTGGTTGGGGCATTTAATCCATTCACGTTTAAGGTAATTATCGATATGTATGTTCCTATGACCATTTTCTTAATTGTTTTGGGTTTGTTTTTGTAGGTCCTTTTCTTCTCTTGTGTTTCCCACTTAGAGAAGTTCCTTTAGCATTTGTTGTAGAGCTGGTTTGGTGGTGCTGAATTCTCTTAGCTTTTGCTTGTCTGTAAAGCTTTTGATTTCTCCATCAAATCTAAATGAGATCCTTGCTGGGTAGAGTAATCTTGGTTGTAGGTTCTTCCCTTTCATCACTTTAAGTATATCATGCCACTCCCTTCTGGCTTGCAGAGTTTCTGCTGAGAAATCAGCTGTTAACCTTATGGGAGTTCCCTTGTATGTTATTTGTCGTTTTTCCCTTGCTGCTTTCAGTAATTTTTCTTTGTCTTTAATTTTTGCCACTTTGATTACTATGTGTCTCGGCGTGTTTCTCCTTGGGTTTATTCTGTATGGGACTCTCTGCGCTTCCTGGACTTGGGTGGCTATTTCCTTTCCCATGTTAGGGAAGTTTTCGACTATAATCTCTTCAAATATTTTCTCTGGTCCTTTCTCTCTCTCTTCTCCTTCTGGGACCCCTATAATGCGAATGTTGTTGCGTTTAATGTTGTCCCAGAGGTCTCTTAGGCTGTCTTCATTTCTTTTCATTCTTTTTTCTTTAGTCTGTTCCGCAGCAGTGAATTCCACCATTCTGTCTTCCAGGTCACTTATCCGTTCTTCTGCCTCAGTTATTCTGCTATTGATTCCTTCTAGTGTAGTTTTCATTTCAGTTATTGTATTGGTCATCTCTGTTTGTTTGTTCTTTAATTCTTCTAGGTCTTTGTTAATCATTTCTTGCATCTTCTCAATCTTTGCCTCCATTCTTATTCCGAGGTCCTGGATCATCTTCACTATCATTATTCTGAATTCTTTTTCTGGAAGGTTGCCTATCTCCACTTCATTTAGTTGTTTTTCTGGGGTTTTTTCTTGTTCCTTCATCTGGTACATAGCCCTCTGCCTTTTCATCTTCTCTGTCTTTCTGTAACTATGGTTTTTGGTCCACAGGCTGCAGGATTGTAGTTTTTCTTGCTTCTGTTGTCTGCCCTCTGGTGGTTGAGGCTATCTAAGAGGCTTGATGGGAGGCTCTGGTGGTGGGTAGAGCTGACTGTTGCTCCATGTCATTCTTTCTTGATGAGGGATTTACCTCAAAGATTCTTTCTAATCAACAAAATAATTAGTGCTATGTTTAGGCACCATGTTTAGACTGTGTTGAGTATCTGATGTATCCAAGGTTGTGGCTATAGGCATTTATATATATTCAAAGCACAACTGGTACAAGATGGACTTCAACAAGTGAGAAAAGAAGGTATCTGCATACAATCTGTGTGCATAAGAGTGTGGAGAAGCTGAACAGCAGTACTCAGATAATCTCTTATTTAATCTTTACACAGGGCAGATGTAATCAGCCTTCCCCCACTTGACTGATGAAAAAATATAGAGACCAGTAAGTTATTCAACAGCAGAGAATTAGGAAGTTTAAGAACTGGAATTTGAACCCAAGATTATCCAAAAAACAAGTCATGGGTTGATTTTATTGTTTATCTTTCAATCACTATATCTTTACAAGTGGCTTACCTTTAAAATTTATTAAAATTTGTTTAACCAATGCAGACTTCAAAAATTTTACATTGAAAAAATACTGCTTAGCTGTTATAAAGTGGAGATAAGAGTGTGGTATCATGGAAATTCCTTCTACTGGATCTGAGATTCTGGATATTTTCTCAGCATGATTTGGTAATGTTAATAATTTTTTGTGGCCTCAGTTCATTCTACTGGCCTGATGGACTTTGTCTTGTTTCCAAAGGTATGTGATAACTTAACCAAGGATTATGAGTAAATAAATAAGGACTAATGGTGCTCTAAATCTTTTTATAAAGAAACAAAGTATTCTCCCAAATCAAGACCATGCATGCAAATATTGCACAAAAGTAATGGAAGTTTTGACTTTCAGGAAAATTTATAAATGGAGAAGGTGACATGATGTAGAATGTACTCACTGAAGCTACAAAATATAAAAGCATGATATAGAACTTTGAAGACACATCATTTCTGTCAAAAAGATCAGTACTATGCTTCAAAATTCCATCACAAAGCACCCAGCTTTTATTGCAAAGCCTGAGAACATATACTAGAGAAGTGTGTAATCTGAAATTTTATATAAGCAGATGAAATTCAGGTTCACAGAGGCTGTGTTTTTCATATAGACCTCAGGAGCATAATTCCTTTAAGGTAGCTGTCCTTAGACAGCAGTAACATTCTGGCAGTAGGTATTGTTTCACGTGAAACATTTGACACTGCTCTTAGAGGTTTCTTGTGTACCCGGTGGCCCCAGTTGGTATGTAGGCTATACACATAGTTTAAACAGTTCTCTTGACTTCTGGCAATTTCTGACAAACTGGAAATCCCAGCAGGAACTAAAATGGCATTGACAGCTATGGGATGGTCTGCATTGTATTTCACCTTCCAGCATTTTTACTCTTTCAATAAAGTATATCATCAAGAGGGATGGGAGGCCTGTCAGGTCACAAATGCACCACAAATGAAAAATGACAGAAATTTTGCTCTTTGTATAAATAGGGTCTGATGTGAAGCTTAGTTAACGTCATCCAGATTCTTGTATAAAGTTGAGAGATAGAGCAAATTTATTGTGATGTTTCAAAAATATATTTGGATTTGAGGAATGAGTGATGCCACCACAAAATTTCATACTAAATTTAATAAGATCTTATGCCATGGAGCCTTGCCTCATCCAGAGTGGAACCTGTGGCTTGCCTGTCAGCCTCTCATTTCTAGGAACTGTTCTCTTCACACATATAGTTACTGGGCAGCTCCATGAAGTCCTTTCCTTAATATATTAATATTCCTGAATAGCTGATCTTAAAGCACAGGTGTGGGGGTAATTATGACCTAGAATATGTCAATCAATCCCTTTCTTGAGGATTTAGAATCGAGAATAAAAATAGTATGTCATTCTCTCTTGGGTGACAGGACCAGTGATATCAAAACTCAGGAAGTGTGTATTGAACAAATTCCATCTGTAACTTTAGAAAAGAAGCAATAGAAAGACTCATATAGAAATACTCAAAAAGCAGACATGCAGAAAGGAATAGAGTAAGAGAGAAAATTCATCGGTTCCCTATGCCCAGCTTCAATCCATTTTTGAAACCCATTTATTTTCTGAGATATGCATCCTTTGTCTCTGTAAGAAGTTCCTTTGTTTCTCCTAACCTAATGCAAGGTGTTGATTAAATCAAAAGAGTTATCACTGATATTCTATACTAATGGAAATAAACAGTTTCTAGTCATGCCCCTTCTGGAAGAAAGCATACATTAAACAAAAATCTTATGATAATGGAGAATACTGGTATAATAAGTACCACATTAAGTTTTATGTCTGATAATCAGGGTAACAGAGTAGAAAGATACAGGTTTTAAAGCCAAAAACATAGACTCTGACTCTTATCAAATATATGGTCTTTGATTAATTATTTAAACTTTCTTCATCTCAGTGTTGTCTTAGGCAGATTTATTATGTGTACTAACATAGGTCCCCACATTCAGAATGGCCTTGGGATTTAATATTCTGTTTTCATCATGTTGAAAGTCTTAATAATTTTATCTTCCAATTTATGTTCTGTAAGTGAAGTTTGATGGGACAATGGAGCTTGCACTGGGTGCTTAGAGCCTTGGCTCATATAACTCTGCTTCCTACTGTCCTTAACCTCCCCAGGGCGGGTACTTTTCCATCAGTTTCTGACATTCTGACACCCTATGCCCCACTCAGACTCCTTCTCCCCACACCTGCTTTGCATCTGTAGCTGTCCTGCCCAGGGCTGCAACCGGGCCGCATCACTGCACTGGAGCAAGGAGAGTCCTGTATTCTATTATCACTCTTTGCCCCTGCTGGGAGCCTGGGTCAGGGACTGTCATGTCTGATTGAGATCCTTGGGGATCATCCATCCACAGTGCACTGTGGCAGTAGGCCATGAAAAAAAATATTGACTTTCTTAGCATTTTTCTTTTACTCTGGGCCCTGCAAATTATGTAGCTATCCTGGCTTTAGGGCAGAATAAGGCTCTCGTCCTGATTCCAAACAAGGAGTTAGCCTTTTCTAGGCTTTTCTAACAAAAGATGTTGGTTGGATTTCTAAGAATAAATTTGTATATGAGTATTTTGGTGAAATAAAAGCAAGTCATGAGGTGGGCAGAATAAGGGAAATACTGAAGAGAAGAAAGCATGATGTCGCTCTCCTCTGGATGACCTCCTATAGCTTCCTAGCTGGTGTGTCACCATTTGCTTGCAGGACAGTAGACAGTTATCCTCAGCAGGAAGCAGCCTCCTCTGATTTAACCCATTGTGTTGCACAGTCATTTTTATTAAACAAAAGATTAAGAAAGAACACGGAGTTAGAGGAAACGCAGGATGTCAAAACATATTATGGAAAAGTTAAGATGAATTAAATTGGTCAATGTAAAGCACATAGGAAACTATACTACACAGTAACTGTTTGATATATAGACATTATTATTCATATAATAATATTTGATGAAGTGGCAGCTGAAAACCGCCTGCATGGTGTTATACTTCTTCTGTCCAAGTAAACATATTGAAGTCCTATCATAAATGAGTTAGCTCTTGACTCTCTACAGTAAAGGGAGATATGGATAATTTGATATAGTGGTAATTCACAGATGTTTAAAGACTTCATTTTGGACAGTACTTTCAAGCCGTTTCTTAGCAGTTCTGCTAACATAAGAAGCAATATTGATTTAATTTTCACCTCTTCTATATGTCACTGCTCACTTGCTAGTAAAAGTGCTAAGAAGCAGTGAAACAGCCAAAAGGCAGACAAGGACTGAAAGAAAAAAGAGAATATAAGGGGTTGACTTATAGACTGGCAACCCATGGATTATATAAAACTGACTGTATCTATACACATAGATACATTCTTAGACATTGACTACATGTAAAATTCTGGTCAACTTTTAAATAGGACCCTTTTGACTTGGTAGTGTTTTGATTGGCTGAATACAACCAAATAAACCAATATTTGAATAATTATAGTAGTTTATATAAAGAAGGATTTAGATGAGTTAAAGAGTTTATATTAGTCATTTTTTAAATCCTCAAACTTGTCTAACATTGCAACCACATCTCCATTATAATTATACAGTCATCTCTCATAACTCTTTATGTAAATCCTGTTACTATGCACAACAAATAGCATTAATTAGATAAGTTTGGTGTTGAGGAGTTGAGATTCTAATGTAGACACAGCCATGGCCAAACTTTGTCGGGTTACTTATGTCTATACTAATGCACAGATGATGGAATTGTGTAGCACGAAGCTATTGTTGAGACTGTTGACTGCCTATCATTTCATCCATGAGAAAACCAAGGAGTAAAAATAGTGAATTGCTAGTTCATGATTACACAATAAATAATAAAGCCAAGTCTAGATAATAGAGACTCACTGCTATCTAAAATCAAACCAATGTTTGCTATTATGCAGAATCTGAAAAGTTAATCTACACATAACTACTTACTCTATAATTTACATCTTTTCCTAACAAATTATATCATCACTTCCCATAATTCATAGCTTATGTAAATTCAAAAGTAAAAGAAAACTTAGAACTTCATGTAATGAGATCACATAAGATAAACTTGTTTGCTTGAGGGCAAGCAAGGTCTTGAAATCAACCCATTTCGCTACCAAGCTAATATTTTATTTCCTTTTGTGTATGATAAATATGTTAATGTCATTCTGAAAACTTTTGAGATATGAATACAATAAATCATTTCAATGGCCTTTTAAGAACTGAACTATGAGGGAATCCTAATAGGAAATCCCATTTGATGTCATCATTTTAGAGCCAAAGATCTGATTAATATTCATTGGTTTTGTCTGAAATTGAAGAGTATGATGTTTATCAACATATAATGGTGTTTGTTCATTACAATGATTTTTATTATGAGTTTTCACAATTTGAAATAATAACTACAAAAACAACTCAAATGGATTTCTGATTGTTCATTGTTTATAGCATCTGTAGAAAATATGTTGGCATGACACAACTAGCATGTTTTATTTAAAATTAATGGGAAAATAGTACTAATTATAAACATTGTCTATAATGGAGCTTTGTGGTTTACATAATTACATTTTGTAAAAGAAAGGAGGCAAGCTTGGTCTGACTTCATTTTTCCATCAGAAAGGATCTGACTGTCTTCCTCACATGGTACCAGCTGCACTGTTCTTTGCATGAGATCAGTGTGCTTCATTTCAATAGTATGAAGAGAGAGTTTACTTTCTAAGAGCTGCCTCTTGCAAATTGTGCCAGGGGAAGGATAATTTTTCTCTCTATAATAGCATGCAGAAGGCTAGTCCTGTCCAGAAATTTTGCTTCACAAGCTGTGACTAGACCAGAACTGCCACCAGAACTCCCAGCCTTAAATAAAAAGGCATTTTTTTGCCATTGTTCTCAAGGAGCATTTTCCAAAATATTGATAAATAAATAAATGTATAAATGAATAAAAAGTTGGATAAAAAATTAAATAATTTATTTTGTGGCTTCTAACCTTAGGCTTTCCTCTTATTTTTTGTATGCAGGAAAAAAATATACATTAAGACAGACAAATGAATTCAAACTGATGTAAAAATTAAAATGACCTGGTTAAATACACTTCATTTAAAATTTCAAAGCAGTCAATGAGAAGACCTCAAATAAATATTCCAGGTGTCAACTACAAATTGGCACTTGCCATCTACCTCTAAAAGCATTAAATCATGAGCTGTTGCAATTCCCGGCTTTCAACATCCCCTGAAAGGAGTTCAGGCTGGAGAGCAGAAGAGAGGTATTCTATGCTCTGGAAAAAACTGGCAGAACAGGTCTTCAGAGAGTTAGATATTTTCAGGAGATGATTTTATGAGTCCAATTCTTGTATCTCCTCATATCTAGAAAAGCACTAACATCCTTCATGGTGATGTAAGCACCTCATGACTAGCAGTAACCATCATGAAACTAGCAGAAACTTTCTGGAAAAAATATGTGCTTGATTGTACGTACTCCCCCTTCACCAAAATCACATATATACTGACCTCCCCCCCTACCTCTTTGGAGCAGTTTCTCAGAGCTATCTGAAATACTGTCTCCCGGGCTATAATCCTCATTTTGCCTCAAATAAAACTCAACTCACAACTCTCACGTTGTGCATTTTTTAAGTTGGCACAAGTATTGTAAAGTTTTATCTTTTCCTCAGTATAAATCAGCATACTGAAAATAGAACATTTTTTTTTAATGTTTAAGAGAAAAATTGTATTGAGTGAAAGGAAATTCACAGAATTTACATCAATAACACAGGATGTGTGTAAGGACTTCCTGGTGATCTTTCCATATCCTAGATTCTATCTGTTTTTCAGGCAAATTGACCTGTATGTCTGAGATAGTATTCATCTCTACTTCCTTAGAGCCTAGAGCAGTGTCTTCTAATGAAATGGGTCCTTATAATTATGATAGTTTTATATCATGCTATATTTAGTGAAATTGACAAATTCTAGGTTCTGCTTTGATGTTTTACTCACTGCGTGACCTTGAATAAGGTAATTCATACATTGGTTTCCTTTTTTTCCACATCTGTAAAGTGAGGTGAAGGCTAATAAATATCTACAGGCAAGTTACCCACAGTCTAACATAATATCTAATGAAAATATCTGATGACATTTCTTGATGAATAATTTTACTAATGAATTATATATGAAAAGTCAATTAATAAAATACTTAGTAATAAACCTACCTAAGGAGGTAAAAGACCTGTATTCAGAAAACTATAAGACACTGATGAAAGAAATCAAAGATGACACAAACAGATGGAGAGATATACCATGTTCTTGGATTGGAAGAATCAATATTGCCAAAATGACTATACTACCCAAAGCAATCTACAGATTCAATGCAATCCCTATCAAATTACCAATGGCATTTTTCACAGAATTAGAACAAAAAAATTTACAATTTGTATGGAAACACAAAAGACCACAAATAGCCAAAGCAGTCTTAAGAAAGAAAAACGGAGCTGGAGGAATCAGGCTCCTGGACTTCAGACTATACTACAAAGCTACAGTAATCAAGACAGTATTGTACTGGTGCAAAACCAGAAATACAGATCAATGGAACAAGACAGAAAGCCCAGAGATTAACCCATACACCTACGGTCACCTAATCTATGACAAAGGAGGCAAGAGTATACAATGGAGAAAAGACAGTCTCTTCAATAAGTGGTGCTGGGAAAACTGGGCAGCTACATGTAAAAGAATGAAATTAAAACACTCCCTAACACCATACACAAAAATAAACTCAAAATGGATTAAAGACATAAATGTAAGACCGGACACTATGAAACTCTTAGAGGAAAACAGGAAGAACACTCTTTGACATAAATCACAGCAAGATCTTTTTTGACCCACCTCCTAGAGTAATGAAAATAAAAACAAAAGTAAATGGGACCTAATTAAACTTAAAAGCTTTTGCAGAGCAAAGAAAACCATAAATGAGACGAAAGGGAGAATATATTTGCAAACGAAGCAACAGACAAAGGATTAATCTCCAAAATATACAAACAACTCACGCAGCTCAATATCAAAAAAAAAAACAACCCAATGAAAATATGGGCAGAAGACCTATATAGACATTTCTCCAAAGAAGGCATACAGATGGCCAACAAACACATGAAGAAATGCTCAACATCACTAATTATTAGAGAAATGCAGATCAAAACTACAATGAGATATCACCTCACACCAGAATGGCCATCATCAACAAATCTACAAATAATAAATGCTGGAGAGGGTGTGGAGAAAAGGGAACCCTCTTGCACTGTTGGTGGGAATGTAAGTTGATACAGCCATTATGGAGAACAGTATGGAGATTCCTTAAAAAACTAAAAATAGAACTACCATATGACCCAGCAATCCCACTACTCGGCATATACCCTGAGAAAACCATAATTCAAAAAGAGTCATGTACCACAATGTTCATTGCAGCACTATTTACAATAGCCAGGACATGGAAGCAACCTAAGTCTCCATAGGCAGATGAATGGATAAAGAAGATGTGGCACATATATACAATGGAATATTACTCAGCCATAAAAAGGAACAAAATTGGGTCATTTGTAGAGATGTGGATGGACCTAGAGACTGTCATACAGAGTGAAGTAAGTCAGAAAGAGAAAAACAAATATCATATATTAATGCATATACATGGAATCTAGAAAAATGGTACAGATGAACATATTTGCAGGGCAGGAATAGAGACACAGATGTAGATAGCAGACATGTGAACATGGGGAGGGGGATGAATTTGGAGATTGGGATTGATGTATGTGCACTGCCACGTGTAAAATGGATAGCTGATGGGAACCTGCTGCATAGCGCAGGGAGCTCAGCTTGGTGCTCTGTGGTGACCTAGATGGGTGGGATGGGGGCGTGGGAGGGAGGTCCAAGAGGGAGGGGATATATGTATACATATAGCTGAATCACTTCGTTGTACAACAGAAACTAACACAACATTGCAAAGTAACTATACCCCAATTAAAAAAAAAAAGTCAATGATATAAAATAAAGGCAAGAGCAAAGAGAAAACATAAAAGGTCTGCAAAATATAATTCAGACTTGTTCTATGTATCACTTGATAAAAGCAATAAAAGGACAAGGATGTAAATGCAAAATAATATCTGTAGCCTTTAAAGCTATTCAGGACTTAGAAGAGAAGAATGCTGTAATTACAAAGCTATTTAGAAACATAACGTGAATCCTTTCTTCAGGGATTAGAAAAAGAAACTAACAAGGCAAAAATCTAACTACTCCTTGGTGAAAGTTTTTAATCAGTTCATAATGTAACCTGCTCTAGCAAACATTTATTTATTAGTAAATGTTAACAACACATATGTGTTGGTAATGTTTCCCCACTGCTAAGAATCACTTTTTAATGTGCCTGAAAATATTTTTGGAGCCCAAACCTCTTTTGGAAGGTATTCCTGCTTACAAAGTCTATTGAATAGTTACAGGCTGAGAAAAGGAGATAGTATGAAGGATGATTGTTGTTATTTTAATATTATTAAAAAACTTAGAAAAAAGAAATCCTCGAGACAAGAAAAGGATTGGACTTTTACTAAATTAAACTGAGGTGTAAATATCCTGAAAAATAAGGAAGGCTAAGTTGCATTAGGATAATTGATAACAAAGGAAATACTGAAATGTAACATAAATCAAATAATTTGCATTATCCAGAGCTAAGGAATAAATAACACAGTATAACTACTGTGCCCAATATGCAATAGAATTCAAGCCATCACTACAGAAACAAACAGCTTATATAATCTTAATACTCTACTAAACATAGTTCTATTTACTGAGCACACAGATGTGCCAGGTCCTCTAGGAGATGTTGATGTTTCAAAGATATCATTATTAAGCCATGAACCAGAATTCACAGTCTAATGGAAAAGACGTTGCCTCTAAGTACCTAATTTCAATGCTAGGCAATAAAGGGCATATCTATATTGTTCCTCCTCACCTGCAATCTGTTTCTTCTATAAAATGTGCATAGCTCTCATCTGTTACTATGATCTAATTGGAATTTGTCATCTTCCTTGCTCAGGCTGTCTGGATTCAGTGATTTAATGGCTAGGATTTACTGAAGATGAGTTAAATACATACCCCAATCCATTGAATAGCCAGACCGTTGATTACTTCCAGGATGGGCCTCTGATCCACACTAAGCCAATAGGCACCCTCCACTAGGATTCTTAACATGCTACTCTTTGATGGCAGATATATGCCTAGTTACTATAAGTGGCCTTATTTCCAATTGTGTAGAAAAAGCTGGAAGGAACATGTTATTAAGATATCTAAATACCGCTGCTACTTTTGTGCTGAGGCCTAGTTTTTCCCCTGCCTTTCCCATAATTTTACTATTTGAAATGATAGAAATTTTTTCTTAAGTCAGGTTGAGTTGCATTTCTGACCTTTACTGCCAAGATGGTCGTTGATCATTTATTGTTTTCCATGCATGATTTCCACAAATAATTCATACTTATACAATAAAAAGAGGCTTTCTGAAGGTATTACATCTATCAGGTTCTTCATTTATTGGGGGCTTTAAGGAAAACACTCAGATTATAGAAATAGTGAGAAAATATATTCACAATAAATTCATAATAGCTTTGGGGATACTTGTCCTTTTAAAAGTATTTTGCTAAGGGGGGGTGGTGTTAATTCAGATAAGAGAAATTCCTGGGTGTTTCAGATGAACATTTATGCCCATTAGTATGGTCCTCTATTAGATTAAGAATTAATTTAAACATTTCTATACAGGATGCTCCTTCCCTACAGCAAAGTGCTATTCCAACAAGTTTTCCGTGATAAGGAATACTGACAGCAGTCCCCAGTTATCTTTGAATGATGATTTGAAGGCCCTTGGTGGTACAATATGTTCACACAGGCCACTATAAAAGATTATAAGAAGCAAAATGCTAGGGTGGGCTGACTGCAAGTTTTAGAGCAGAAGATTCAGAGAAGGCCTGGGAGGTTTATACCCTCAAAAAGAGATTCAAAATCTTTATAAGCAAAATGATCACTTAACATGGATAGCTCATGGAAAAATACTAGGTTATTGGCAAAGTTAACAAATGATAGAGAATTTATTTTTTCACTTGAATGTAAATATTGTCTTAATTGTAGCACTCCAGGTTAAAAAATATATGTTTATCTTCTATATTTCCCCTTGGTAACAAATATCTCATACTGTTAAATTAGTTTCATTTGTCTTCTGACTTATCTATTCTCAGAATAGCATGTAACTTAATCAGCAAGATGATTTCAAAGTATTTCTGATTCAATTTTATCATTAAAAACATATCAGTGGCAGTATGGATGAATCTATTGTTCCTTCAATGCAGAAAATTATGACATCAACAAACCATTGATAATATAAAACTAGGCTGACATAAGTTGAACCTGTTTGTCTTCTTTTTACATAAATATTTTATTTTGCACTACATTATGGAAAAGTTGATATCAAAACAGAAAGTAATATTGGTATTACAATGAAATGCCTTCTCTAATTTAAATAATGTTAAGCAACGGTTGTCTAGGGGAGTTTTATGGAACTCCACTTCTGTAATGTGTCTTTTTTTAGCACTAGTGTCCTCCACTATAAATGAGAAGCAGATAGATTATTTGTATCTTAAGGCTATGTGTGCATTAAATATTTAATTTTAATTACATATTTAATATTAATCCATGTTACATGCTTAAGATGAGGTCTGGCACACATTGTGTCCCAAACTATTATCGATTTTATTCTTATTATTAGAATTTTACTTGTATTATTATTGATGAATGAGGATAATATCTTATTATTTTCTTATTTCACATTTAGATATAATTTTCATAGTAAAATAATATGCAAAAAATTTGACAATGAATTTGCCTCAAAAATATATGAGAAAAAAAATATATAAGAGAAGTCTTCTTATGCTAGTATGCTAGCATTAAATGTTTGACAAGTATAAATTCCATTATATTCAAACATAAGTATAAAACAAAAATTAAAGAATTTTTTTTTCTTTGCACATTGACAATAAGTAGGTAACAGAGATGATTTGGTTCCACTTGCCAAGGGGTTAAAATTTACACAATATTCAATATGATTTTAAGCAGTTTTGTTTTTCAAAATACTTTTGTAGTTTTTACTATGTTACATCACTTTAAAACTGATGAAATCTAGAATAAAATAAGAATTTTCAGCTTTTAATCTAAATCAAAGAGGTTAAACTTCCCCAAAACTGTCAAATAAAATTTAAATGTGAAAACAAAATAGACTTTTGGCACCATTCAATATTATCATATCACTCTAGTAGAAGACATATCCCATGTGAATGTCTAAATATCCTCAATGAGTAGATCATTTAGGGAAGAATTTACTACTAGAAATTAAAATAAAAAAGGAAAATTGGTCACATTCTTACATTAACACTTGTGTCAGATATATTTTTGTTATAAAATTAATTGGGAATTTTGAACATCTTGATTGAATTCAGAACACATAAACAGAGTCCATAAAGACACCAACCATTCAGAACATGTCAACTGTAAACAACTGTTCAGGCCACACCACAGCATTCTAGTTGAATGATCAATCCTCTTCATAAGTTAAATATAAACATGTTTCCTATGAAAACCATCATGCAAATATTGCTCTTAAATTTTAATTAGCTATGTTCATTGTTTTCTGACACAAACTGTCTGGTGTTAACATTTTCAAGGCTTTAATTAACAAGTACAACAGGGTTTGCTTAATACTGTAATGTGGTAGAACATGATTTTATGTATCTATTTAAACACCCAAATATTATCTGAGAGCCACAGATTTATATAAAAATTAAATATCTGTTCTAGTCAAATAATGTCACATTGACTTCATTTGCATTCATGAAGTTTCACAGCTGGAATATAAATGGCACTGTTCATTACAACATAAGTTTCTTAGTTGTTATAATTGGATCTATCATTTTATACCTCTGATACTATGGAGAAGAGACACAAATATGCATTTCTAAGTAGATGCATTTCCAAGGCCAGGTCAAGAAGAAATGACTTTATGTGACACTACAAAAAATATTTAATTGGTCATTTATTTGGGGTCAGACACTTCAACCTGGATTATCCCATTTACTCTTCACAACCACCACATATAGTGTATGTTAATATTATCCTTGTTTTTTTTTTTTTTTTTTTTTTCCTATTTTCAAGTTTTATTGATTTCAAATAAATAAAATATACTCGTATAACAGGGGAGAGATTATACAGTGTGTAATTATATAAACATGGTTAGACATAGGTATACAATTGCCCCAGGCACACATAATATTATATATTTGGTGATTAGAATGTGACCTTAATTTTGTAATATTACTTTTTCCACTTTAAGTTATATCATAGGCCATTTTCACTATTCCTACACAGATTTCAAAATAATAGTTTTAAGTGTCTCCAAATTCAATCTCTTTAATTCACTCATTAATTCATTTCAAAGCATTTATTAACCATTCACTATACATCAGGTACTATGTTGATGATAGAGATACAAAAAAATAAAATCCATTACTACTTTCAGGTACCTCACAATCATAGAAACAAATTCAGAACATCGTGTGTTCTAAGTTGCCTTGATGGCAATATGAGCAGAAAGATTTTGCAGCTTGGAGGTTGAATGGGGCATTTAATTCTGTGGAGAGAACAAGAAATACTTCACCAAAGAAGTGACATTTGATGTGACTCTTGAATGATAGATAGGAATTTTCCAAATGAAGATGTAGTACTGTAGTGTTACAAAAGTTTAAAGTTGTGAAAGAGTCTGGAAAGTTTCAACAACAATTTAATGACTCAGAAGCTTGAAATTAATTGAGGAGAGCACTAAGTGAAGATACAAAGGTGGATTGGGATAGATTGTGAAATATGCTGAATTTCAAAATAAGAAATTTGGTTTTCCAAATGGAATGAGTCGAAGCCATTAAGTAGTGGGGTGAAAAGATCAGCTTTGAATTTAGCAGGATACTTAAGGAGTGGCATTGAAGACAAATTCCGCATCATATTGAGATACCATAACTTGCCTATTGGGGGAAGGCATTTTACAATAAGCGGTTTCTAATTCATTGCTATTTTAAATAATACAAAATGAATATCTTTATGCATTTGTTTTTATATTATTTTTCAGTTTTCCTTACAACAAATTCTTGTGAATAAGATAAAAACATCTCATTTAACTGTTTTTGAAATGAATTTTTATGTATTTCATTAGTCTGTTATGCATTTTGTGAAATTTACTTCCTTTTTCTATATGTACCTTTCTCAATATAATTCAACATACATCTATTAAATATCTACTAAGTGCTATTTACAATTTTATATGCTGTGGGGAAGATCATGAATACAAGTCAAGGGGCTTACAATCTAGTTGGGAAGATAAAGAATAGACTCTAAGACATTATGGGGGTCTTTGAATCCTAAGCTGAAAAATATAAACTAGAGAAAATGGGGCAGTATCCAAAATTTTAATTAGGGCAGAGATACAACCATACCCTAGAAAGAACACTTTGGTTGAAATAGATAGGTAGATTAGAAAAGACTCGTATAAACATTATTAGTAGCCAAAGGGAACGAGATCTTGAAGTATGGGGCAGAGAAATTGGAATGATCTATTCAGGATTCTGAAATTGAAAAATTCTTCTCTAAAAATGGAAGGAAAATCATCTCTAATGTGGGCAAAACCAATAAACACTCTCCTTTGTGGCCATTTAATGTTCAGTAACATCCAAATATCTTTTTCTGGAATAAAAAGAGAAGAGGGGGTCCAAATTGGTTAAGGTAATTTTCCATAATCAAAATAATTTTTAAAACTTCTAATAGAGTTGAAAAGTCATCGTTTGTGATATCTCAGTGACAGACTAATATAACAATCTGGGTAGATATGGTGCTATTTTATGTGATCACTACAACACCCCCATGAGGTAGTTATTAGAAGTTTTTGAGGAAGCAAAGAAGATAATCTTGATGGGGAAAGAACAGTGAACTGGGGTTTAATGTCAGCTAGAGCAATGCTTCTCAGCTTTCAGATGCATCTGAATCACTTGAGGATTTTGCTAAAAGGCAGGTTCCGATTCAGTAGGTCTGGGATGGGGCCTGAGATTCTGCATTTCTACCAATCTCCCAAGTGATGCCCCTGCTGCTAGTCCACAGATCCTACTTCAGGTAGCACAGATCTGGAGCAGTGGGTCTCAAATTACAGTGTATTTTGTTGGGCATTAAATGGTTCTGAGACCAATGCCAATGTGTGTGTGTGTGCATGGGCAGGGGGTGGTCTCCAGATACCAGCAAACAATTCTCAAACACTAGTAGGATGTTCAAGAAGTCAACTCAGTTCTGATGCTTACCTACCCAGATATAACATCAGATTCCACAAATTGAGGGCTCAGTCCTACAGGACTGCCCCCTCGAACCCACTTCAGACACCAGTCATAAGCCCAGGTTATTACCTGGGCTTCTGACCAACCAGCTACAGATTGGAGGTTCCAACGACCCCCTCCTTGGATTTGGACTTCAGATGCCATTCTCAAGCCACGTTGTTACCTATGCTTCTAACCAACTGACTACAAATCAGAAATTCCCACAACCCCTTCCTTGGGTTTGATTAATTTGTTAAAGCAGCTCACAGAACACAGGAAACCCATTTACTCACTAGATTACCGGTTTGTGAATATAACGCAGGAACAACCAAATGGAAGAGATGCACAGGGGAAAGCACGCTGAGATTCCATGCCCTCTCCAGGCACACCGCTCTTCCCTAATCTCTTCAGTTCACCATCCTGGGAGCTCCCTGAACCCCACTCTTTTGGGTTTTTATGGAGGATTTATGAAATAGGCATGACTGATTAAATCATTGGGCATTGGCTATTGATTCAACTTCCAGCCCCTGTCGCCTCCCCAGAGGTCAGGGGATAGGCAACTGAAAGTTACAACCCTCTAATCACAGTGCTTGCTCCACTGGTAACCAGCCCCTATCCTTAGTTGCTTTCTAAAAGTCAGCATATTAACATAACAAAGGGCACATTTTATCACTCTCAACAGTTAGGAAATTAGGAAAGTATTGGGAGCTCTGAGCCAGGAACTGTGGAGAAAGACCAAATATATATGAGAAATATATTTTGACCATCTGGATAACCAAATATATATTTCTTATAAATCACAATATTGCAGGCATTTAACTTATTTCATTTTTATGTTATAAATAATGCTATCATTAACATCCTTTAACATAAATCTTTGTCTACAATGCTGAATCTTTCTTTAAAAGGCTAAGTTGCAAGGGTTTCATATTCTTGCCACATTGCTGTCCAGAAAACATTGTACTAAGATCTCATTTCACCTCATTTTTGCTAACACTGAGTAATTGTCTTTTTTTTTTTTTTTTTTTTTTTTTAGAGAGAGAAAAGATAAATGTTTTAATTTTACCCATAGGTGTAAATTACCAAGTTGCTGTAAACCATAAGTAGCTTGAGGAGAAGAGCTTCTTTATATCCAGTCTAGCATTATGGTCTGAAAGTCAGAAACTTGTATTTATCCAAAAGTCCTTTTTACAAATCTTGAAGAGGAAGCATTTTTGCAAAGGCATCAGAGTGAAACCGTGTCTATAATGACAAAAGACTTAAGGCAAGTTTAAAATCTGATTACAATGCAATTAACAAGGTAACTTGGTTACTGTTGTAACATATGACACTTAAGATAATAACTAGAATTATGACTGATAACATTTTATCAGGACATATTAGAATTTTTTTTGAAACTCCATATGATTTCTAGAATATTTATATTAGTAACAATTACCATACAATATAACCTAAGAAGATTTATTACACATTTAACAATATTTCCCGTGTACTTTTTTTTTTTTTTTTAAATGAGAGTAAAAGTAATAGACATTTATATCAATTCATAAATTATAGCTCAATAACTGTGTAACCTGGGAACCCAGGGCCAGGCTTGACCTGCCACAAAATATCCCACAGAGTCAAGGAAGACAGAATTTGGGGTTGTGGGCCACTGGCATGACTCAATGCCACATTTATGATTTTCATTTTATTCCTTTTTCATTCCCTGAGAGCCATGAGACATCTTTTCTTTTTTTTTTTTTTTTTTGAAAGTTATACTTTCTTTCTTTTATTTATTTATTTTTTCTTTTTTTTTTTTCCACACACACACACACTGTATTTTATTTTTACAAGAGATAAATAGACTGACACCAAGCATTGTACATGGATGACCACAACAAAAGCAACAGTGATTGCAATTACCAAACATGAAACACACTCATACTATGTCATAATATTGACATTCAGTCCAGTAATCCTCCACTGTAACAGCTCCTTTACTTTGCAGTGAAAATTGATTTGTATATTCTTTGCCTCTGAGTCCTTGTGGGATTTTTTTTTTTTTAATTCAGACAGAAAGTCACAAAAATTATACTCATCCTCATCAGTTCACTCAGTCCCAGGTAATTAATTTCTTTTTTTTCATCTTGATCTTTTGTTAGCACTTTTATGAGTTCATCAGTTTTTCATTAGAGTTCTGAAAATGCTTATTCATTCAGTTCAGCAGTACAGTCAGTTACCAGAAACCTGTACTTGTCAGAGTCTTTTCCATGAATTTCTTGAAGATGAAACCCTTTTATAGGAACATATTTGCAAAATCATCAGAGTACACCCAGAACTGTCTGTAAATGACAAAAGACTTAAAAATGACCATGGTTAAAGATTTGATGAAAGTTCATAATAATGCAGTTGACAAGAAAATTAGTTATTTCTGAGATATACATTTTAAAGTAATAACTAGGATTATTACTTATAACATTATACCAGAACATATAAGATTTTTAGAAGTTTCCTGTAATGTCTGAAACATTTATATTAACATATTTCCATACATATTTCCATACAAATACAAATATAAGATTTTTAGAAATTTCATGTAATGTCTGAAACATTTATATTAACATATTTCCATACATATTTCCATACAAATACAAATATAAGATTTTTAGAAATTTCATGTAATGTCTGAAACATTTATATTAACATATTTCCATACAAATAACCCAATGAAAGTTTAGTATTAGTTGTTTTGTTTGTTTTTTTATACTGCAGGTTCTTATTAGGCATCAGTTTTATACACATCAGTGTATACATGTCAATCCCAATCGCCCAATTCAGCACACAACCATCCCCACCTCACCGCAGTTTTCCCCCCTTGGTGTCCATATGTCCATTCTCTACATCTGTGTCTCAACTTCTGCCCTGCAAAGCTGCTCATCTGTACCATTTTTCTAGGTTCCACATACATGCATTAATATACGATATTTGTTTTTCTCTTTCTGACTTACTTCACTCTGTATGACAGTCTCTAGATCCATCCACGTCTCAACAAATGACTCAATTTCGTTCCTTTTTAAGGCTGAGTAATATTCCATTGTATATATGTACCACAACTTCTTTATCCATTCATCTGTTGATGGGCATTTAGGTTGCTTCCATGACCTGGCTATTGTAAATAGTGCTGCAATGAACATTCGGGTGCATGTGTCTTTTTGAATTACGGTTTTCTCTGGGTATATGCCCAGTAGTGGGATTGCTGGGTCATATGGTAATTCTATTTTTAGTTTTTTAAGGAACCTCCATACTGTTCTCCATAGTGGCTGTATCAATTTACATTCCCACCAACAGTGCAAGAGGGTTCCCTTTTCTCCACACCCTCTCCAGCATTTGTTGTTTGTAGATTTTCTGATGATGCCCATTCTAACAGGAGTGAGGTGATACCTCATTGTAGTTTTGATTTGCATTTCTCTAATAATTAGTGATGTTGAGCATCTTTTCATGTGCTTCGTGGCCGTCTGTATGTCTTCTTTGGAGAAATGTCTATTTAGGTCTTCTGCCCATTTTTGGATTGGGGTGTTTGTTTCTTTGATATTGAGCTGAATGAGCTGTTTATATATTTTGGAGATTAATCCTTTGTCCGTTGATTCATTTGCAAATATTTTCTCCCATTCTGAGGGTTGTCTTTTCGTCTTGTTTATGGTTTCCTTTGCTGTGCAAAAGCTTTGAAGTTTCATTAGGTCCCACTTGTTTATTTTTGTTTTTATTTCCATTACTCTAGGAGGTGGATCAAAAAAGATCTTGCTGTGATTTATGTCAAAGAGTGTTCTTCCTATGTTTTCCTCTAAGAGTTTTATAGTGTCCAGTCTTACATTTAGGTCTCTAATCCATTTTGAGTTTATTTTTGTGTATGGTGTTAGGGAGTGTTGTAATTTCATTCTTTTACATATAGCTGTCCAGTTTTCCCAGCACCACTTATTGAAGAGACTGTCTTTTCTCCATTGTATATCTTTGCCTCCTTTGTCATAGATTAGTTGACCATAGGTGCGTGGGTTAATCTCTGGGCTTTCTATCTTGTTCCATTGATCTATGTTTCTGTTTTTGTGCCAGTACCATATTGTCTTGATTACTGTAGCTTTGTAGTATAGTCTGAAGTCAGGGAGTCTAATTCCTCCAGCTCCATTTTTTTGCCTCAAGACTGCTTTAGCTATTCGGGGTCTTTTGTGTCTCCATACAAATTTTAAGATGATTTGTTCTAGTTCCGTAAAAAATGCCATTGGTAATTTGATAGGGATTGCAGTGAATCTGTAGATTGCTTTGGGTAGTATACTCATTTTCACAATGTTGATTCTTCCAATCCAAGAACATGGTATATCTCTCCATCTGTTGGTATCATCTTTAATTTCTTTCATCAGTGTCTTATAGTTTTCTGCATACAGGTCTTTTGTCTCCCTAGGTAGGTTTATTCCTAGGTATTTTATTCTTTTTGTTGCAGTGGTAAATGGGAGTGTTTCCATAATTTCTCTTTCAGATTTTTCATCATTAGTGTATAGGAATGCAAGAGATTTCTGTGCATTAATTTTGTAACCTGCAACTTTACCAAATTCATTAATTAGCTCTAGCAATTTTCTGGTGGCAGTTTTAGGATTCTCTATGTATAGTATCATGTCATCCGCAAACAGTGACAGTTTTACTTCTTCTTTTCCCATTTGTATTCCTTTTATTTCTTTTTCTTCTCTGATTGCCGTGGCTAGGACTTCCAGAACTATGTTGAATAATAGTGGTGAGAGTGGACATCCTTGTCTCGTTCCTGATCTTAGAGAAAATGCTTTCAGTTTTTCACCATTGAGAATGATGTTTGCTGTGGGTTTGTCATATATGGCCTTTATTATGTTGAGGTAGGTTCCCTCTATGCCCACTTTCTGGAGAGTTTTTATCAGAAATGGGTGTTGAATTTTGTCAAAAGCTTTTTCTGCATCTATTGAGATGATCATATGGTTTTTATTCTTCAATTTGTTAATATGGTGTATCACATTGATTGATTTGCGTATATTGAAGAATCCTTGCATCCCTGGGATAAATCCCACTTGATCGTGGTGTATGATCCTTTTAATGTGTTGTTGGATTCTGCTTGCTAGTATTTTGTTGAGGATTTTTGCATCTATATTCATCAGTGATATTGGTCTGTAATTTTCTTTTTTTGTAGTGTCTTTGTCTGGTTTTGGTATCAGGGTGATGGTGGCCTCATAGAATGAGTTTGGGAGTGTTCCTTCCTCTGCAATTTTTTGGAAGAGTTTGAGAAGAATGGGTGTTAGCTCTTCTCTAAATGTTTGATAGAATTCACCTGTGAAGCCATCTGGTCCTGGACTTTTGTTTGTTGGAAGATTTTTAATCACAGTTTCAATTTCATTACTTGTGATTGGTCTGTTCATATTTTCTGTTTCTTCCTGATTCAGTCTTGGAAGGTTATACCTTTCTAAGAATTTGTCCATTTCTTCCAGGTTGTCCATTTTATTGGCATAAAGTTGCTTGTAGTAGTCTCTTAGGATGTTTTGTATTTCTGCGGTGTCTGTTGTAACTTCTCCTTTTTCATTTCTGATTTTATTGATTTGAGTCCTCTCCCTCTTTTTCTTGATGAGTCTGGCTAATGGCTTATCAATTTTGTTTATCTTCTCAAAGAACCAACTTTTAGTTTTATTGATCTTTGCTATTGTTTTCTTTGTTTCTATTTCATTTATTTCTGCTCTGATCTTTATGATTTCTTTCCTTCTGCTAACTTTGGGTTTTGTTTGTTCTTCTTTCTCTAGTTTCTTTAGGTGTAAGGTTAGATTGTTTACTTGAGATTTTTCTTGTTTCTTTAGGTAGGCTTGTATAGCTATAAACTTCCCTCTTAGAACCGCTTTTGCTGCGTCCCATAGGTTTTGGGTCGTCGTGTTTTCATTGTCATTTGTCTCTAGGTATTTTTTTATTTCCTGTTTGATTTCTTCAGTGATCTCTTGGTTATTTAGTAACGTATTGTTTAGCCTCCATGTGTTTGTCTTTTTTACGTTTTTTTCCCTGTAATTCATTTGTAATCTCATAGCGTTGTGGTCAGAAAAGATGCTTGATATGATTTCAATTTTCTTAAATTTACTGAGGCTTGATTTGTGACCCAAGATGTGATCTATCCTGGAGAATGTTCCGTGCGCACTTGAGAAGAACGTGTAATCTGCCGTTTTTGGATGGAATGTCCTATATATATCAATTAAATCTATCTGGTCTATTGTGTCATTTAAAGCTTCTGTTTCCTTATTTATTTTCATTTTGGATGATCTGTCCATTGGTGTAAGTGAGGTGTTAAAGTCCCCCACTATTATTGTGTTACTGTCGATTTCCTCTTTTATAGCTGTTAGCAGTTGTCTTATGTATTGAGGCGCTCCTATGTTGGGTGCATATATATTTATAATTGTTATATCTTCTTCTTGGATTGATCCCCTGATGATTATGTGCTGTCCTTCCTTGTCTCTTGTAACATTCTTTATTTTAAAGTCTATTTTATCTGATAGGAGTATAGCTACTCCAGCTTTCTTTTGATTTCCATTTGCATGGAATATCTTTTTCCATCCCCTCACTTTCAGTCTGTATGTGTCCCTAGGTCTGAAGTGGGTCTCTTGTAGACAGCATATATATGGGTCTTGTTTTTGTATCCATTCAGCCAGTCTATGTCTTTTGGTTGGGGCATTTAATCCATTCACGTTTAAGGTAATTATCGATATGTATGTTCCTATGACCATTTTCTTAATTGTTTTGGGTTTGTTTTTGTAGGTCCTTTTCTTCTCTTGTGTTTCCCACTTAGAGAAGTTCCTTTAGCATTTGTTGTAGAGCTGGTATGGTGGTGCTGAATTCTCTTAGCTTTTGCTTGTCTGTAAAGCTTTTGATTTCTCCATCAAATCTCAATGAGATCCTTGCTGGGTAGAGTAATCTTGATTGTAGGTTCTTCCCTTTCATCACTTTAAGTATATCATGCCACTCCCTTCTGGCTTGTAGAGTTTCTGCTGAGAAATCAGCTGTTAACCTTATGGGAGTTCCCTTGTATGTTATTTGTCGTTTTTCCCTTGCTGCTTTCAGTAATTTTTCTTTGTCTTTAATTTTTGCCACTTTGATTACTATGTGTCTCGGCGTGTTTCTCCTTGGGTTTATTCTGTATGGGACTCTCTGCGCTTCCTGGACTTTGGTGGCTATTTCCTTTCCCATGTTAGGGAAGTTTTCGACTATAATCTCTTCAAATATTTTCTCTGGTCCTTTCTCTCTCTCTTCTCCTTCTGGGACCCCTATAATGCGAATGTTGTTGCGTTTAATGTTGTCCCAGAGGTCTCTTAGGCTGTCTTCATTTCTTTTCATTCTTTTTTCTTTAGTCTGTTCCGCAGCAGTGAATTCCACCATTCTGTCTTCCAGGTCACTTATCCGTTCTTCTGCCTCAGTTATTCTGCTATTGATTCCTTCTAGTGTAGTTTTCATTTCAGTTATTGTATTGGTCATCTCTGTTTGTTTGTTCTTTAATTCTTCTAGGTCTTTGTTAATCATTTCTTGCATCTTCTCAATCTTTGTCTCCATTCTTATTCCGAGGTCCTGGATCATCTTCACTATCATTATTCTGAATTCTTTTTCTGGAAGGTTGCCTATCTCCACTTCATTTAGTTGTTTTTCTGGGGTTTTTTCTTGTTCCTTCATCTGGGACATAGCCCTCTGCCTTTTCATCTTCTCTGTCTTTCTGTAACTGTGGTTTTTTGGTCCACAGGCTGCAGGATTGTAGTTTTTCTTGCTTCTGTTGTCTGCCCTCTGGTGGTTGAGGCTATCTAAGAGGCTTGATCGGAGGCTCTGGTGATGGGTAGAGCTGACTGTTGCTGTGGCGGTCAGAGCTCAGTAAAACCTTAATCCACTTGACTGTTGATGGGTGGGGCTGGGTTCCCTCCCTGTTGCTGTGGCGGTCAGAGCTCAGTAAAACCTTAATCCACTTGACTGTTGATGGGTGGGGCTGGGTTCCCTCCCTGTTGGTTGTTTTGCCTGAGGCAACCCAACACTGCAGCCTACCCGTGCTCTTTGGTGGGGTTAATGGCAGACTCTGGGAGGGCTCACGCCAAGGAGAACTTCCCAGGACCTCTGCTGCCAGTGTCCTTATCCCCACGGTGAAACAGAGCCACCACTTGCCTCTGCAGGAGACCCCCCAACACCAGCAGGTATGTCTGGTTCAGTCTCCCCCAGGGTCACTGCTCCTTCCCCTGGGTCCCGATGCACACATTACTTTGTGTGTGTCCTCCAAGAGTGGGGTCTCTGTTTCCCCCAGTCCTGTCGCAGTCCTGCAATCAATTCCTACTAGACTTCAAAGTGTGATTCTCTAGGAATTCCTCCTCCCGTTGCCGGACCCCCAGGTTGGGAAGCCTGACGTGGGGCTCAGAACCTTCACTCCAGTGGGTGGACTTCTGTGGTATAAGTGTTCGCCAGTCTGTGAGTCACCCACCCAGCAGTTATGGGATTTGATTTTACTCTGATTGCGCCCCTCCTACCGTCTCACTGTGGCTTCTCCTCTGTCCTTGGATGTCGGGTATCCTCCTTGGTGAAGTCCAGGGTCTTCCTGTCAATGATTGTCCAGCAGCCAGTTGTGATTCTGGTGCTCTCGCAAGAGGGAGTGAGAGCACGTCCTTCTACTCCGCCATCTTGGTTAATCCTTATTATCCTTGTTTTACAGAAAAAGTGTAGGTACAGAGAAGTGATATAACTAATCAAAGGAAGATGCAGTATATGAATCCCGTGCAGTCTGTTTCCTAAGCCTGTGCTTTCAACTTGTATATCCTGCTGCTTTGCAAATGCATCCTCATTTCTAGTTTTAATCTGAACTTGGGTGTTACTTTATTAACTTCCATTTGATTTCTCACATTTTGATGTCTATTTAATCATTGCTTAATAAACGTTGTAATAATTGCATTTAAATACTAGCCTTAATACCTGCTGGTCACAGTTTTTCTCTCTCCTAATATTCTATCACTTCTACTTGTAACATTTTGCTTTATCATGTGGTAAGCTAGGGTGGAAAGCCAGAAGGTAAGTGATTCTGCTGGTTAAGTGAGGGGTTAATTCCTGTTATGATTAGTGTCCTACCCTGCTGAGAAGTCAGAGGCAGAATGTATTGTACACTCTTGGTTGCCTATCCAACATTTGTCTTTTCTTTAGTCTCTCTTATCATTTGGGGTGAGCATCCACCCTTCTTCCACTCATCCAAGTGCCTTTGGGGAAGCTGGTTCAACTGTCTGGCTCCAAGTTTAATCCTTACTGTTCTACATATATTACCTCAATTGTGAAGTCTTATGCTGTGTATTGGTCCTGTCATTCAGCTAATAATGATGAAGCTCAGGTATTCTAAATTTAGACTCCACTCTCTTTACCACTAAGCTCTGCTGTCTCCTTATCATATGAGATTTCACATGCACCATATTAAAGGAGAAGAAACTCATAAGATAATGAAAATGATCACATATCCCTATGCATTCTAATGCAAGCAAAAAGAAAACTATCTTAAGTATGTTCTTAGGCAAATGTGCTCACTGTTTAATGGATAATAAATATCATTATTTTTATTATTATTATAACTATAGATATACCAATCAAGGTGTTTCTTCCATTTTTGAAATCCATTTTCAGAACCAAGTCTAAGAAAAATAGTAAAATAAGTGAAGTAGTTTCATTGTTTTCCCTTTCCCCTACTCTTCTTTCCAATGATCACTTCCTCAACAGCCTCCCCAGGCAATGGGAGCCTTCATTCTGCCTTTCACCAGCACAAACCTCTACAGCTGAAATGCCCCCAAGCTTCCACTTGCCAACCTTCTCTCCACTAAAACAAATCTATTGTGTTTTTCCTAAATCAGGTTCTAACACCAGCTTAATGAGAGTAATTTTGTAGCTCAGCTGCCCTTAGTTTGTTAATGTACTGCTCCATTCTTTATTCATTAATCATAAAATGTTTATTTAATAATTTCCTGGTGCAAAGGACTGTGAGAGGGATGTAGAACAGATGCCAGTCCTCCAGGAACTCTCTGACTCACTGAATACATGGAACACATTCATAAATAAATAATTCATGCCAACAAAACCAGTAAAGGGGTCACTAAAAAAGTACAGCTTAAGTTCTGTGAAAGTAAGAAGAGAGATTACTTTACCTGTTAATTCTTGGGCATTGTTATAGTGGTCTTAAGAAGCTACAAGATTAGAACTTTAAATGTGAATCCCTATGATTGATTGCTTGGATTTATTTATTTTATTACTTTCGGGGTTTTTCATATTTAACGATGTCAATTACAAGGCCACCCTCTTCATGCTAGACTTCAGGATGGAGAGAACCCAGTTAAGGCTTTTAAGGACACAAGGAATGGCACTTCTCTATCTTCTACTTACTGTCTGTGGGTGTTCCTGGCCAATGAAACATTCCCCAGCAATGATTATGGATATCAGACTGGGAATGGAAACTGAAACTCAAACCAGCTGATAATCTAAACTGTGCAAGAAACACATTTTATCTCATCAAATGATCTCAGCCTCCCCTTAACTGCTTTACTCTCTTTCTCTTAAAAATATGCAAGACTTTAAAGACAACTCTTCAAGGTTTAAACGTCTTTGGGATTTTGAGCATTTCTGACCCTAATTAATATCTTTGGTAAAAGAAATTAAGTTTATCTTTTCAACATCTTTGAAAGAAGGGCTTCAGCAGCAGCAGTCTCAAATGAATGACTATATTCTGGGGTGTCTGTATATATGTAGTTATTAGTTTCTAAAACTTGAGACTTTTGCATCACATTTTCATTAATATTCTTCAGGATTTTATTCCGTAATCACAGATTCACAGTTACATTATTGCTTACTTAATAAAGAAAATGCTTGGCCTTAAAAGTAAACAGGAAAAAAAAAAAAAGTAAACAGGAAGATTGTCTGGAATAAGCTTAAAATTTTTCTATGAAATATATTTGTCCTCAAAAGCATATTGATTTTGACAGGTAGAATGTAGTCCTCACATTTGGCTTCGAGGTGATTGTGTGAGTAAAGAAAGAAGCCAATCTGGCTTCCATTTAATGGTCTTAATTACCGGCTGGCTAAAACATCTAAACTATACATTTTCTAAGCAAAGATTAGAGAGCAAAGAACCTTAATCCCATAACCACATCCATATTCTCATGAATTAATTCACTAGTTCATAAACGAATTACATCCTCAAACCTCTGCCTAAACTAATGTGCAGCCACATTCATTTTCATCACTGGGCTCCTGAGTGTTAGTTCAAATTTCTTTAACTACTAATCAGCAATAGCAACAAGAAACACAATATATTATATTCACAAGGAGGTAGAGATAAAGAAAACCTGTAAGTGCTACATAGGTATTTTCTTTGTAATATCTTGGTCTCTCTTTTTTTTTGAATCTAAGTCTGGCAAAAATGTTCAACCAAGTTAAAGGTGAACAAAATGATCTAGAACATGAAATGAATGCCAAAATACACAAAATACTTAAGAGTGTTTCTATATTGTTTTACTTTTGCTGATTAGTATTGACTTATTTTTGGGACAGGGAGTAGTCTTTGTTATCAGTACTGGGAACACTTAAAGACAACAGTTATAGCTTAAAATATCCATACAACTAGCTCCCAAAGACATTCAGAATTGCTGGCATAAAAACAATTAATTAGACCTAAAAAGGGGTAAATTGCCAAGGAACTGGGCCACATATTGCCACACATTGCCTCAAGGGTGCTTGATTTTCTGTTTGGTTCTTCAAACCTGAATTTTCTTTCTTCCTTTATTTTCCTTTTTATAGTCATGTTTATTGTTTTCCACAACAGTAACTACTTTAGATGGTACTGACATGTTTTAAGGACAATAATAAACTTATCTTGCCAGTTATGAGAATTTTTACTTTAGCAAATGAAATCGTTCCACTCCTTGTAACAGTACTAAGATTAGCAGTTGCAGACTTCCCTGGTGGCACAGTGGTTAAGAATCCGCCTGCCAATGCAAGGGACACAGGTTCAAGCCTTGGTTTGGGAAGATCCCACATGCCATGGAGCAACTAAGCCTGTACGCCACAACTACTGAGCCCTCATGCCACAAATACTGAAGTCTGTGTGCCTAGAGCCCATGCTCTGCAACAATGAGAAGCCTGTGCACCACAATGAACAGTAGCTCCTGCTCGCCACAACTAGAGAGAAAGCCTGCGTGCAGCAATGAAGACCCAACGCCAACAAAAAATAAATAAAATTACTTAAAAAAAAAAAATTAGCAGTGGCATTATTTTACAGGATTTCAGTTATAAACTGTACCCCTCTCAGACTTCTTGAGGACCGATACTATGTCCTTTTCGCCATACCTTCAGTGACTAGTATCATTCCTGGAAGAATGCATTATTGTCTGTGTGTAGAGATACAAATTGACGAGACTATGTGTGTGTGTGTGTGTGTATATATATATATATATATATACCAACAACGTATCAAGCACCTACTATGTGCCAAACCCTGAGTTAGTAATTTTGTTATATGCCTTGATCCATCCAAGGACACTATCAGTTAGTGCCTTTACTCTTATTTTCAAAGAATTTTAAAGAATGTGCAATCTGGCTTCCCTAATGGCGCAGTGGTTGAGAGTCTGCCTGCCAATGCAGGGAACACGGGTTCAAGCCCTGGTCTGGGAAGATCCCACATGCCGCGGAGCAACTAGGCCCATGCGCCACGCCTACTGAGCCTGCGCGCCTGGAGCCTGTGCTCCGCAACAAGAGAGGCCGCGATAGTGAGAGGCCCGCGCACCGTGATGAAGAGTGGCCCCCGCTTGCCACAACTAGAGAAAGCCCTCGCACAGAAACGAAGACCCAACACAGCCAAATAAATAAATAAACAAACAAACAAATAAATAAATAAATAAAATTTAAAAATAATTTAAAAAAAAAAGAATGTGCAATCTGAGATATTATTTGCTTAAGATCAAATAGCAAGTAGATAGCAGAATTAGAATTTAAACCTAAATTTTGTAGTGGTTAACAGGTTCTTAAATAGCACGCTATATGCTAACAATTTCAAGAAATCAATAATTAATAAAAGTCAACTTGTAAACTATTCTGAAGATGTCATCAAATTTATTTTTTTCATCAGTGTTGATTAATGTCTCAAGTTAAATCATGAGGTTAGTGCTATGAGTTTTTTTTTTCACCCTAGCAACCAGGTAAATACCATTCTCCTTGTTCAATTATTAAAAGAACACAAAACATTTATGAATGTATGAACAGAAAGTAATAAGCATCACTGGAAATAAAACAAGCTAAACCTCATGTTTTCTCAATTATAAGTCAACAATTAAGTGACGTTATATTTAATAAAAACTCATTATTTCCTTTTAAATTCCTTTTATGCATTTATATGGGCTATTTAACAATGAAGGATTATAGACTCAAATTAACTATCTGCAGAAAATAATTTTATTTTGAGCTTAACCCATTTAATAGAAAATAAATATTTCCTGGAAATTTCCAGAAATCTTCCATTGAAAGTGAAATAAAAATTTTCCACAACTGAGTGTTTCAATTCAGTGTAAATAAACACAAATGTGTCAAAGACAAAGAATTTCAATGAGCACTGCCCATATGTGTTAGTTCCCATCAGTGTTACTCAAAGAGGCTTGTCCTTGACTGGCTAGTTATTACTGGTCTCTAAGGAGATGGGAGGCTTGAGCCAGTCTGTAAATCAACTCTGGCAGTAAACATACTACACTGGTTAGTTTCACCAACTTATTTTAGGGGGGAGGTGTGGAGGTGGGGGTAACATGACTTTCTTGATGAAGAAAGTACTGGATGATTTATATTTCTAGCACAGGTTTCTTATCTCCTGGTGGACCAGAAACTGTTCACAGACAAGCACCAGTGTGCACCACACATTGAGTAGCATTGGCCTAAATTAATTAAATATTGGCATAAAATTCTCAAGAAGACTCATGTACTATGTACCTATATCTTATGTGATACTTTTTCTCTCTCCAACTTTCAAATGTAGGAAAGGGGGAACTGATATATGGAGCAATGTCTTGAAGCTCTCTTCAGTGTGAAAGGAGAGCAGAATTTTACTAGAAGATTAACAATACTTTAAAGGTTACTTTTTGTATATATTGTCCTATTTTTTAATGTTGAATGTCTTTGGAAGTGTATCTTTCTTAGTCTACTCAGATTGCTGTAACAATATGCCACAGGTTGAGTAGCTTATAAACAAAAGAAATTCATTTCTCACAGTTCTGGAGGCTGGCCAGTCCAAGATCAAATCACCAGCATGGTTGGGTTCTGGTGAGAATCCCTCTTTCTGGTTCACAGTCAGCAATTTTTGTTGTGTTCTCACATGGTGGAAAGGGCAGAGGATCTCTGTGTGGTCTTTTTTATAAGGCACTAATCCCATTCTTAAGGGCTCCACCCTCATGATTTAAGCACCTCCTAATACGATCATCTTTGGGTGTTAACATTTCAACCTATGACTTTTAGAGGGACACAAACATTCAGACCATAGCAGTATCAGTATTCAATTGGCATTATGATTTTAATAAAGTTTATAAAAAAATAAAAACTAAAAGTAAAATCATAATGAGGACATGAGTGCTTTAGATTTTACTTTCAGTTAATCATGTTTAGCGGAAAGGGTAATCAAATGACCCATTTATCATTAATTAAAATCACCATTCACCTGTGGCAGTAAATAGAACGGCAGACACATGGCATTTAGGACAAAGGTTCTCAAATTTAGCATAAATAAATACCACTAGGGGAGCCCCTTAACAAGCCAGTTCTTCATGTTCCATACTCAGAAAGTCTGATAAATTAGTTCTGGAATTACAACACATGACTCGCATTTTTCAAAAAGGTCTACAATGTATTTCCATGCAGGTAGGCAGGAGTCCATATTTTAGGAAAAACCTGTTCTTACATGAATTAAATGGGGTGGACCAAATCAACCCTACTGACTGACTTTAAGGCCACAGGAATATAACTGACATGTTCGTCAGTATTTTACATATGTGTGAGTTTTAAATGAATAGGCACTTAACTGATTAAAAAAGAAAAGGTGGATTCCACAAAAAGGAAACTTAGACATCTTAACAGAGTTAGTTTGAATGGAATCAGAGTACAAACAACTAGCAGTTTGTATTCCCCTGACCGAGTGAAACACACACACACACACACACACACACACACACACAGTTTACCTTGTTTCTAATAGTAGCCAAATTCTGCCTAATGCTTAAATAATGGACTCGATGTTGGCATTGCAAAAACATGATACTTGCACATGTCAGTGAATGCAAACTTCCAATCTCACAAATATGCACGCTGAGCTCTCAGACCAAAATATTTCTCATTCTTGGCTCCTCAGAGAGGTCTCTCTCAAACAATGCATTCAGCAGAACCCCTCTCCCCATCCACCTTCACTTTCCACCTAGCAATCATCTTTGCACTTCTTTCATAATCTGAGATTATCTCATTTATATACCATTTCCTTGTTTAATATCTGTTTCTCCCCACTAGAATGTTTGCTTCCTAAAGTCAAAGAGCACATGTTTCTCATGCACTGCTATAATCCTGGTGAATAAATCTGCCCTGGACTCCAATATGATACATGACCTACAGATATATATTGTATGTGGAATTAATGAGGTAGTAAATGAACATTCCAGGATGATGTGGCTAGATATTCCACTTGAATATGTTTTGAAGAATTTTAAGGATGGATCAAATAATGATAAAAATAGAGTATTATTTGGGTAAATATAAGAAATATTTTATTTTTTTGCCTGTTTTTACATTTTTATCATCTGCTTAATCAAAATATCAAAAGGTTAGAAAATACTGTCCACTATACTTCTGGAATTTTGTAATCTTGTATATCAACAAATCCGAGAGGTCCTAAAAAAACTTTTCTTAGCTTAGTTAAACCAGCTTTCCCAAGTTAGTTTTGACAGTTTAACTTTTTGTTTTCCTCTTAATATCCTAAAGATGTTTGTGGTCAAGCATATATTTGAGGAGTTGCTATCTCAACCATCTTTTTCCTCTATCCTGTGATATGTCTGTTATGATCATCATGGGTAAATAAAAAAGATTTGTATTTCAAATTGTGTTTTACACTCAGCTTTCCTGAATCATCTTTGTGACAGAAAATTGGCACATGGAGAGCAGAGACTGGTCTAGGGAGGAGGAAATTTTCATGCACCTATAGGTTTAATCGCTTGACTGCTATAGAATGTGGGTGAAAGAGTTTGCTTTTATGTCCTATAAGCAAAAACAGCATGTATCTATCTTTGAAGATTTCCTTTCATAAAAATAAACTAATTTCCTTCACCTTTGATTATTTTAACAATCATCTCCTATAATTTGAACCTTCAAAACATGACCTCTTGGGATTGATGCTTGTGAAATTACTTCTTTAAGAATCACACTTGTAAGAGTGAGTTAATAAGAGGTGGCCTGGTATTTCAGCAAGGATTTCTGTTGTTATTTTGTGGAAAGTCCACATTGGTTTATGTTAAACAATTTCTCTTTACACTAGGACATGACAGCAATTAACTAGCTAAAACAGAGTGTTTTATATTATTGTATTTGAAAGAAAACTTGTGACAATAGCTCCTTTTTCCTTTCAGTGCTGGTATATAATTGGGAAAAAAAACTGTTCTTTAGTGTTTCTTTATATAATATAATACATTTGTCATTTCTTATTAGCTCTTCAGATTTCTATTATTTACAAACCCTTTGAGATGCAATAAAAAAGTTTCCACACAAAGCTCATTATATTAACCCCGTAAGAAGACTTCAATATGGCTGTACCATGAAGCTCTTTTCCAAGACAGTAGTGTCTTATTCTCTCTTTCATTCTATAAATTGTACTTTTGAGGTATCAGGACAATTTATAGAATATACATTTCTGTTGTTTTAATATGCAATGAGGCTACTAAACACAATCTTTGATAAATTATTCACATTTGTGAGATTATAACTTTTTCCTTTGAATTATAAAAAAGATATTTAAACTAACAGTTTGGAAATAATCCCTCTCAGCTAAACAAACAAAACATACACACAAACATTTTTTTTTCTATCGTAAATCAATACCATCTGAAATTGGTACCATACGATACTAAATTTATACTGTGGGACTATAGATTCTCCTGGAAATACACTATATTATTAGAATAAAGGAAATGATCTCCTTTTTCATAAGTTGGAATTTAGTTTTAAGAGAAGCATAGATCATTTGCAACTATACCCCCTATCTGCAATAACGTCACTGATAATGATTTTATTTTATCTTTCCCTCTGGATTCTTTTTGAGATCTGCTGAAAAATTAGAAATTTAAAGTCAAGTAATCAGTAGAAGAGAATACTCAGAGAAAATCTGCTGCATGTACAATGAAATAAGACTATTATTTAATATCAAGGACCTTGTTTAAGTTGTACTTACAGGAGAAAAAATCACATTTAAATATTTTAAAGGCTTAGTTAAGACAATGTATATAATATAGAACAAAACAAATCTGCAGGAGTTTGACCCAATTTTTTTCTTAAAGAAACCAAAGTAGCTAATATTTACATATATAGGCCACGGTAACCAGATTAATAACAACATTTAAGGTATAAGAAAAGAAAGTTGTCAGAAAACTCTTACTGCTTTGACTGAAATCTATTTCTCTTGCACAAATGGGGACACCATCACCTATTTTATAGGATGATTGTGGTGATTAAATAAAGGCACTTTATATTCCTGACTCCGTTTCTTCATTTCCTATAAGGAAGTCATTTTGGGTTCACGTAGAATATTAGTAATTCATTTTTCCTCACACACTAAATCTGGAAATAGTTAATAAGATTCTACTATGAACTAGTGAAAATGTCTTGTTTTGTAGAATTAACATTTTAATTCTTCCAAACATTCCCTAGTTTCTGAAAACTTTGCCAATCTGTGTTCTTTCTATAACACCTCTCCCACTGACAATGTCTTTCTTAAGAAATGGTAAGGAGATCTACAGACAATATTGCATCTCTTTAGCCCCTATTCTGAAAACTTAATACTAAGTTAAAATAAAAGGATAATGTGACCATGTGCAACTTTTCTTTGTGTAAATGTGTAATTTGTGATGTTTCCCATCCCTATTCTAGGAAGCATATCAGTAAGCATTGCCATCAAACCCAGGAATGATATATAGTGACTAAGATACTCTCCTTGACTAAACTTTAGTCAGGCTCCTCTTAAGAACCCTTCAACCTTTGGCTTCAGTGTCTGTCCTTGCTAGGCCCCCACGAGATAATAATATATATACATTGGTCTCTGCCCCTGGTGTCTGGCACAGAGCTCCTGAATCCATTGTAATTTTCTGGGTGATAGGAGTGTCTTTTGTTCTAATGAGGCAACTTTTGATGTGCTCCTCAGTGAGTCCTGTATGAGGGCTAGTCACTGGAAAACACAAACCATGATTAGAATCTTGGAATTTTCTGTCTCACTTCCCATTCTCTTAAGAAGGGAGAATGTCTGAAAATGGAGTTTATGATCGATCATGCCTATATGATGAAGCCACCATAAAAATCCCAATAGTATGGGATTCAGAGAGCTTCCAGGTTGTTGAACATATCAACACAGGGAGGGTGATTCACCCCAATTCCACAGGGACAGAAGCTCCTGTGCTCAGGACCCTCTCACATATTAGCCTATGTATCTCTTCATCTGGCCGTTCATCTGTATCCTTTAATAAACTGGTAAACATAAGTAAGTGTTTCCCTGAGTTCTTTGAGCTGCTCTAGCAAATTAATCAAACCCAAGGAGGGGGTTGTGGGAGACCCCAATTTGTAGAAGTTGTAGGTAACCTGGGGACCTATTACTTGCAATTGGCATCTGAAGTGGGGTGGGAGTCATCTTGTGGAACTGTGCCCTTAATCTGTGAGATCTGACACTGTCTCCAGATAGAGTCAGAATTGAGTTGAATTGTAGGACACGCAGCTAGTGTTGCAGAGAATTGCTTGTGGGGAAAACACTCCACATGTTTCATGACCAGAAGTGTCAGAAATGAATTGTTCTGAGTGAGCGTGGTAGGAGAGTGAGAGTAATAAAGAGACACAGAAAAGAAAGACATAGGAGGAAAGAACTGGGTTTGTCCCTACTCAGGAAAATTCAGTTTTCCTAACTCAGCCTGCATGGCCCAGTTTTAGCAAGAATCCTGCTAAATCAGTTTAGAGAGAATTCTCCACCCTTCATATCTGATCACCCAGAATATCTGTCAGATTTCTCATTCTCCAGGTGATCTCTGACCACCCTTGCATGTCTTCAGCTAGAATCCTGTTAGGTCAGTTTAGCAAGAATTTCCCCTACCCTTAATGCCTCCACTTTATAATTTTCTATCCACGGACTCCTCTCTTCAAACATTTTCCTTGGGATAAATCCCCACTTGTTCTTATCGTATTGTATTCAGAACTGAGCTCAGTTCTATACTGAAGTCTCTTTTTTCCTACTGTCATAGTTCTTGAATAAAATTTGTTTTTACTGCCTAACTACTGCCTGGTTCTGGTTTTCTTTAACAATAGACAGAGAAAAACAAGATTTAATTAATTGAAATAGAAAAAAGTACTTAACTGCAGTTATTTTTAGTGACCTAGGTAAGAGAATGTCATCTAGTGATCTAGAACATGGTATGATTTTAATTCTCAAGATGATTTTTGATTGTTTGTTTCTGTCACTTTCCAAAAATGTATGATGATAAAAAATGTAATACTGTATCTGTCTCATAATAAATCTGACCCTGTTGGGAAATTTAAATGATATTATAGACACAATATGAAAGGCATGATGGATCTTGTTGATATGTAATATCCTTACCATCTTCAGGTCATTTGTTAACCGCTCTAATGTGCCCATAGTTATGCTACGCTAGACAGTTTTAGGATGAAAATTAAATGGACCCTTTCTTTGCACTGAAGAAGCATATAAAATATAATTTTTATCTCATTGTTAAGAAATGAAAGTAGTCATACATACATACTAAGGCAATCTAAATTCCCTTGAAACTAAATTATGGCTTGGTATTTAATATCTCATAGCTCCCTGTATTTTCCCTTCTTAATGTTCATCATGGTTTGGAAATATACATGGGTATGTTTCATTGTTTACTCAATGTGCTCTATTCCTTGTCACACAGAGGTATAAACCTGGAAAAGGCAGAGGTGCTGCCATTCATTCTATTTTATAGCAAGCAGACTAATAACACTTGGCATTATGTCTAGCACAAAGTAGGCATTCAGTTCAATACCTGTTGAATGGATAACTGAATAAATCTGTTTGAGCTTAAAGTCCATAAGGGTGGGGACTTTGTTTAATGTGTTCAATAAGATATGTCCGGTAACTGCATTGTACTTGGAACACAGCTGAATGAAAAAGAAGAGAAAGAAAGAAAAGAACAAAGGAAGAAAAGGAGGAAGAGAAAGAAAAGCAAGTAGGAAGAAAAATATCAGAGAATAATAAAACTGGATATAATCTTAAAATTTATATATTTTCCTCAGCTTTCATGGCGAATTATATACAAATCATCTCTAAAATATACACACTATCCACATTTTGCCATGTAATTAAAATATGAGGTACTAAAACTTACCTAAACTTTAATAATGAAAATAAGGTAAATTATTAAATTATGTTTATAGTTGTCAAATATTTAGTCTTAAAAGATAAACCTACGTGCAAGAAAAATGAGACTGAAAGTACTTAGACAATAATCCTAGAGGCACTTATCTAGGAAGCGGTGAGCCAGGGCTAAAAGTCACATCTGTTAGACAATACATTTCTCTTCCTAACCAATAATACTCATAATCAGCCTGTATAATGTTTTCAATTCTATCCACCCAGGAAATACCAGACATAAATATTATCTGTTAGAGATAAAATCTCTACAAATGAGTATATCATATCATGCATGAACTGGAGTCTTAACATTTTATATTAATTAATGAATCATTCTATTTAAGAAAGATTAATTAAGCATATACTATGTGCCAGGCACCATTCTATGAGCTAGAGATCACAGTGAAGAGAACAGACTAAAATCCCAGTCATCACTGAGATGACAGTTATGCTGGGGGATTAAATGTATCATCAAATATTATAAATGTTTAATAAGCATTCAATGAAAAGAGTGAATAAACACGTCTCCCCACCCCTCTCTCTCTCTCTCTCACAAATATGCACACAAGTTTATCAGTCCCCTCTAAACCATCTTCATTCTTCACCCTCTGTTGCCTAAAGGTAATCAATATTAAGAGCTATACATAGATCTATACATACTTTTTATGTTTATAGAAACTTCAAATCATATGCAAACACATTTTTGAAGGGGAACAAAATATACCACTGAAAATATGCCTCTTTGGCATATTGATTATTTTAGGTTGATTATTTTTAATAAATATCAGACACAGGAGAATCTCTGAAAACTGAGAAGTTACCCTTTTGTGAGAGACATTTATAATGATAAAAGAAATCTCCATCTGTAAGGTTGTTCCCTCTCTGTACCAGAAAGAAAAGGCCAAGACAAATCTGTATAACAACCTTAGCCTTGTTTACTGTGCTTTCCTTGATAACCTCCCATAACTGGCCTTGCCTGCCCCCAACATCCTTTGTCTTTAGATGGAGATGCTATTTAAAGTGGTGGCTTGGGCCCTTTCCAAAAGTTACTCAGTTTTCTTGGGTATCTCCCATGGATACAGGAGGTATGCATGTTATTTATTAAACTTTTGTTTGTTTCTCTCCTGTTAATCTATCTTTTTATTACAGAGGTGTCTCAGTAAAGAACATAGAACAGTAGAAAAGTTATTTTTCCTCCCCCACATCATAAACTTCTTTTTAAATGAATATTATAGTCATTCTTGAAAGGGCAGATATGTCATTTGACCTTCTACCTAACACTTGAGATTTTTGCATTTTTAAATTAAGGTATATTTACAGACAATAAATGTCACTCCTTTTAATGTAGTGTTTTACAAGTCTTGAAAAATGCATATGGGTGGTAAGCACCACCACAATCAAGATATAAAACAGTTTTGTCACCCCCCAAATATCCCTCATGTACGTTAGTAGCCAACACTTCCCCACCCAAAATCTCTGGCAATCACTAATCTGTTTTTGTCTCTATTGTGAACAAAGAAGAACAAAGAATGTTGCTCATCACCCAGTTATGCAAGGGCTAAACCACAACCCACCACAGCCACCCATGTCCACCAATAGCGCCCTGAGAGGAATTCAGGATGAAAACAAAAGAAAACAAAACAAAGCAGGATGAGGCGCTCTATGCTTTAGATAAATGGACCCCTAGATAGTTGTTAGATGCCTATCTCAGAAAGAATTTTAATGACCCCAGATTCTTGTATCTTCCCGTACATAGAAAAGCACTAAAATTATTAACTTGAAATATCTGTTCTTTGTGATTAACAGTAATCTTTTTACCAAAATGTGTGCTTGACTACACGTATTTTCCAGCCAAAAAAATCATATATAAACTGGCTCCTCTCTTACCGCTTTGGAACAGTTCCTTAGAGCTATCTTCTGGGCTGTCTTACCGGTACTCAGTAAGACCCTGCATAAAACTTAAACTCACGACTCTTATGTTGTGTGTTTTTCTTTAAGTTGACACTATATTTGCCTTTGCAAGAATGTTGTACATGTGAAATTATATATGTGGAATTATGCATGTAAGTGTTCAATAAATGTTAGTTATTATTGCCATATGCCACTGGATTTAAGAAGATATTGATTGTAAAAGTTTTTCTTAAGTTTAACACTAAAAAAAAGAACGTTTAAAAATTAAATTTACTTGTTTTCTTGTCACATTATAAGATGCATGCCTATGATGCTAAAAAAAAAATGACTTTGAATCACTGAAATACTATATTACTAGTGTTTATTCCCACAACAATGTAATCACTTGTACATATCCCCCACACTACCATCACTTAAAATTTCACATTCTCTTAAGGCCAAAAGATGTGGATCTGACTCACTCTTTTTAATTGATGAACATATACTGAAGTATGAATAGACATTAACCATTCCTATATTGATATTTAAGTTGTTCACAGTTTCATGCTACCACAATCCATGCTGCAATCAAAATAATTGTCCATATATTCTTGTTTCCCAATGCTTTTATTTCTATAGAAATTATCGCCACAGGAGAGATTATTTGAAAGGTTTTGTGTACTTTTCAACTTCTGTAGAAATTTCTAGTTTATGTTCCAAAATACTTTAGTAATTCGCACACCAAGCTACAATGTAGAAAACATGTCTGTTTCCCTAAATTCTCATTGGAAGTAGTTTTTTTTTTTAAATTGTTGTCAAAAACAGCAATTCATTTATTCTTAAATATTTTTTCCTATCCACTAATAAATAGCAGTTTGATATTGCTTCTAAGAAGAGGAATGTAAATAACTTTTTGACAACAAAATTAAAACGTGCCCAGAAGTGTCATGTGAATACTGCCTATGGATATCAAAAAGAGATGACTATTGTGGTTGATAGGAAATGCAAATCAAAGGAAACCTAAGACAGTGAAGGCAGAGGAATTAACAAAATCCCATAGGTAACAACCATAATGATGGGAGTCAAAATTCTGAGGACTTGACAATCTTAAAATTCATTTTAAAGTTAAAAGAGAACTGGAACCAGACTCAATGCTTTTAACACCTATAAAGTTAATATTTATAAAATTATAAACTATAATCTGGTACCCTTTTCATTGCTCTATTCCTTGATTCTAGAATTCTTATAAAAAGAGAAGCTCAGACCTTCAAGATGGCAGAGGAGTAAGACGTGGAGATCACCTTCCTCCCAAAAAATACATTAGAAATACATCTACGTGTGGAACAACTCCTACAGAACACCTACTGAACACTGGCAGAAGACCTCAGACTTCCCAAAAGGCAACAAACTCCCCACATACCTGGGTAGGGCAAAAGAAAAAAGAAAAAACAGAGACAAAAGAATAGGGACGGGACCTGCACCAGTGGGAGGGAGCTGTGAAGGAAGAAAAGCTTCCAAACACTAGGAGCCCCTTCACTGGTGGAGACGGGGGTGGGGGGGTGGGGGGGTGGAAGCTTCAGAGCCACGAAGGAGAGCACAGCAACAGGGGTGCAGAGGGCAAAGCGGAGAGATACCTGCACAGAAGATAGGTGCCGACCAGCACTCACCAGCCCGAGAGGCTTGTAAGCTCACCCGCTGGGATGGGTGGGGGCTGGGAGCTGATGCTTCAGCTTCGGAGGTCAGATCCCAGAGAGAGGACTGGGGTTGGCTGTATGAACACAGCCTGAAGGGGGCTAGTGCGCCACAGCAAGCCAGGAGGGAGTCCGGGGAAAAAGTCTGGAACTGTCTAAGAGGCAAGAGACCATTGTTTCGGGCTGCGCAAGGAGAGGGCATTCAGAGCACCGCCTAAACGAGCTCCAGAGACGAGCATGAGCCGTGGCTATCAGCATGGACACCAGAGACGGGCATGAAACGCTAAGGCTGCTGCTGCAACCACCAAGAAGCCTGTGTGCAAGCACAGGTCACTCTCCAAACCCCACCCTGGGAGCCTGTGCAGCCCACCACTGCCAGGGTCCCGTGATCCAGGGACAATTTCCCTGGGAGAATGCATGGCACACCTCAGGCTGTTGCAATGTTGCGCCAGCCTCTACCGCCACAGGCTCACCCCACATTCCGTACCCCTCCCTCCCGCCAGCCTGAGTGAGCCAGAGTCCCCTAATAAGCTTCTCTTTTAACCCCATCCTGTCTGGGTGGAAACAGACGCCCTCAGGCAACCTACATGCAGAGGCGGGGCCAATCCAAAGCTGAACCCCAGGAGCTATGTGAACAAAGAAGAGAAAGGAAAATTTCTCCCAGCAGCCTCAAGAGCAGCGGATTAAATCTCCACAATCAACCTGATGTACCCTGCGCATCTCTGGAATACGTGAATAGGCAATGAATCATCCCAAAATTGAGGCGGTGGACTTTGGGAGCAACTGTAGACTTGGGGTTTGCAGTATGTGACTCACTGGTTTCTGGTTTTATGTTTATCTTAGTTTAGTATTTAGAGATTATTATCATTGGTAGATTTGTTCATTGATTTGGTTGCTCTCTTCCTTTTTTTATTTTAAATATACATATTTTTTTTCCTTTTTCTCTTTTTCTGAGTGTATATGTGTATGCTTCTTTGTGTGATTTTGTCTGCATAGCTTTGCTTTTACCATTTGTCCTAGGGTTCTGTCTGTCCGTTTTTCCTTTTTTTGTTTTGTTTTTAATATAGTTTTTAGTGCTTGTATTTACTGGTGGATTTGTTTTTTGGTTGGGTTGCTGTCTTTTTTCTTTTTTAATTACTTTATAATTTTTAATTTTTCTATTTTAATAACTTCATTTCTTTTTATTTATTTTTTCTTTCTTTCTTTCTTTTTTTCTCCGTTTTGTTCTGAGCCGTGTGGCTGACAGGGTCTTAGTGTACCAGCCAGGTGACAGGCCTGTGCCTCTGAGGTGAGAGAGCTGAATTCAGGGCATTGGTCCACCAGGGACCTCCCAGCTCCATGTAATATCAAACGGTGAAAGCTTTCCCAGAGATCTCCATCTCAACGCTAAGACCCAGCTCCACTCAACAACCAGCAAGCTCCAGTGCTGGACACACTATGCCAAACAATTAGCAAGACAGGAACACAACCCCACCCACTAGCAGAGAGGCTGCCTAAAATCATACAAAGGTCACAGACACCCCAAAACACACCACTGGATGCGGTCCTGCCCACCAGAAAGACAAGATCCTGCCTCATTCACCAGAAATCAGGCACTAGTCCCCTCCACCGGGAAGCCTACACAACCCACTGAACCAACTTTAGCCACTGGGGGCAGACACCAAAAACAACGGGAACTACAAACCTGCAGCCTGCGAAAAGGAGACCCCAAACACAGTAAGTTAAACAAAATAAGAAAACAGAGAAACACACAGCAGATAAAGCAGCAAGGTAAAACCCCACCATACCAAACAAATGAAGAGGAAATAGGCAATCTACCCGAAAAAGAATTCAGAATAATGATAGTAAAGATGATATAAAATCTTGGAAATAGAATGGAGAAAATACAAGAAACGTTTAACAAAGATTTAGAAGAACTAAACAGCAAACAAACAATGATGAACAACACAATAAATGAAATTGAAAATTCTCTACAAGGAATCAATAGCAGAATAACTGAGGCAGAAGAACGGATAAGCAACCTGGAAAATAAAATAGTGGAAATAACTACTGCAGAGCACAATAAAGAAAAAAGAGTGAAAAGAATTGAGGACAGTCACAGAGACCTCTGGGACAACATTAAACACACCAAGCTTCGAATTATAGGGGTCCCAGAACAAGAAGATTAAACAAAAGGGACTGAGAAAATATTTGAAGAGACTATAGTTGAAAACTTCCCTAATATGGGAAAGGAAATAGTCAAGTCCAGGAAGCCCAGGGAGTTCCATACAGGATAAATACAAGGAGAAACATGCCAAGAAATATACTAAACACACTATCAAAAATTAAATGCAAAGAAAAAATATTAAAAGCAGCAAGGGAAAAACAACAAACAACATACAAGGGTATCCCCATAAGGTTAACAGCTGATCTTTCAACAGAAACTCTACAAACCAGAAGGGAGTAGTAAGACATATTTAAAGTGATGAAAGGGAAAAACCCACAACCAAGACTACTCTACCCAGCAAGGATCTCATTCAGATTCGACAGAGAAATTAAAACCTTCACAGACAAGCAAAAGCTAAGAGAATTCAGCACCACCAAACCAGCTCTACAACAAATGCTAAAAGAACTTCTCTAGGCAGCAAACACAAGAGAAGGAAAAGACCTACAATAACAAACCCAAAACAATTAAGAAAATGGTAATAGGAACATACATATAGATAACCACCTTAAATGTAAATGGATTAAATGCTCCCACCAAAAGACACAGACTGGCTGAATGGATACAAAAACAAGACCTGTATATATGCTGTCTACAAGAGACCCACTTCAGACCTAGGGACACATACAGACTGAAAGTGAGGGGATGGAAAAATATATTCCATGCAAAAGGAAATCAAAAGAAAGCAAACCAAACGGAGTGGCAATTCTCATATCACACAAAATAGACTTGAAAATAAAGACTATTACAAGAGACAAAGAAGGACACTACCTACATAATGATCAAGGGATCAATCCAAGAAGAAGATATCACAACTGTAAATATTTATGCACTCAACATAGGAGCACCTAAATACATAAGGCAAATACGAACAGCCATAAAAGGGGAAATTGACAGTAACAAATCATAGCAGGGGATTTTAACACCCCACTGTCACCAATGGACAGATCAACCAAAATGAAAATAAATAAGGAAACACAAGCTTTAAATGACAATTTAAACAAGATGGAGTTAATTGATATTTATAGGATATTCCATCCAAAAACAACAGAATACACTTTCTTCTCAAGTGCTCATGGAATATTCTCCATGATACATCATGTCTTGAGTCACAAATCAAGCCTTGGTAAATTTAAGACAATTGAAATCATATCAAGTATCTTTTCCGACCAGAAAGCTATAAGACCAGATATCAATTAGAGGAAAAAACCTGTTAAAAATACAAACACATGGAGGCTAAACAATACACTACTAAATAACCAAGAGATCACTAAAGAAATCAAAGAGGAAATCAAAAAATACCTAGAAACAAATGACAATGAATACACGATGACCCAAAACCTATGGGATGCAGCAAAAGCAGGTCTAAGAGGGAAGTGTATAGCAAAACAATCCTACCTCAAGAAACAAGAAACACCTCAAATAAACACCTAACCTTACACCTAAAGCAATTAGAGAAAGAAGAACAAAAAATCCCCAAAGTTAGCAGAAGGAAAGAAATTATAAAGATCAGATCAGAAATAAATGAAAAAGAAAGGAAGGAAACAGTAGCAAAAACCAAAACTAAAAGCTGGTTCATTGAGAAGATAAACAAAATTGATAAACCACTAGCCAGACTCATCAAGAAAAAAAGGCAGAAGACTCAAATCAATAGAATTAGAAATGAAAAAGGAGAAGTAACCACTGACACTGCAGAAATACAAAGGATCATAAGAGATTACTACAAGCAACTATATGCAAATAAAAAGGACAACCTGGAAGAAATGGACAAATCCTTAGAAAAGCACAACCTTCTGAGACTGAACCAGGAAGAAATAGAAAATATAAACAGACCAATCACAAGCACTGAAATTGAAACTGTGATTAAACATCCTCCAGCAAACAAAAGCCCAGGACCAGCTGGCTTCACAGGCAAATTCTATCAAACATTTAGAGAACAGCTAACATCTATCCTTCCCAAACGCTTCCAAAATATAGCAGAGGGAGGAACACTCCGAAACTCATTCTACGAGGCCACCATCACCCTGATACCAAAACCAGACAAAGAAACCAGATTTCACAAAAAAAGAAAACTACAGGCCAATATCACTGATGAACATAGATGCAAAAACCCTCAACAAAATACTAGCTAACAGAATTCAGCAGCACATTAAAAGGATCATATACCATGACCAAGTGGGGTTTATCCCAGGAATGCAAGGATTCTTCAATATACACAAATCAATCAATGTGCTACACCATATTAACAAAGTGAAGAATAAAAACCATACGATCATCTCAATAGATGCAGAAAAAGCTTTCGACAAAATTCAACACCCACTTATGAAAAAAACCCTCAAGAATGTGGGCATAGAGGGAACTTACCCCAACATAATAAAGGCCATATATGACAAACCCACAGCCAACATCGTTCTCAGTGGTGAAAAACTGAAACCATTTCCTCTAAGATCAGGTACAAGACAAGGTCTCCCAGTCTCACCACTATCATTCAACATAGTTTTGGATGCAATCAGAGATGAAAAAGAAATAAAAGGAATCGAAATCGGAAAAGAAGAAGTAAAACTGTCACTGTTTGCAGATGACATGATACTGTACATAGAGAATCCTAAAGATGCTACCAGAAAACTACTAGAGCTAATCAATGATTCTGGTAAAGTGGCAGGATACAAAATTAATGCACAGAACTCTATTGCATTCCTATACACTAACGACAAAAAATCTGAAAGAGAATTTAAGGAAACACTCCCATTTACCATTGCAACAAAAAGAATAAAATACCTAGGAATACACCTACCTAAGGAGATAAAAGACCTCTATACAGAAAACTATAAGACAATGATGAAAGAAATTAAAGATGATACAAACGGATGGAGAGACATACTATGTTTTTGGATTGGAAGAATCAACATTGTGAAAAAAACTATACTACCCAAAGCAATCTACAGATTCAATGCAATCCCTATCAAACTACCAAGGGCATTTTTCACAGAACTAGAACATAAAATCTCACAATTTGTATGGAAACACAAAAGACCCCAAACAGCCAAAGCAATATTGAGAAAGAAAAACAGAGCTGGAGGACTCAGGCTCCCTGACTTCAGACTATACTACAAAGCTACAGTAATCAAGACAGTATGGTCCTAGCACCAAAACAGAAATATAGATCAGTGGAACAGGATAGAAAGCCCAGAGATAAACCCACACACCTATGGTCAACTAATCTATGACAAAGGAGGCAAGGATATACAATGGAGAAAAGACAGTCTCTTCAATTAATGGTGCTGGGAAAACTGGACAGCTACATGTAAAAGAATGAAATTAGAACACTCCCTAACACCATACACAAAAATAAACTCAAAATGGATTAGAGACCTAAATGTCAGGCCAGACACTATCAAGCTCTTAGAGGAAAACAGGCAGAACACTCTATGACATAAATCACAGCAAGATCCTTTTTGACCCACCTCCTAGAGAAATGGAAATAAAAACAAAAATAAACAAATGGGACCTAATGAAACTTCAAAGCTTTTGCACAGCAAAGGAAACCATAAACAAGACGAAATGACAACCCTCAGAATGGGAGAAAATATTTGCAAATGAAGCAAGTGACAAAGGTTTCATCTCCAAAATTTACAAGCAGCTTATGCAGCTCAATATCAAAAACCAAACAGCCTAATATAAAAATGGACAGAAGACCTAAATAGACATTTCTCCAAAGAATATATACAAATTGCCAACAAACACATGAAAGGATGCTCAACATCACTAATCATTAGAGAAATGCAAATCAAAACTACAATGAGGTATCACCTCACACTAGTCAGAATGGCCATCATCAAAAATTGTATAAACAATAAATGCTGGAGAGGGTGTGGAGAAAAGGGAACACTCTTGCACTCTTGGTGGGAATGTAAATTGATACAGCCACTATGGAGAACAGTACGGAGGTTCCTTAGAAAACTAAAAATAGAACTACCATACGACCCAGCAATCCCACTACTGGGCATATAGCCTGAGAAAACCATAATTCAAAAAGAGTCATGTACCACAATGTTCATTACAGCTCTATTTACAATAGCCAGGACATGGAAGCAACCTAAGTGTCCGTCAACAGATGAATGGATAAAGAAGATGTGGCACATATACACAATGGATTATTACTCAGCCATATAAAGAAATGAAATTGAGTATTTGTAGTGAGGTGGATGGTCTTAGAGACTGTCATACAGAGTAAAGTAAGTCAGAAAGAGAAAAATAAACACCGTATGCTAACACATGTATATGGAATCTAAAAAAAAAAAAATTGTTATGAAGAACCTAGGGGCAGGACTGGAATAAAGACGCAGACGTAGGGAATGGACTTGAGGACAGGGGGAGGGGGAAGGGTAAGCTGGGATGAAGTGAGAGAGTGGCATATACTTATATATACTACCAAATGTAAAACAGATAGCTAGTGGGAAGCAGCTGCATAGCACAGGGAGATCAGCTCGGTGCTTTGTGACCATCTAGAGGGGTGGGCTAGAGAGGGTGGGAGGGAGACACAAGAGGGAGGAGATATGGGCATATATGTATATGTACAGCTGATACACTTTGTTATAAAGTAGAAACTAACACACCATTGTAAAGCAATTATACTCCAATAAAGATGTTAAAAAAATAAAAATAAAAAAGTTTAAAAATAAAAAGAGAAATTCAGTCAGTATTTGTTTAATTAAGAAACAAATTCAAGTTTGCACTTTAAGTGTGAAGGCAATATAGGGTATCATATTAATGGCAGCAAACTACATAAACTTTCTACCCTTTGCTTTTTTTAGGTAATAAATTTTGTATTTCTTATGTATCAGTATATATCAGTTTCCTTTTCCTTTGCAATGATTGAATAATATATCATTTTATAAATGTCCCATAATCTGTAGGAGTTTGAACATAGTGTTTGTTTCTCTTCTTATGCTCTTCAAAATCTCAGTGATTATCCTTGTACATGCATCATTGCATAAATTAGTAAGCAATGTCTTTATATAAGTGTAAATAATATTTGCATTTGTATAAGTAGATACAAATATATACAATACATATTATATCATATGGTATTTTAAAAGTCTATATTTAAAGTAAAAATATATGAATTTACAAATTTATAAGTATGAAACTTATATGTAAAATTATTGAGTAGAATTACTGGGTCAAAGTCTACCTGTATTTTAATGTTAAATGTATTGTTAAATTTCCTTCCCCAGAGACAGACCAATAAATGTTATCCTTATATTGAGAAATGTCTGTTTTTCTTCTACTCTTTTAGAACACTACTTTCTTCTTCAACATCTACATTTATTCCAAGAGTAAGTACTACTAATTAAGCTTAAAATAGCTTTCTATATCTTCTACTCTTTAATGCCCTAGTTTCTACCCTTGGATGTCCCACTATTCTAACCTGTCCTGGTCTACTGCAGCAAAGCAGGCAGAATTATATTTTCTTATCTATTTCCTGTGCTTATAATTCTATAATGATTTCCCATTTAACTTAATTCAAAATCCAAAACAGTTACTATGGCCTCTGGCTAATTCTCTGAAATCATCTGTCACTCTCCCCCTCAATCACTACAATAAAGCCACACTTGTCTTCCATCCATTCCTGGGACACTATTTTTTACAGCTCTCTAATTTGCCATATACTATTTACTTTATCTAGAATATCTTACTCCCCATTCCTCAAGTTGCAGACTCCTTGCTGTCCTTCACATAACTGGATAATTATCACTTTTTTTTTTTTTTCCAAACAGTCTTTTATTGACTCCTATCATAGTTTAGGTTTTCCTCCATAGCAGGACCTGAAACATGAACTTGGATGCAGGCAGTGTATTTGGATGAAGACACCAGAAAATAAAAGGGGAAATATGGGCAAAGTGAAACAGAAAAGAAGAAACACAAAAAAATGTATATCAACAATCAATCAATCAAGACTCAATCTATTTAGAACTCTTAGAAACTCTGTGAGACATATCTCAGATTCATTCCATTAAATAGTGAGGAGGCTAGAGTATAACCTAATGACTTCCATCTTTTATTGGTGGAGGAAAGTCCTCCATATTTAAGGATTTTATCTGAAGGCAGCTGTGAAGTCAATATTGTGCTGTAAAATGCTCTCTGACAGAAAATAAGAGACACACAGGTTCTTGAAAGGGAAAGGTGACATGCTAAAAACTTACTTATTTTACAAGTACAGATGAACACCGATAAGCTTATGGGATATAGTGTGGAACATGAATAGGGTCTGTTACAGTTTACTCCTTGAACCATACAGACCTACTCACTTGTACTCCATTTGGAGTCTAAGCTGTTACTGATGAGCCAGGATGATTAGCAGCCACAATCTCAAAAAATGAGTGAAACTGGGTAGGTAGTGAAAGAAGATAACATAGGATCCTTTGTGCTACAACTCCTTCCATGTCCATACTGATACTAATATTTTTGTCTTTGTCAACTTTTGTAGATTTGTTTCTTTTTTTTTTTTTTTTGTAGATTTGTTTTTATACTAGGCTAGCCCATTTCCTGGTTACATGGCTATGCGATTTTTTGAGATAATGTCACCAATTCACTTACAACATACCAAGTTTGAAACAACTATTATATAATCAAGATATTACAAATAATGGGATGAGTTAATCTATAATTCTGGAGAAAGATATGGCCTAGAGATAAAAATTATATGTAATTAGGGGTATATAAATAATTTAAAGCCATGAGAGTTAAACCATATGAATGAAAATAGAAAAAGTTCTCAGTACTAAGACATAGGGCATTCCAGCACTTAGAGTTCAGTCATGGGAAAATTAACAGTCATTGAGATTAGAAGAAAAGAGGTTAATCTGATGCCCTGAATGCCCAGTAAAGAAAGTTTACTATGAAGCAATATCCCCTGGATAATCACAACCTTGAAAAGAGAAGATATAACAGAGCTGTCATGGAGAAAACCTAACTAGGTTATGTTCAAAATAGAATGGAGGTTTGCAGAATTGGAGACATCTAGTGTAGAAGAGTCAAAGAGTCCTACAGTAGAGAAATTAAGAGCTGGAACAAGGAGTGGGGTCCAGAAATGTTTTGTTTTTAAGGTTGGGTATATGAGAGAGTGTTTTAATGCTGAAGGAACTGAGCTATTAATAGGGAGGGAAGACCTCGCTATAAAACAGGATATGAAATGGGGAAGTGCCATAGTAATCACTTTAGCGGCAAGCAGGATGGCATCTAATGAGCTAGTCGAGTGGTTGACCTTCAGTAGGAATCCAGGCAGTCCATCCATAGTAATAGGCAACTCAGAGTAAATGGGCACAGATCTAGGTAGGGTCCAGATGCAGTCCTGGTAACTTTTGGAATTTGTCTTCTTATTTATTCTATTCTATCAGTGAATTAGGAAGCAAAGACATCAACTGAGAGTAAGGATGAGGGAAATAGTGTTGTAGATTTGAGGGGAGATTAGAAGATACAAATGAATATTCTAGAAAAGAGAGAGTGTGATAAACCATGGAATATTGTCGGAGGAACAGAATCATTAAGAGCCTACTTAATGTTATTGGTCAATTATTTAACTGGAAACTGTATCCATGTTTGTTTCTTTTTTCCTCCAGCTACACTTAGCTACTGCCAAAGAGAGTAGGAGAACTATTTTGTCTGTTTTATTCACTCCCCCAGCCCTGCAAATGAGTACAATATAATTAAAGAGGGGAATGGAATGCAAGATGAAAATGATAGATAACAGAATTTAAGCTGTGTAAAGGCAGAATTGAAGCAACGAAGCTAATGATGGATTGAAAAATGGGTAGCACTGATGGATGTAAATCCTGAGGTCCTGCTGGGATGTGAAACTTGTAAAAGTCAGGAGACTAAATGGAATAATACAGACTAATAGTTTCTAGGGGCTTGAAACTATTCTTAATATTGAGACTGGGGAGGTCTTGCACTTACTTGTATCCAACACTATCTATGCTATGGCCAGAGAAGTAAGTGACCAAGTTTCCTGTATCTCCACTACTAGAATTAACCATGAGAGGATGGGAACACATCTGTTTGTTCACCATTATATATACAACAGTTCCTAAAAATCCTAGAACATGGTAAGGGCTCAATTTTAAAAAGATGTTCAGTGAATGAAAAAAAAAATGAATTCATGCACAATTGCAAGCATCGATGCTGATTAATATTAACTTAAAGTTTATTGTTTTTCACCTAATACTTCAGAAAACTTTTAATTACAGAATATGTAACTTCAACTTAAGTGTCAGTGTTTTATAGCCAAGTACCACCAAACACACACAAATATGTACCATAAGGAACCATGATGTGTCTTTATAAAAGGATGTTAGCATAAAAACCTAATACAAGATTTGACTTCTCACTGAGTGATTTGGGGGAGGGGTATAAAGAAGTAGAAGTTTGCTGTAGGTCAGATGATGTTAGAGAATAAGAAAAAACTGTGATTGAGTATCTTAAATCTTATTTCTAGGGTGGGAAACTGGCAGGAGGATAAAGCTATAATTGGTAAAGAAGTAATAATCATTTATTTTGACAAGAGAAGGCGTGTTTGGTATTTTGTTGGTGGCATAGTCAATTTATTTTTGTTATGCTTAGAAAAAAATTAAGAAACGGCCTTGCTTTGTATCATTTTATTATGGTCTCAGAGTAAGCTCATCTGAAGTTGGTATTGTGTGTGATTGCTTATGTCTAATGGGACAGTAACATGGCTTAGCTATGAGTGCCAGGCCAGCTTCTCAAAGCCAGGGGTTGCTCTTTTTTGTTTTTTGATTTTTCTTTCTCAGAAGTAACTAATAATATTCCATGAATAGGACCTTCGTTAATATTTTAATCATAATAAATAGGTTACATAAAGCAGGAAAATTTAATTTATGTAAGTCCACTAAAGACTATTTTAACTGATGTAAAAGACCATTCATAAAATATTTTACTTAAAAAATAGTAAGATTTCAACAGATGGAAAATATAGACAGCACATTGGTAAATGAACAAAGCCTGGAAACAGCAAGGTGTTTTGTGCCTATCAGTAATTGCTGCTCCTTAAGTTAATTTTTCATATGTTTCTTAACGAAGCTGTATTTACTGACAAGATGGCTTTTTCAAACTTGTTCATTTTCTCGATTCATCTATTTCTTTTTCCTAATCCGAGAAAATTTACCACATGTTTATAATGGAAAAAATTCCCCTAGCCCTCCTTTCTTAATTTTCTCTTTCCAAATTGCAACTTTGCACCTTGGGTCAGTCAATTTGCTGTTAATCTTTTTAACACACTAGTTTTCTTGGAAGAATAGACATGCATTATAAGAATACTATTGCTTTTATCAGTTGAACATTTTAAAAAATTAGTTCAAAGAAAATTTTAGAAGTGTATGATTCATAATTTTATGTCTTGTTAAAGTAAGGTTAACAGATTCTTCCCTTATCTGTACACATGGATATTTATATGTGTTTATGTATGTGGGGTATGTATAGAAGGACATTTTTATTTTTTATTGTGGCTCACTCCACTAGTCCAGTTAAAATTTATGCCTGTGGAACTGATCAATTTTGTGTCCATCACTCAATCTTGACTTAAAGTAAAATTAATCCATCAGCAATTCAGTCTAAACAATTTATATAAGAAGCCTTCATCTGAATATTGATTTATTCTACCATTTCACTTTGCTCTATCAGATTATATCTGGTCTTATTTAGAAGGCTAAATATATAAGTTATTACATTAAAGACCATTCTGAACATCTCACATTTGGTTAATCCCTAGCTGACAAAACTTCTTTTATAAAATATTCATTTAAAATAACTTTCGAACTACTATTGTCTTCCAGAGGGGACTGGGTGCAAAGGTCAAATTTCCACCCCTTTTCCTTTCATCACATCTTCTCCTTCTGATTTTCAACAATAACTTTACTTTAACCCCTGTTAATCAGCTTTAGTGGTTTCCATAACCATATATATATAAGATGATACATAAAATTATCCAAGGCCTTAGAGGAATAAATGCCTATCTCTAACATAGTAATCTACAGTAACAGATTTTAAGAAAAATTACCAGGAGTTTACAGTCTACTCTATGATACTAAACAAGATATCTCTCTTTTTATGTATTTATATATGTATGTATGTATTTATAAATGAGAATAGGAGGCTAATGGTGGGGAGTGAAGAACACAAACCAAAGTATAAATAAATAAGTATACTTGTACTTTTTGTGGAATACTAGGATCAGAATTATTTTGCTTTCTTTATGCCCTCTTTGGCTTTCATGCTATCTATTGGCAAGAAAGAAGGAAGGAAGGAAAAAATGGAGGGAGGGAGGAAAGGAAGAAGGGAGGAAGGAAAGAAGAAAAAAATATTCTTGCATAATAACTTGAGGAAATTCACATACTTATTCCTCCAAGTCAAAAGTATCATTGTTAATATTTTAACGACAGAAGCTGTATGAAAAGGAGCAGAGAAAGCAGCATTTGTCACATGTCTCATTAACAGAATATCAGTGAATATAAAGTCAAAACATGCCATAATCCAAGGAAAATTATTATAGATTCTCATGTTTTGTAGCTGTTGTATAACTGTCAACACTACAAAGAGTTTGTTGATATTTAATTTTTATTTGAGACTGTATTATGCTGATGTGACTGAATAATCCACAGGGAAGTAATAAATTTATGAGGTACATATTTATGAAGAGTCAATTAAAAACTTGTTTTAATAAGGTAACTAAAAAAGGGAAATATTACCTTTATATAATTTTATTATCAGACATGCTTGCTGTAGGACAAATGTATAAAAATTATGATAAAGAAAAAAATCACTATTAACATTTTGAATTTTAAAATATTTTTGTATAGAATAAAGATCTGATTTGGATTTTTTAAAAAGGTAACTAATCAGTACTCTACCCATTATTTAATGAGTGTCTTTATGCACAAATTTACGTTTTGCACATTAAGTTTAATCATTACATCCTATTTTATTTAAGTGCCATTAATCTAACTTTTCACTTGTGAAATAGAAATATTTTTTAAAAATGAGAATGCATATACTCATTAATATCTGGATAGGAAAAATTTCTTTTTTAAGGTTTGTTTTTTATCCAAATTTTCAGTCATTCTCACATATTCAAAAAATATTTGGAATTGGTTTATATAGTCTAAAAATTTTAGCTGAAGGATATTTGTTTTGCATTAATATTTGCAGAATTTCTCCATTTTTTGGCAAAAATATGTTGAGTCAGTTTGTTATTTTCTTCATATAGGTATTATATTTTTATTATAATTATCTCAGCATCTTATATTTTTGTTGTTTTACACTGTGATCTAAGATGGATTTTTACTTCTATTATAAATATTTTCTAAATTATAATTGCATAAAAGTCAGTTTCTAATTTTTAATATCTAACATATAACAATTCACTAAATGCTATTATTGTTATAAACAATTTTCATGTCACCTGCAAAATAGAATATTTTTTCAATAACTGCCTTTTCAAAATATCCAAAACTTTCAGAACAAGGAAAATGATCTATTTCTTGAAAACTGCTATAAACCTGAATATTTCTTCATGCTTTGTGATTCAAAATTGGTGAAAATATTTAATTTTTACAAGAGAATGATATCTGTTTCTTCACATTTTCAAATTAGTATAGTTCTCAAAGTATATATACAATGTTTTAAAATGTTTCCCATGTCTGTTCTTTTTCTCCTTTCCCTTTTTAATTTCTAAAATATATGACTGTTTTCTTTACATCATTTTAAACATGATTAATTTTATTCTTATAATTAAACAACTTGCTTTTAACTTTTAATTTTTATTTTTATTACTTGCTCCCTGTTTTACTAATCTTTAAAGCATATTTTTAATTCAGCGATAAATACTAATTAATTAAATTTCTTGTTTTTGAATAAGAATATTTCAAGTTGTAGATTTCTTTCATTGAGGAACATCTCCATAGTCAGATTTCATATATGTTTCAAATTCTGATTTATTTTATTTAATTTCTTTCTTGAACCAATACATTTTAAGACTTAAAAAAAAAGTCACATGACTGAGGAATGCTAATTTAATTTGCACTGTTAATTTCTATATATAATGTATTGAATTATAGTACAGCTTATGATTTCAGAAATTCAGTGAAACTTTCTCTGTGTTCTGTTATATGATCACTATTTTTAAATTATTATTATCATTTGACAACTTTTCCTTGGGTATCTAAAAGAAGATACATTCTCTGTTTGTAGAATACAACATGAGACGTATCAGTATTTCTAGTTTCTTGGTAACAGTTTATGAGAGTGTATGTATGTGTGTATGTAATCGCTAGATTATAAGTGCTTTTCCCATTTACACACACAGGGCTAATACTAATAAACTTTTAATAGAATGGCTAGAAGTTTGAACTCCTTTAACTGGTATGAGGTAAAGCTGAGTTTTAATTATTGAGACTTTATTGTAAAAGTGTCACTTAGCTATGTTCATGATTATTATTTTCACCTAAATTTCATCTCTACAAAAATGATGTTTTAAAGCCTTAGAATGTTCTTATACCAGAGTGGGAGAACAGTACACTAGGAATACAGATGATACTTTGTAAATAAGGTTCTAAATACCTTAAAGTCGACTTAGTGGTTCTTCAACTGCAAATCCTGCGGGAGATGCATGCTTAGGTGCTTCGAAAGAAGTAAAGAGCCCTAGAGTTAAGTGTGTATTGTCTTATTGAAAAATGAAATTTATGGATACCGAGATTAATTTATCACTGCCAAAGCAGCGATATATTCAGACAGTCAAATAAGTTTTCAAATTTAAGATACAATTTCTCCTTTCAAGTTTTCCCAGTTTAATTTCATAATGAGTAAATTTTATTTTCACTAACTCAAAAAAACTACAAGTGATCTGAAAAAAATCTTACTTGATCCTCTAATTATTAAATATACACACTATGTCTTAAAAATTTAAATATAAAATGTAAGATAAAATCTCACATATGCCTGTTTTCTTTTTCCAAATAATACTGTGAACTGTAGTCCAAAGTGAAATAAGTGAGTAGGGAGATTGGCAAGTGACATTTTTCTCCATTAATTCTGCATTCCTCATTTCACTCTGTGTTGCCCCCTCGGGCTGGAGTCCCAATATGAGGCTTGTCACAATCTGTATCTGTCACTTCAAGTGAATGAACAACTTTCCAATATGTTCCTGACAGCAGGATTTCAACCATGTGGGAGGATTTGGGAACAGTTCCTTGACTGGCACTTCAAACATCCCCTCATCAGCTCCATGGTGCTTTCAATCTTACTGAAGAACTCAGGTGTTCCAAGATGAGTATTGTTTACTATTTCTGGGCTGATTTCTTTTTTAAACTTGAAAAAAACATTGAGAAAAATACTTTTTTCTGAAGTATATAATGTAAATTTGGAATGGATGAAATATTAAATTTTGTTCTGATCATATTTTATTATTTACTAATTCCCTTTATAGATAAGCTACTTACAATGTCCACAAACAAAATATATTGTTTTAAAGATGAATGACACAAACTTGTAGGCTCACACATATTTATTAAATAGGCTATGTTTTACATAATTTAAAAATTAAATTTAGAACAGAGAAGATCATCTGTTTTATGAAATTTGCCTATATTTCCTTCTCTTATAACTCTGAATATTACTATGCCTGTGGGCAATTTTTAATCATCTAAGCACTTAATAAATATTAAATATATATATTATACAAATTAAAGTATATCACTTCAGAATCACTTCATTGATTTATGTTGATTCTTTAATATGTGTATTAATACTTCCCTTATAAAGAATGAGGAAATAGGACAGTATGTGTATACTTAGGTACTATAAGGATTGTAAATGATACTGTGACAAAGAGTGTTGGTGGGGATTGAACTGCCTTGAAACATCATTCACATCATCTTGATTTATTTACAATGTGAGATTTACTTAAGGTTGACTTATAAATGTACTATGTAGGTTTTATGCTTTCTATAAATTCAACCTCAAGTATTTGATCACTCTGAAAGGTCACCAGTATAAATCAATCAATCAACTCAATAAAGTTGTATAAATGTTATAAATAAAAATTTCTAATTTATATATTATTAATTTACAGTAAAGAAACATATTAAAAGCAGGTACATGTCAAGCCTGTAATGTCATGTATTCAGAATAAATATATTTATTACACAACTAATAGTTTCAAAAATGATATGGGTGGGAGAGGTAATGTGTTTCCTTAGTTACTAGCAATGCAATAAAATATTGGAGAACCTCTATTCTTTACATATTCCTTACGATCAAGCACATAGATAAAACTGAAATATTTAATTGTAAAATTAAATGTACTGCGAACAGGACACTTAACATGTAGACAAACAACAATAAAAATTTTTATTTTTTAAAATGTCATTCAAGTCTTACATATCATTATTTTAATAAATCCAGTGTTGGGATATTGCTAATATGGAAGGAAGTGAAAGAGAGAGAGACAAAAAGAAATTATAGCCTTCTTTGTAACATTAAAGATGATTTAGAAAAGATAGGCCTTACAGTTTTATTGTGAATATAATCTGACAAAAGCATCATTTTGTCCTTCTTTATAATACTCTTAAATCTGACCCTCAGGAAAATGTCAGCAGGGACCAACAGACCTCTGAAGCTGCTTTCGAGTCAATTGATTCTATGACCTATTAAACACCAGACCTTAATTACTATAATAAAATTATGATTGAACCTTGATAGAAAAGTCTTCCCTATCCACGTGACCATGCTTTACTCGTCTCCTCCCCATGTATTGATAAGAATTGGCCTTGACAAGCTATGTCCCTCATATCATAGGCAAACTTGCTTTGAAATACATTTTTCAAGATCTTAACATGAAGCTTTCTTATTTTATACTTTTTTTTGTCTGCTTAGATTTATATATAAAGATGCATCTATTTTTTAAAAATCCATTTAGGAAACCATTGTTCCTAACAATGAATATGTACAGATAATTCTGACATACTATTGTTTTGATTTTTTTTTTTTTTTTTTTTGGCCGTGCCACATGTCTTGCGGGATCTCAGTTCCCCAACCAGGGGTTGAACTCAGGCCAAGGCTGAATCCTAGCCACTAGGCCACCAGGGAACTCCCTGTTTTAATATTTATAAAATAAGTTTATTTAACACCACAACATTTATGGGAAAAGAAATATTTTTCAATAGGCTAGTCTGTATTAGGTGGCTAAGTTTTCATAATAAAATAGGGTTTCTGGGTGTTATTATGTCGGGGTGGAGGCATATCTAAACAACTTGGAAACAAAATGCATGCTGAGAGGATTCACATATTTAAGGATGGAGCAGGAAAAAAAAAAGACTTAGCAAATACTTACAAATTTGGTGCTATTTCAAACTTGGTAAATTAAAAAAATGTTCAGAAAAGAGCCTATGGTAAAAATGTAACAAAGGTATTTGTTTTCATTTTTAATCCCCCGAGGGCATTTTTTTCTCATTTTTTGACATTATTTCCAAGCCAAATAGTCAGGATTCAAATGCTTAAAGGATCATAGGTTGTACTTTTTGAAGTAAAGAATTAATGCTATTAATATCACAGATGAACATTCTAATGGACTGTGTCAGTTTCAGGAAATTCTTTAAAAAACTGTGGCTTCACCTTCTATTGTGACTGATCACAATAGTGCCATCCTTATTTAATGAACAGGGATGTCCATGAAGTCCTGACAATAGCTTATAGGATGATTCAAGGTTGCATGAGATCAAGATTGTTCCTGCATACAAGTAATAGATAATTGGGCAAGTGGTGGACTGTAGCAGCTGAAGAGAAGTATAAGAGCTGGCAGCTTCAAACAGGAGCTGATTTTAGTGACAAACAACAAAAGAAAAAGGATTTCCTACTGGGACTTGAAAGATGCCAAAATAGCCTACACACATCAACGGAAAGAACAGTACAGTATATTTTCCCTTTAAGCTAGTGAAATAAAATAAAAGTGAACTGGATGTTTCAATCTCCCAGACTTCTACTGTATTTTCATTTGGAAAGTCTTCAAATTATAGCATAAAAGCAGGAACAAAGTAAAAATGTAAGGCACTAAAACACTTTCTTTATTGCCCATATTCACTCCATTCTGATCTGGGTCTCTAGGCTCTTTTCTTTGTATACGTTTGGCATAGGATCTTATTTAACAGCTCATAATTCTGATAGCTAACCTGCTTTATATTTTTGTTATGCCTTTCTTTTCATGGAGTAGCTGGTAAATAACTTTAAAAAGTAATGAGAAAATGGTTGGCCCACATTTTCAAAATAAGAGAGAAAGAAAGAGAGGAAAAAATGGAGGAAGGGAGGAATGGAGGGAGGCAGGCTAGGAGGGAAAGAGGAAAGAAAATAATTTAACTTTTGAAGGCAAAAGGACTCATGTTATTTTTGGTGTGCTATATTTCAAATGAGAAGTGTGAATATAAACAAAGAAGGAAAAATATACAACTGAAATCTTAGATATACCATGAGAACAATGAAAGAATTAGTTTTCTTTCTAACCAATTTTCCATTGGTTTTACAAAATATTTGAATATATATATTTTTCCTAATTGAATATATATGTATATGTACTTGCTAATTGTATAGTTACAAAGATGAGGCAACATGGCAAACATATATATTAGATAATCAAATATGTAGATTTTTATAGATCATATATAGATTTGAAATATAAAGGCTATATTTACATATTTATAATATTTACATATATTTACATATACATGTACATATTACATATACATGTAAATATATGTATTTGATAGAAGAAGCAAGTAGGAAAAAATTCATCTGCTTTTGAGTTTAAACCTATTTCTTTAGAGAGTCACAGCAAATAGTCATAACAAATGTGTCTCCTGTCCTTTCTAACAAAAATGATGTTATAATCAGGTAGACATTTGGGTCATTTCTTCTGTGAGGAGGTAGATGAAGTTCAAAGTTGCTTCAAATGAAATATGATAGGTTAGTTTCCAGTCCCATTAAAACTTTTTAGGACAGTGGAATATACAAAAGATGGGATTTGAAATCGAACTCTCTCAGTTGTTAATAGTGTAACTTCAGGAACATAACCTAGCATTTTTATGACTGATTTTTTTAATCTGCAACATAAAAAAAATTATTACTTTATAAGACTGAGAAACATATTGAACAAAATGTGCGATTGTTCTAGAATTAAGAGGTACTCAGTCAAACTTAAGGAGAAGTTATCCAAAAGAAGAAAACTGTAAACTGTTTGTCCAGAAATATGGAATAGAAGACAGAGAATGAAAGGGATGTGGCTGGTCAAGAAGACATTATTAAGAATACGGAAGGTCTAGGGGAATCATGCTTGCTTCCACCACTTAGAAAGTAGGTTGTTTAATATCATTAAGTACCAGTTAGTACAAATTTTAAATGAGAGTTAAAATAAATTTTTAAAGTGTAAAAGTTAAATGAAAAAGACATATAAAGCTCTTAACACAGAATCTCCAATACAATAAGTGTTCAGTCAAAAGATAAGTATTATCACTATTTCTGAGTTAAAGGTAACCAGGATTGTTCCTGTGAATCAACTATGATCAGAAATGTGAAGAGCTTTTGAAAAAAATATATAATCCTATTATTTTATTGTTAAAATTTTCACAAATTGAAACAGCTCCTAGTCAGTATTTTGACCATTCTAGGCATATAATGTATTTAAACGAGTGAACACATGAATAGAAGAAATGTTACTATTAAGAGCAGTTATTCCTTCAACATGGCTCCATCTAGCATATGCATTTTTTCTTTTGACTCCTCCAGGCATTTACAACCAAGTCAGTATGAAAAGTATACCATCCATTCTCAGGAAACTGAGTCACCAAGAATTTACTAACTTGCTCAGAGTTACCAACATAGTGTTAGGACAAGCTTTAAGTCAAGCTGTCTGACTCAGGAGACCAGGCTTTATTTCACCTTAAGTATTATGATTTAATCTGTGTTATTCAGCACCCAAGAAACAAAGAAAATACCTTTAAATTACAAATAAATATAAATAGAATTAGTGATCACTAAGCTGAAAAACAAAATGGATCATAAACATACAAATAAAGGCATTTAAACCCTTCTATGAAAAATGAATTATCCCACTCAGAGTGAAATGGTCCCTATGCTTCTTCTAGTGTACCATATTAAGTGGGTACCCAGCACACGGAAGTAAAAACCAGTTGCTCAGAATGAGATTCTTTAACAGATACATTAATTTGTTACCAAGGATTTTCCAGTTGTATCTGTTAACCGGTTTGGAGTGGTTAAGGACATTGAGTGACAGGTATCCATCATACTGCCAATACTTTACACCTCGCCAGAACAAATGCAGGTTCTTAGATTAAAAGACATATGCCTGCCTAGGATTTAATCAGGTACTTAACTTGTTCAATAAACATTGATAGAGTGTCCTAGGTGCTGTGCTGTGTTCTTGCTTTTAAATAATTCACCTTCTATGGCAGGGGGATTACATATAAAGCAACAATGGTAATGCCAGGTAAAAAAGTACTGTCAAAGTATTTTAAAATCTGCATTGAAAGTGGCAACCTCAGTGAGCTAGGAAAGTAGTGAAGACTTCACAGAGAGAAGTACTTTGAGCAGTGTTTTAATAAAGGTAAATCATTTCACTTTCCAAAAATGGACTGAAAGAGCATTTCAGGCAGGGGAATCTCACATATACAGGCATAGAGAAACTGGAGGCATGAAGAACATTTCAGAGATTATTGCAATTGATTAAGAGAGAGAAATGAGGGGGAAAAGTGAAAAAATAATGAAGAAAGTATAATTTTACAAATACAATCCAAGAAAAATATCATGTTTTTATAATCATATTATATCAAAGATGAAGTTCTGATATAATGCAAAGGAAAATAAGAGATGATTGGTAATATACAGATAGAAACTTTTTCTCTAGCACTATAAACAAAGGTTATGTTGATTTTCATTAAAGGAGATCTAATGAACTAATAGTAAAGCTTGATTATATTTTGAAATAACTATTTTTGATTCTTTATTATATAATCATCTGACATACATTTGTTTCCTTAAAGAAGACTTCCTTAGTAAATTGGGGACATACGTCAGGGAAAGGTAAATTTTTTTTAACCTTTTTCTACCTCAAATTTAAAGATGATGCTTTCTTGCTAGCATGATTGAATAACTCATACTGAAATCAACTAGCAACCCGAGACTCTGAATCTTAACTTTGAGTTTACATGGCAACCAATCATGAAAACCCTAAATATAATTAAAATACCAATGTTTTTCATATCAGTTAAATTCAATGATAATAATCAGAGCAAATAATTATTTCAACTTGATACCCTTCAGACATTCTATTTTATAGGCCTGATTGAGTACCTCAAAAATCGAAACAATTGCTGTACAGCAGAAATTAACACAATATTGTAAATCGACTATACTTTCAATATGAAAAAATCAAAAAAATTTTGAAAGTTCATAATAATGCAATTGACAAGGAAATATAGTTACTTCTGAGATACACATTTTAAATAACTAGAATTATGACTTATAACATTACACCAGAACATATAAGATTTTTAGAAATTTCATGTAATGTCTGAAACATTTATATTAACATATTTCCATACAAATAACCAAAGAAAGTTTAGTATTAGTGGTTTTTTGTTTCTTTGTTTGTTTTTTTATACTGCAGGTACTTATTAGTCATCAATTTTATACACATCAGTGTATACATGTCAATACCAAATGCCAAAGTCAGCACACCACTATCCCCACCCCACCGCGGTTTTCTCCCCTTGGTGTCCATACGTTTGTTCTCTACATCTGTGTCTCAACTTCTGCCCTGCAAACTGGTTGATCTGTACCATTTTTCTAGGTTCCACGCACATGCGTCAATATACGATATTTGTTTTTCTCTTTCTGACTTACTTCACTCTATATGACAGTCTTTAGATCCAACCACGTCTCAACAAATGACTCAATTTCGTTCCTTTTTATGGCTGAGTAATATTCCATTGTATATATGTACCACACTTCTTTATCCATTCGTCTGTCGATGGGCATTTAGGTTGCTTCCATGACCTGGCTATTGTAAATACTACTGCAATGAACATTGGGGTGCATGTGTCTTTTTGAATTATGGTTTTCTCTGGGTATATGCCCAGTAGTGGGATTGCTGGATCATATGGTAATTCTATTTTTAGTTTTTTAAGGAACCTCCATACTGTTCTCCATAGTGGCTGTATCAATTTACATTCCCACAAACAGTGTAAGAGGGTTCCCTTTTCTCCACACCCTCTTCAGCATTTGTTGTTTGTAGATTTTCTGATGATGCCCATTCTAACTGGTGTGAGGTGATACCTCATTGTAGTTTTCATTTGCATTTCTCTAATAATTAGTGATGTTGAGCAGCTTTTCATGTGCTTCTTGGCCATCTGTATGTCTTCCTTGGAGAAATGTCTATTTAGGTCTTCTGCCCATTTTTGGATTGGGTTGTTTGTTTCTTTAATATTGAGTTGCATTAGCTCTTTATATATTTTGGAGATTACTCCTTTGTCCAAGGATTCGTTTGCAAATATTTTCTCCCATTCTGAGGGTTGTCTTTTCGTCTTGTTTATGGTTTCCTTTGCTGTGCAAAAGCTTTGAAGTTTCATTAGGTCCCATTAGTTTATTTTGGTTTTATTTCCATTACTCTAGGAGGGGGATCAAAAAAGACCCTGCTGTGATTCATGTCAAAGAGTGTTCTTCCTATGTTTTCCTCTAAGAGTTTTATAGTTTCTGGTCTTACATTTAGGTCTCGAATCCATTTTGAGTTTATTCTTGTGTATGGTGTTCGGGTGTGTTGTAATTTCATTCTTTTACATGTAGCTGTCCAGTTTTCCCAGCACCACTTATTGAAGAGACTGTCTTTTCTCCATTGTATATCTTTGCCTCTTTTGTCATACGTTAGTTGACCATAGGTGCGTGGGTTTATCTCTGAGCTTTCTATCTTGTTCAATTGATCTATGTTTCTGTTTTTGTGCCAGTACCATATTGTATTGATTACTGTAGCTTTATAGTATAGTCTGAAGTCAGGGAGTCTGATTCCTCCAACTCTATTTTTTTCCTTCAAGACTGCTTTGGCTATTCGTGGTCTTTTGTGTCTCCATACAAATTTTAAGATGATTTGTCCTAGTTCCGTAAAAAATGCCATTGGTAATTTGATAGGGAGTGCATTGAATTTGTAGACTGCTTTAGGTAGTATAGTCATTTTCACAAAATTGATTCTTCCAATCCAAGAACATGGTATATCTCTCCATCTGTTGGTATCATCCTTAATTTCTTTCATCAGTGTCTTACAGTTTTCTGCATACAGGTCTTTTGTCTCCTTAGGTAGGTTTATTCCTGGGTATTTTATTCTTTTTATCGCAATGGTAAATGGGAGTATTTCCATAATTTCTCTTTCAGATTTTTCATCATTAGTGTATAGGAATGCAAGAGAATTCTGTGCATTAATTTTGTATCCTGCCACTTTACCAAATTCATTAATTCTAGTAGTTTTCTGGTGGCATTTTTAGGATTCTCTATGTATAGTATCATGTCATCTGCAAACAGTGACACTTTTACTTCTTCTTCTCCAATTTGTATTCCCTTTATTTCTTTTTCTTCTCTGACTGCCATGGCTAGGATTTCCAAAACTATGTTGAATAATAGTGGGGAGAGTGGACATCCTTGTCTCGTTCCTGATCTTAGAGGAAATGCTTTCAGTTTTTCACCATTGAGAATGATGTTTGCTGTGGGTTTGTCGTATATGGCCTTTATTATGTTGAGGTAAGTTCCCTCTATGCCCACCTTCTGGAGAGTTTTAATCATAAATGGGTGTTGAATTTTGTTGTAAGCTTTTTCTGCACCTATTGAGATGATCATATGGTTTTTATTCTTCAATTTGTTAATATGGTGTATCACATTGATTGATTTGCATATACTGAAGAATCCTTGCATCCCTGGGATAAATCCCACTTGATCATCGTGTATGATTGTGTTTGCTAGTATTTTGTTGAGGACTTTTGCATCTATATTCATCAGTGATACTGGTCTGTAATTTCTTTTTTTGTAGTACTTTGTCTGGTTTTGGTATCAGGGTGATGGTGGCCTCATAGAATGAGTTTGGGAGTGTTCCTTCCTCTGTAATTTTCTGGAAGAGTTTGAGAAGGATGGGTGTTAGCTCTTCTCTAAATGTTTGATAGAATTCACCTGTGAAGCCACTTGGTCCTGGACTTTTGTTTTTTGGAAGATTTTTAATCACAGTTTCAATTTCATTACTTGTGATTGGTCTGTTCATATTTTCTATTTCTTCCTGCTTCAGTCTTGGAAGGTTATACCTTTCTAAGAATTTGTCCATTTCTTCCAGGTTGTCCATTTTATTGGCATAGAGTTGCTTGTAGTAGTCTCTTGTGATGCTTTGTATTCCTGTGGTGTCTGTTGTAACTTCTCCTTTTTCATTTCTAATTTTATTGATTTGAGTCCTCTCCCTCTTTTTCTTGATGAGTCTGACTAATGGTTTATCAATTTTGTTTATCTTCTCAAAGAACCAGCTTTTAGTTTTATTGATCTTTGCTACTGTTTTCTTTGTTCCTATTTTATTTATTTCTGCTCTGATCTTTATGATTTCTTTCCTCCTGCTAACTTTGGGTTTCGTTTGTTCTTCTTTCTCTAGTTACTTTACTTGTAAGGTTAGATTGTTTAGTTGAGATTTTTCTTGTTTCTTGAGGTAGGCTTGTACAGCTATAAACTTCCCTCTTAGAACTGCTTTTGCTGCATCCCAAAGGTTTTGGATCGTCGTGTTTTCATTGTCAATTGTCTATAGGTATTTTTTGATTTCCTCTTTGATTTCTTCAGTGATCTCTTGGTTATTTAGTAAAGTATTGTTTAGCCTCCATGTGTTTGTTTTTTTTACGTTTTTTTCCCTGTAATTCATTTCTAATCTCATAGTGTTGTGGTCAGAAAAGATGCTTGATATGATTTCAATTTTCTTATATTTACTGAGGCTTGATTTGTGACCCAAGATGTGATCTATCCTGGAGAATGTTCCGTGCGCACTTGAGAAGAAAGTGTAACCTGCTGTTTTTGGATGGAATGTCCTATAAATATCAACTAAATCTATCTGGTCTATTGTGTCATTTAAAGCTTCTGTTTCCTTATTTATTTTCATTTTGGATGGTCTGTCCATTGGTGTAAGTGAGGTGTTAAAGTCCCCCACTGTTATTGTGTTACTGTCAATTTCCTCTTTTATAGCTGTTAGCAGTTGCCTTACGTATTGAGGTGTTCCTATGTTGGGTGCATATATATTTATAATTGTTATATCTTCTTCTTGGATTGATCCCTTCATCATTACGTAGTGTCTTTCCTTGTCTCTTGTAGCATTCTTTATTTTAAAGTCTATTTTATCTAATGTGAGTATAGCTACTCCAGCTTTCTTTTGATTTCCATTTGCATGGAATATCTTTTCCCATCCCCTCACTTTCAGTCTGTATGTGTCCCTAGGTCTGAAGTGGGTCTCTTGTAGACAGCATATATATGGGTCTTGCTTTTGTATCCATTCAGCAAGCCTGTGTCTTTTGGTTGGAGCATTTAATCCATTCACGTTTAAGGTAATTATCGATATGTATGTTCCTGTGACCATCTTCTTAATTGTTTTGGGTTTGTTTTTTTAGGTCCTTTTCTTCTCTTGTGTTTCCCACTTAGAGAAGTTCCTTTAGCATTTGTTGTAGAGCTGGTTTGGTGGTGCTGAATTATCTTAGCTTTTGCTTGTCTGTAAAGCTTTTGATTTCTCCATCGAATCTGAATGAGATCCTTGCCAGGTAGAGTACTCTTGGTTGTAGGTTCTTCCCTTTCATCACTTTAAGTATATCATGCCACTCCCTTTTGGCTTGTAGAGTTTCTGCTGAGAAATCAGCTGTTAACCTTATGGGAGTTCCCTTGTATGTTATTGGGAGTTCCCTTGTATGTTATTTGTCATTTTTCCCTTGCTGTTTTCAATAATTTTTCTTTGTCTTTAATTTTTGCCAATTTGATTACTATGTGTCTCAGCATTTTTCTCCTTGGGTTTATCCTGTAGGGGACTCACTACACTTCCTGGACTTGGGTGGCTATTTCTTTTACCATGTTAGGGAAGTTTTCAACTATAATCTCTTCAAATATTTTCTTGGGTCCTTTCTCTCTGTCTTCTCTTTCTGGGACCACTATAATGCGAATGTTGTTGTGTTTAATGTTGTCCCAGAGGTCTCTTAGGCTGTCTTCATTTCTTTTCATTCTTTTTTCTTTATTCTGTTCTGCAGCAGTGAATTCCACCATTCTGTCTTCCAGGTCACTTATCCATTCTTCTCCCTCAGTTATTCTGCTATTGATTCCTTCTAGTGTATTTTTCATTTCTGTTATTGTATTGTTCATCTCTGTTTGTTTCCTCTTTAATTATTCTAGGTCTTTGTTAAACATTTCTTGCATCTTCTCGATCTTTGCCTCCATTGTTTTTCCGGGGTCCTGGATCATCTTCACTATCATTACTCTGAATTCTTTTTCTGGAAGGTTGTCTATCTCCACTTCATTTAGTTGTTTTTCTGGGTTTTTATCTTGTTCCTTCATCTGGTACATAGCCCTCTGCCTTTTCATCTTGTCTATCTGTGAATGTGGTTTTTGTTCCACAGGCTGCAGGACTGTAGTTCTTCTTGCTTCTGCTGTCTGCCCTCTGGTGGATGAGGCTATCTAAGAGGCTTGATGGGAAGGACTGGTGGTGGGTAGAGCTCACTGTTGCTCTGGTAGGCAGAGCTCAGTAAAACTTTAATCCACTTGACTGCTGATGGGTGGGGCTGGGTTCCCTCCCTGTTGGTTTTTTGGCCTGAGGCAACCCAACACTGGAGCCTACCTGGGCTTTTTGCTTGGGCTAATGGCAGACTCTGGGAGGGCTCACACCAAGGAGTACTTCCCAGAACTTCTGCTGCCAGTGTACTTCTCCCCACAGTGAGCCACAGCCACCCCCCGCCTCTGCAGGAGATGCTCCAACACTAGCAGTAGGTCTGGTTCACTCTCCCCTGGGGTCACTGCTCCTTCCCCTGGGTTCCGACGTGCACACTACTTTGTGTGTGCACTCCAAGAGTGGAGTCTCTGTTTCCTCCAGTCCTGTCGAAGTCCTGCAATCAATTCCCACTAGTCTTCAAAGTCTGATTCTCTAGGAATTCCTCCTCCCGTTGTCCGACCCCCAGGTTGGGAAGCCTGACGTGGGGCTCAGAACCTTCACTCCAGTGGGTGGACTTCTGTGGTATAAGTGTTCTCCAGTCTGTGAGTCACCTACCCACCAGTTATGGGCTTTGATTTTACTGTGATTGCGGCCCTCTTACTGTCTCACTGTGGCTTCTCCTTTGTCTTTGGATGTCGGGTATCTTTTTTGGTGAGTTCCAGTGTCTTCCTGTCGATGACTGTCCAGCAGCTAGTTGTGATTCTGGTGTTCTCACAAGAGGGAGTGAGAGCACGTCCTTCTACTCCGCCATCTTGGTTCCTCTGCCTATCTTGGACTATTTTCGAGAGACATAAATTCTTGCACTTCTTTTCTGTCCCAAATAAGTAGATTAGTGCTATAGAGTAACTGCTTGTGTCCTTCCAGAATTCATTTGTCAAAAAATCAAAATATTGACTCAACAATGTTTGGGGTTCATAATCATTATACTGAATGTAGTAGTTCCTATGGTTTTTTGTAACAAATTGCTATAACAATTTGTAGTGACTTAAGGCAATTAATTATCTTGTAATTCTAGAGGTCAGATGTACAAAATGGGTCACACTGGCTAAAATCAAGTTATTGGCCAGGCTGTATTCCTTTTGGAGGCTCTAAAGGAGAATCTATTTCCTTGCTTTTTCCATTCCAGAGGCTCCCTGTACTCCTAGACTTATCACCCTCTTCTATCTTCAAAGCCAGTAGTCTGTCAATTCCTTCTCAGTCTGTAGCACTTTGACCTCTTCTGCTACTCTCTTCCCCTTTTAAAAACCTTTTGATTACATTGGATTCACCTGAATAATCTGCTTATTTTAATAATCTAATTTTGTCTAAAACCTTAATTCTCCCTGCCATGTAAGGTAAACACAGTCACAGTTACCAGGGATGAGGAAAGATTGGGGGGCAGGGGGCATTATTTTGCTTACTACACAGAATAAGAACATTGAAAAATAATTTAGAATGTCGTTTACAAATTGTAAATTGTAAGGACCAGGGAAGAAAAATAAGTATCTTTATATAAAAGTGCTAATATATGGGGCACGCCAATATTTTGATGACTACATTAGGCTGCTTCAACCTTCTTACCCTTGGGATGAACAGTTACATTTAATTTTCCGATTAAGAAAAATTAAATTAATTACTTGCTATTTGCCCTTGAGAATACATTCTTCAGTTTTAATGCCACATAGATATATGCCTCAGGAAAGGAAGGTTTATAAAATGTTTACTAATAGTCACAACTGCCAATACTCTTCCAAATTCATCTCTAAAGTATACAATTTGAATATCCATGGAATATCTTCTAATAAGACATGCAGTTGGGGGAGGGAGAGAGGAAAAAAAGGAAGGAAAGGGGAAAAAAATGCTTTTGTTTAAAGTAAGTTAGGAATTGTGTAGTTTCCCCTTTGAGTCACTGGTTAAGGTTAAAAAAGTAGGAAAGAAAAAAAGAAGATTTAAAGAAGAAAGAAGAAAAAAAGAAAGAGAAAGGAAGTGAAGAAGGAAGGAAGGAAGGGAGGGAGGGAGGGAGGGAGAGAGAGTATTAATATTATGCTATCTCAGGAATACACTATTTTCAGCCTGATTTTAAAATACAGGGAATGTGATCTTTCGAATGATCAAAATTCTTGCATTCAGAAGCCATGAATTCCTGTATGGCTCAATTTATTCTTTAGTGGCTATCCTCATTTAAAAAAATGTTTTGCTGTCTTTTCATCTGTATGATAAGGGCCTTGAGGCCCTGGTTACTGGGATGTGCTGAATGTATTTCTATTTACATTAATTTTCCTTGGATGAGAGTGTCACCCAAAATGGTACTCTTTCTTACCACTATATATGTTATTTTCCTCACTGCTGCTGCCTGCCACTCTTGCCTCTCCTGTTGCTTTTCACTGTGCCTGTTACCACTTTTGACCACTGCTGCTGCTGCTGCTGCTGCAGCCTCGACCTGCTTCAGCCCAACTGCCTGATTGCTATAATCATCTCCCTTCATTCTTGTTCTGTATTGCTTCCATTTTTTTTGTCCTGTATTTATTCATTATTGTTTCACTCTTTATACCTAGTCAGGACTGATTAAGATGACTGTACTTTCATTTGTTGACTAAACATTCCATGTATAACATTTAAATCTTCTGCTTATAAGTGTTATTCATTCATTCACTCACAAAATATTAGTGTAATGCTTGTATTTAATACAAACAGCAGTATTTTTATTAATTTAGGACCAATAAAAATAAGCAATAATTGCTATCCCCAAAGAGTTTATAATTTAGTTGTAGAGAAGACAAACACAGAAAATTGCTATGATTAAAAAACCACAGATAATGAATATGAGAATAATAAAAAGTGTTCTCAAACACCAAGACAAATGATCATTTTATGTTAAATTAAGGACTAGTATCATGGAGATAATTCTAATTTGGCCCTAAGTTGCAAATATTTTCATTGTTAAAAATTAAAAGTTCTAGGTGTTGGACAGGAACATACATTAAGTTGTAGGAGTTTTTAAGTTTTAAATGACAATTTGGTACAAGAAATGGAATCTAGACTCAAAATACTAGTCTGATTTTTTGGTCCATGTCCCCCTTATTTATTGTTAGCCTTACCTGTTCTAGTCCAAATATCCTAGAAAGCATCCACACCTACATAACAAAGGACACTTCAGTGTGCCAAACAACTTGGTTTATCAGAGTTTCCTTCAGAAGATGTTGGGTCTCACTTACACAGACAAAGCACAGTGGATTTCTTTCTAATTATCATTTTAGGAGAGTATAATGTAATGTCAGACAGATATTTGCTTAAATATATGGAACCTTTATTCCTAAGAATTGCTCTTATAACTTCATAAGAACATGAGCTTTTTGATGTAAAATTTAGATACTTATGATAGAAGGTCTCAGTTAAAAAATACCCATATAAATGCAAATATGTAGTTGACATCTGCTTACAGGTTGAATACATATTCTTTCTGAGACAAAACACTAATAAAATTGGGTCTGACTCAATGAACTAAAAGAGCATCGATACTTCCTCCACTTAAAATAACTGGATTTTATCTTTCTATTGCAAGGCACATTTTAAGGAAATATTGTTGACCTTCTCCTGCCCCCAAATACTTCCTTTTCTCATAAGATAATACATTTCTGAGGTACTGAAAGTTTACAACAAAATTACACATGAAAGAAGGAAGAGTTTAAATGAAAACTGCAGGCAACAAACATGTTTGGACAAGTAATGGCAGGGGAACACTGTCCTATCAGAGTTAACATTGTTAAATAAAGTATTCCATTAAGGTCTATAACTATGCCAATAAAAAGGTAGAATTTTAAACTATTATGAAATGAATGAGTACAAAATTTAAAAACAATAATTGTACTTCCACAAACAGCCTGTTTATACTAGAGTTACTGCCCTTTTAGCTATACCATATATGTATTTTGTTTCTTAAAAGTCTCATGGAAAACCATCCTTCTTAAAATTAAGCAAGTTGTAAAGGTTAAAAAAAACCTAAACATATAGAGTTGGTCCTTTGTATTCTCAGGTTCTGCATCCATGGATTCAACCAATCCCAGATCTAAGATAGGGTTGACTCCGAAGATGTGGAACCTGTGACTGAGGGCTGATTATGTTATTTTAAGCCCTTCCAAATTATCTGTAGTTTTAATGATATGCAATTCACAGTTTTCATTTGTACTTAGATGGTAATTTTCAGTAGAACTTTCCAGTATTAAAGAAACTATCTGTAAATTGAGATGGAATTATAAAACATAAGAAATAAAAATTTTGAATCTTTCACAAGGTTACAAAATTTCAAGTTAAAAAGACAACATTATCTATTAAAATCACCATTTTAGAGTCATAATGGAAGCTAATCATATTTTTAAAATTAAATTGAATAAGTGACAATTCATTCCATTTACCCCATGTGAATATTAATATTCTCCATTAAAACAGATGAGTATTAGGTCAGAAAATTTGTTTCAGTAGCTGTCCTGCTTCCACACTAAAACTGAATTTCTTTTAGTTACTTTTTGAAAGAGTAGCAGCTTAATTTATTCATTGATATACCAGACCAGTTGGGTGTCTATGTGCTACTGTAGACTAGATTTTGAAGCTCATGGCAAAAGTCCTTGATATGTTATCTCCTATATAGAAGGACTGGTTTAGACTGAAACACCTGAATGGACCCTTTGGAAATAGTTGAACCAAATCCTAAGAAACGAACCCGGGCAGACTCAGCTCCTTTCCTGGTGGCATGTACTCCATTAAGGGCAGCAATTATGTTCCAAAGGCCAACTCACAAAAACAAAAAAACAAAAAATTTGTTTATACAAAGTTCCCTAAGAATTGTGATTGTGATCTCACAGCTAAATACCAGACAGGACCTGAGTAATCCAAAACATCACATTATGAATACGAAAAATGTGTTTAGCATGCAAACTATAATTCTATATGTTCTTGTTTGTACAGATGCAATGCAAAGCATTTTCAGACAGAAATGATTCTGTCAAGGCAGCACCCTGCCTTTGCACCTCCAGGGGAAGGTGAGTGGGAGGCAGAAGGCACCCTTGCTCTCCATATGGTATGAAAAGTGCCACATTAACAAATGATCGACTCCTACAGAGAAGAGTGAGGAAAAAGGAGTTCTGGTTCACTATCTTGCTTCAACTTGACCCTCATTACACTCAAATACATATTCATGAATCTCCCGCAACAACTGGGTCATTGGTAGGATAAGAAAGGTATCTGCGACAATAAATGAGAGTGCTTGAAATTAGAAAAGGAAAACAAGTACTGCCAATCTGTCATCTACATTTATAGTTCAATAATAATTTGTATTTCTTATAAGAAAAACTAGAAAATAAAGGCATTTATTGAAAACCTGAATCCATTATTTTTAATACAGTTATTTTAATAAGATACAAAGGTCAGAAATTGCCATTAGGTTCCATTTTAATATACTGAATATTTAGCAGAAAAAAACCCCAACATACTGGAATAGCATTTATTTGTTAAGAAAAACAACTGAAAATAGGTACCTTTAATCTCTTTCATAAATTCAGTCTCACAACCCCTAAGTACATAAAACTATCACATTACTTTTCTGTATTGTCAACAGCTTCTTTAAGTCTGGCCATACATCAGATTAGAAATAATTTTTTATTCCAGGTATATCTAATGCATGGACAGTTTTTAACAAAAAGTGGGACAGTTAGACATTTTAATTATAAATATAATTATGATGTGACAAAATAAAACTTATGCCAATGTGAGTGCGAATATACATTCATATTCACATACACACATTTAGCACTTTGTGGAAAAAATTTCTCTAACATGCTGAGTTTATCTCACCCAAAATATTTGAGAAAAAAAAAAAACGTGATATAGATAAACACTTTGTATTTATTTGTTCAATTTTTATTTACAGATGAAATAATTCTATTAATTTTACAATGTATTTACTCATTCAATGAAATGTATAATTTATCTATTTAAAAAGCCAACACAAAGTGATGCAATCCAAGTTTTTCTAGAATATTGTTTTCACATATGGCTGTTTCTGGATCTAGTGAAGCAAAAGCCATGTGAGAAAAAGCTAAATGATCAGGAAAGGAAAAAAGTACTGCTTCTCATCTTTCTAAGTAACAGTGTTTGTATTCCTGCTCTTTTCTTTTTCTTTCTGTTCCCTTTGATTAATGTGGAACTTTCTGATTTGGAGGGCAAAATAATCTAAAATAGCATTTAACTATTTTTCTCACTATAAGCTTAAATCCCACAGTATTTTTTTGTTGTGAAAGATTGACAGAATAAACTATTGAATAAATCAATAAAACACTGAAGGCACTGAATAGTCTAGGTAATTCTGCTCTATTCAACTATGAATTATAAATATAATATTCCATGAAAAAATTCTTAACTTGATAGTTTCTGTGATAATTTTGCAATTAGGATATAAAATCTTCATCAAAACAGTTTAAGAAGGACAATTAAATAAAGTAAATATCTTATTTGCCAGATGTTCATTCTTACAGATGAAATGTGAGTTCACGTACTTTGAAGAATAAGTTAAGATTAGGTCATAGGAATATTATTTTCTTACGTTTATAAATAAAAGAAATTTAAACACAATTTAGTAATTTTGAATATAATTTGATGAATTTGTCCAAATAGAAAACATTCAAACACTTATTCACTTGCTCATAATAGTTGGTACAAAATATTTATTGAGAGAGTAACTTATGTGTTAAAAGCATGGGCTTCAAAATCCTGGCACTAGTGTGCCTTGTGCAAGCAACTTAACCTCTTTATCCCTTAGTTTCTATGTGTTTTAGAAAAATTTTAGGATATTGAAATTTCATCATAAGCACTGGGTGTGTTTAATGCAATACTTTTGTAAAAAGCTTAGATGGATGCTTTTACATAAATGCTTAATAAATATTATCAATGATTTCAGTGAATATGTCTATCCTTACTGTGCCTTAATTTTCTCATTATCAATTCTTACTATCTGATGTGTTATATATGTATTAATTGGTGTTGACACAAACTTATTTATTTATGTGTTTCTTGTCCATCTCAGCCAGGATAATATAAATTCTCAAAGGGAAGGTATTTGTGATTTAAATTATTTCATACACTTATTCAACATCTGCATTTCCAATACATGAAACTTCAGTGTCTTTTTCACATTTTAAAAGTTGGGTTCTTAGATCATCCAGACAGAAAATCAACTGGTCTTAAACACCAGTTTAAGTAAACACTGGCCTTAAACACCACATTTGACCAAATAAACTTAACAGAGATATATAGAACATTCCATCCTAAAGCAAAAGAAAACACATTCTTTTCAAGTACACATGGAACATTCTCCAGGATAGATCACATGCTAGGCCACAAAACAAGTCAGAATAAATTTAAGAAAACTGAAATCATAGCAAGCAACTTTTCTGACCACAACACTATGGACTAGAAATCAACTACAAGAAAAAAACTGCAAAAAACACAAACATATGGAGGCTATACAACATGCTGCTAAACAACCAATGTAGTCACTGAAGAAATCAAAGAAGAAATTAAAAAATGCCTAGGGCTTCCCTGGTGGTGCAGTGGTTGAGAATCTGCCTGCCAATGCAGGGCACACGGGTTCGAGCCCTGGTCTGGGAAGATCCCACATGCTGCAGAGCAACTTGGCCCGTGAGCCACAGCTACTGAGCCTGCGCATCTGGAGCCGGTGCTCTGCAACAAGAGAGGCCACGATAGTGAGAGGCCCGTGCACCACGATGAAGAGTGGCCCCCACTCGCTGCAACTAGAGAAAGCCCTCGCACAGAAACGAAGACCCAACACGGCCAAAAATAAATAAATAAATTTTAAAAAGATGCTTTGAGACAAAGAAAACAAATACACAACCATACAAAAATCTATGGGATGCAGCAAAAGCAGTTTTAACAGGGAAGTTTACAGTGATATAAGCCTACTTCAGGAAACAAGAAAAAAACCTCAAATAAGCAACCTAAACTTATACCTAACGGAACTAGAAAAAAAGAACAAACAAAACCCAAAGTTAGTAGAAGAAAAGAAATCATAAATATCAGAGTAGAAATAAATGAAATAGAGATAAAAAATTAGAAAAGATCAGTGAAACTCAGAGCTGGTTCTTTGAAAACATAAAACTGATAAACCTTTAGCCAGACTCCTCAAGAAAAAAAGAAAGAGGGCCCAGTTCAGTAAAATCAGCAGATGTTCACATCCCATAGTCAGCGCTCCATATCAGAGTTTCCACATCCTTGGATTCAACCAACTGCAGACTGTGTAGTACTGTATGTATTTATTGAAAAGAGTCTGCCTGTAAGTGAATCCTCAAAATTCAAACTCATATTGTTCAAGGATCAACTGTATACTCTATATCTCTATTCTATTTATCTACCTACTTATCTATAGTCTATCAGAAATATCATGTAGGTAACATGAAGGATAGCCTACATATTACCTGTAAGATATTTTACATTTTATTGTCTATAGAAATAATACTTAATTTATTCAATTTTTTAAAAAGTATAGTGTATATCTCCTTTACATACCCCTTTTTTTAAAAAAAAATCATATCATCTTCAAATAAGAATATTTCCAACATTTTTATACAGGTGTACCTCCTTTGTTACTGTTATTGTTCATGCATTGACCAATCTGTCCTGAATAGTTTAAAAGAGTACTAGTAATATTGGGCATAAGCACTTCTATTAAATCACCATGTAAACTTATACTGGCAGAGGGAGGACCTTCAAGATGGCAGAGGAGCAAGACGTGGAGATCAGCTTCCTCCACACAAATATATAAAAAATACATCTACATGTGGAACAACTCCTACAGAACACCTACTGAAAGCTGACAGAAGACCTCAGATTTCCCAAAAGGCAAGGAAGTCCCAACATACCTGGGTAGGATAAAAGAAAAAAGAAAAAACAGAGACAAAAGAATAGGGACAGGCCCTGAATCTCGGGGGTGGGGGGAGCTGTGAAGGAGGAAAAGTTTCCACACACTAGGAAGCCCCTTTACTGGCGGAGACAGGGGGTAGGAGGTGGGGGAAGCTTTGGAGCCACGGAGGAGAGTGCAGCAACAGGGGTGCAGAGGGCAAAGTGGAGAGATTCCCACATAGAGGATCTGTGCTGACAAGCACTCACCAGCCCGAGAGGCCTGTATGCTCACCCGCCAGGGCAGGTGGGGCTGGGAGCTGAGGCTCAGGATTTGGAGGTCAAATCACAGGGAGAGGACTGGGGTTGGCAGCGTGAACACAGCCTGAAGGGGGCTAGTGCACCACAGCTAAACAAGACGGAGTCTGGGAAAAAGTCTGGAACTGCCTAAGAATCAAGAGACCATTGTTTCAGGGTGTGAGAGGAGAGGAGATTCAGAACACTGCCTAAATGAGCTCCAGAGCTGGGCGCGAGCTGTGGCTATCAGCGTTGACACCAGAGACGGGCATGAAACGCTAAGGCTGCTGCTGCAGCCACCAAGAAGCCTGTGTGCAAACACAGGTCACTATCCCACCTCCCCTCCCAAGAGGCTGTGCAGCCCACCACTGCCAGGGTCCCATAATCCAGGGAAAACTTCCCTGGGAGAACACACAGCGAGCCTCATGCTGTTGCAACGTCATGCCGGCCTCTGCCACCACAGGCTCATCACGCATTCTGTAACCCTCCCTCCCCCCGGCCTGAGTGAGCCAGAGCCACCTAAACAGCCGCTTCTTTAACTCCCTCCTGTCTGGGCAAAGAACAGAAGCCAGAGGGCGACCTACATGCAGAGGTAGGTCCAAATCCATAGCTGAACCCCAGGAGCTGTGCGAACAAAGAAGAGAAAGGGAAATCTCTCCATGCAGCCTCAGAAGCAGTGGATTAAATCTCCACAATCAACCTGATGTACCCTGCATCTGTGTAATACCTGAATAGACAAGAAATCATCCCAAAATTGAGGCGGTGGACTTAGGGAGCAACTGTAGACTTGGGATTTGCTGTATGTGACTGACCAGTTTCTGATTTTTATGTTTATCTTAGTTTATTTTTTAGCGCTTGATCATTGATGGATTTGTTTATTGGTTTGGTTGCTCTCTTTTTGTTTTCTTTTTTTAATAGTTTTTACATTTCTCTAATACATTTTTTTAATTTTTATTTTAATAACTTTATTTATTTATTTTTTTCTTTCTTTCTTTTTTTTTTTTTTTCTCCTTTTCTTCCGAGCCATGTGGCTGACTGGGTCTTGGTGCTCCAGCCACTTGTCAGGCCTGAGGCTCTGAGGTAGGAGAGATGAGTTCAGGACACTGGTGGGAGAGCTGAGTTTGGGACATTGGACCACCAGACACGTCCTGGCCCCACATAATATCAATCTGTGAGAGTCTTCCCAGAGATCTCTGTCTCAATGCTAAGACCCAGCTCCACTCAACGACCAGCAAGTTCCAGGGCGGGACATCCCAGGCCAAAAAACAAGCAAGACAGGAACACAACCTCACCTACTAGCAGAGAGGCTGACTGAAATTATAATTCGTTCACAGACACCCCAAAACACACCACCAGACACAGTCCTGCCCACCAAAAAGACAAGATCCAGCCTCATCCACCAGAACACAGGCACCAGACACCTCCACCAGGAAGCCTACAAAACACACTGAACCAATCATACCGACTGGGGGCAGAAACCAATAACAATAGGAACTATGAACCTGCAGCCTGTGAAAGAGACCCCACACACATTAAGTTAAGCAAAATGAGAAGACAGAGAAATACACAGCAGATGAAGGAGCAAGGTAAAAACCCACCAGACCAAAGAAATGAAGAGGAAATAGGCAGTCTACCCAGAAAAGAATTCAGAGTAATGATAGTAAAGATGTTCCAAAATCTTGGAAATAGAATGGAGAAAATACAAGAAACACTTAGTAAGGTCCCAGAAGAACTAAACAGCAACAAACAAAAATGAACAACACAATAAATGAAATTAAATATCCTCTAGAAGGAATCAATAGCAGAATAACTCAGGCAGAAGAGCAGATAAGTGACCTGGAAAATAAAATAGTGGAAATAACTACCACAGAGCAGAATAAAGAAAAAAGAACAAAAAGAATTGACGACAGTCTCAGGGACCTCTCGGACAATGCTAAACACAGCAACATTCGAATTATAGGGGTTTCAGAAGAAGAAGACAAAAAAAAAGGGACTGAGAAAATATTTGAGGAGATTATAGTTGAAAACCTCCCTAATATGGGAAAGGAAGTAGTCAATCAAGTCCAGGGAGCGCAGAGAGTCCCATACAGGATAAAGCCAAGGAGAAACACACCAAGACACATATTAATCAAACAATCAAAAATTAAATACAAAGAAAAAATATGAGAGCAACAAAACAAAAGCAACAAATAGCATACAAGGGAATCCCCATAAGGTTAACAGCTGATTTTTCAGCAAACTCTGCAAGCCAGAAGTGAGTGGTGGGACATATTTAACATGATGAAAAGGAAAAATCTACAACCAAGTTTAATCAACCCAGCAAGGATCTCATTCAGATTCGAAAGAGAAACTAAAACCTTTACATACAAGCAAAAGCTAAAACAACTCAGCACCACCAAACCACCTTTACAACAAGTGCTAAAGGAACTTCTCTAGGCAGGAAACACAAGACAAGGAAAAGACCTACAATAACAAACCCAAGACAATTAAGAAAATGGTAACAGGAACATACATAATGATAATTACCTTAAATGTAAATGGATTAAATGCTCCAACGAAAAGACACAGACTGGCTGAATGGATACAAAAACAACACCCATATATATGCTGTCTACAAGAGACCCACTTCAGACCTAGGGACCCACACAAACTGAAAGTGAGGGGATGGAAAAAGATATTCCATGCAAATGGAAATCAAAAGAAAGCTGGAGTAATAATTCTCATATCAGACAAAATAGATTTTAAAATAAAGACTATTAGAAGAGACAAAGAAGGACACTACATAATGATCAAGGGATCAATCCAAGAAGAAGATATAATAATTGTAAATAGTTATGCACCCAACATACAAGCACCTCATTAGATATGGCAAATGCTAACAGCCATAAGAGGCGAAATCGACAGTAACACAATAATAGTAGATTTTAACACTCCACTTTCACCAATGGACAGATCAACCACAATGAACATAAATAAGGAAACACAACCTTTATATGACACATTAAACAAAATGGATTTAATTGATATTTATAGGACATTCCATCCAAAAACAACAGAATACACTTTCTTCTCAAATGCTCATGGAACATTCTCCAGGATAGATCATATCTTGGGTCACAAAACAAGCCTTGGTAAATTTAAGAAAATTGAAATCGTATCAAGTATCTTTTCTGACCACAATGCTATGAGACTAGATATCAATTACAGGGAAAAAAAATGTAAAAAACACAAACACATGGAGGCTAAACAATACACCACTAAATAACCAAGAGATCACTGAAGAAATCAAAGAGGAAATCAAAAAATACCTAGAAACAAATAACAATGAAAACATGACAACCGAAAACCTATGGGATGCAGCAAAAGCAGGTCTAAAAGGGAAGTGCATAGCAATACAATTCTACCTCAAGAAACAAGAAACATCTCAAATAAACAACCTAACCTTACACCTAAAGCAATTAGAGAAAGACAACAAAAAATCCCCAAAGTTAGCAGAAAGAAAGAAATCATAAAGATCAGATCAGAAGTAAGTGAAAAAGAAATGAAGGAAATGAACTAAAAGCTGGTTCTTTGAGAAGACAAACAAAATTGATAAACCATTAGCCAGACTCATCAAGAAAAAAAGGGAGAAGGCTCAAATCAATAGAATTAGAAATGAAAAAGGAGAAGTAACCACTGACACTGCAGAAATACAAAGGATCATGAGAGATTACTATAAGCAACTAAATGCCAATAAAATGGTCAACCTGGAAGAAATGGACAAATTCTTAGAAAAGCACAACCTTCCGAGACTGAACCAGGAGGAAATAGAAAATATAAACAGACCAATCACAAGCAGTGAAACTGAAACTGTGATTAAAAATCTTCCAACAAACAAAAGCCCAGGACCAGATGGCTTCATAAGCGAATTCTATCAAACATTTAGAGAACAGCTAACACCTATCCTTCCCAAACGCTTCCAAAATATAGCAAGGGAGGAACACTCCCAAACTCATTCTATGAGGCCACCATCACCCTGATACCAAAACCAGACAAAGATGTCACAAAAAAAGAAAACTACAGGCCAATATCACTGATAAACATAGATGCAAAAATCCTCAACAAAATACTAGAAAACAGAATCCAGCAGCACATGAAAAGTATCATACACCATGATCAAGTGGGGTTTATCCCGGGAATGCAAGGATCCTTCAGTATATGCAAATCAATCAATGTGATAAACCATATTAACAAATTGAATGAGAAAAACCATATGATCATCTCAATAGATGCAGAAAAAGCTTTCAACAAAATTCAACAGCCATTTATGATAAAAACCCTCCAGAAAGCAGGCACAGAGGGAACTTACCCCAACATAATAAAGGCCATATATGACAAACCCAGAGCCAACATTGTTCTCAGTGGTGAAAAACTGAAACCATCTCCTCTAAGATCAGGAACAAGACAAGGTTGCCCACTCTCACCACTATTATTCAACATAGTTTTGGATGCAATCAGAGACGAAAAAGAAATAAAAGGGTTCAAATTGGAAGAGAAGAAGTAAAACTGTCACTGTCTGCAGATGACATGATACTGTACATGAAGAATCCTAAAGATGCTACCAGAAAACTACTAGAGCTAATCAATGAATTTGGTAAAGTAGCAGGATACAAAATTAATGCACATAACTCTCTTGCATTCCTATACACTAAGAATGACAAATCTGAAAGAGAAATTAACAAAACACTCCCATTTACCATTGCAACAAAAAGAATAAAATACCTAGGAATAAACCTACCTAAGGAGACAAAAACCTGTATGCAGAAAACTGTAAGACACCGATGAAAAAATTAAAGGTGATACAAACAGATGGAGAGATATACCATGTTCTTGGATTAGAAGAATCAACATGGTGAAAACAACTATACTACCCAAAGCAATCGATAGATTCAGTGCAATTCATATCAAACTATTAATGGCATTCTTCACAGAACTAGAACAAAAAAATTCACAATTTGTATGGAAACACAAAACACCCCGAATAGCCAAAGCAATCATGAGCAAGAAAAACGGAGCTGGAGGACTCAGGCTCCCTGACTTCAGAGTATACTACAAAGCTACAGTAATCAAGACAGTATGGTACTAGCACAAAAACAGTAATGTAGATCAATGGAACAGGACAGAAAGCCCAGAGATAAACCCACACACATATGGTCACCTTATCTTTGATAAAGGAGGCAAGAATATACAATGGAGAAAAGACAGCCTCTTAAATAAGCAGTGCTGGGAAAACTGGACAGCTACATGTAAAAGAATGAAATTAGAACACGCCCTAACACCATACACAAAAATAAACTCAAAATGGATTAAAGACCTAAATGTCAGGCCAGACACTATAAAGCTCTTAGAGAAAAATATAGGCAGAACAGTCTGACATAAATCACAGCAAGATCCTTTTTGAGTCACCTCCTACAGAAATGTAAATAAAAACAGAAATAAACAAATGGGACCGAATGAAACTTAAAAGCTTTTGCACAGCAAAGGAAACCAGAAGTAAGAGGAAAAGACAACCCTCAGAATGGGAGAAAATATTTGCAAACAAAGCAACTGACAAAGGATTAATCTCCAAAATTTACAAGCAGTTCATGCAGCTCAATATCAAAAAAACAAACAACCCAACACAAAAATGGGCAGAAGACCTAAACAGACATTTCTCCAAAGAAGATATACACATTGCCAAAAAACACATGAAAGGATGCTCAACATCACTAATCATTAGAGAAATGCAAATCAAAACTACAATGAGGTATCACCTCACACCGGTCAGAATAGCCATCATCAAAAAATCTACAAACAATAAATGCTGGAGAGGGTGTGGAGAAAAGGGAACCCTCTTGCACTATTGGTGGGAATATAAATTGATACAGCCACTATGGAGAACAGTATGGAGGTTTCTTAAAAAACTAAAAATAGAACTACCATATGACCCAGCAATCCCACTACTGGGCATATACCCTGAAAAAACCTTAACTCAAAAATAGTCATGTACCACAATGTTCATTGCAGCACTATTTACAATAGCCAGGACATGGAAGCAACCTAAGTGTCCATTGACAGATGAATGGATAAAGAAGATGGGGCACATATATACAATGGAATATTACTCAGCCATAAAAAGAAATGAAATTGAGTTATTTGTAGTGAGGTGGATGGATGTAGAGTCTGTTATACAGAGTGAAGTCAGTCATAAAAATAAAACAAATACCATATGCTAACACCTACACATGGAATCTAAAAAAAAAAAAAAAAATGATTCTGAAGAACCTAGGGGCAGGACAGGAATAAAGATGCAGACGTAGAGAATGGACGTGAGGATACATGGAGGGGGAAGGGTAAGCCGGGACAAAGTTAGAGAGTGGCATGGACATATATACACTACCAAATGTAAAATAGATAGCTAGTGGGAAGCAGCTGCATAGCACAGGGAGATCAGCTCAGTGCTTTGTGACCACCTAGAGGGGTGGGATAGGGATGGTGGGAGGGAGACACAAGAGGGAGGGGTTACGGGGATATAATATATGTACAGCTGAATCACTCTGTCATACAGCAGAAACTAACACAACATTGTAAAGCAATTATACTCAATAAAGATGTTTAAAAATAAAAAAGATTATACTGGCAACTAGTTTCTGATAGATTATCTTCAACATACCAAGGATGTATGTTTCTCTATCTGCTTTATAACATGTCAGTTATTTAAATGAAACCTGTCTGCTACTAAAATTTCATTTTTTCCAGACACTAAAATAGTTGTAATCCTTCTCCAAAGTCATATACACATTGCTAACAAAATGGGGATTGCAGGGAACAGTTTACAGATGAGGTGAGGAACTGACCAAGTGTAGATCAACTGAAAGACAAGTGGAGATATGTTCTGATAAGATCTTGAATTTTGGTCTTGTTATTTTGGCTTTTATTTGATGTTGAAAATTTGTTTCAGTATAATATTATGCTGTTATGAATTATTATGGACATATTTGGAATTAAGTAATATTTTTCTGAACATTACCAATGAAAAAACAAAAATGTTATAGATATGTTAAAGTCTGATTTAATTTTACTTGTTGTCAAGTTGGATTGATTAAATGAACTTCTGTTCAGTGCTTATATTTATGTGATTTTTACAATGATGTTTCTGCTTCATTTAATTCTGAAGAAGCTACCGTTGTTATGAATTGAATTGTCCTTCCCTCAAAATTCATATGTTGAAGTCCTAACTTCCAGTACTCCAAAATATGACTGTACTTGGAGATGGGACCTTTAAAGAGGTAATTAAGTTAAAATGAGTCCGTTTCCTCGTTTTAGATTGGGCCCTTTCCAATCTGACTGGTGTCCTTATAAGAAGAGGAGAGGACACAAAGAGAGACAACAGGGGTGTGCATACACAGAGGAAAGACCATGTGAGGACACAAAGAAAAGGTGGTCATCTACAAGCCAAGGAGAGAGATATCAAAAGAAGTAAAACCCTGCCAGAATCTTTATCTTGGACATCCAACCTCCAGAATTGTGAGAAAATAAATTTCTGGTGTTTAAGCCACCCGGTCCGTGATATTTAGTAGTTACGGCAGCCCAGCAGACTAATACAAGGGTCTAGAAAAGTAAAATAGTTTGTCTAAGATCACACAGTTAGTGAGGGGGAGGTCTTAGATGCAGATGGAGATGTATCATACTCTAATTGCTTCAACACATTATACCACCCAAGACACTAAAATTAATTTTGTATCATAAGATTTTGTTTTTCTTTCCTGTGTTTTAAAAAAAGTGCAGTTTTTTCATTCAAAATATTAATTCAAAATGAATATCTACAAACACAATTTAATTGCAACTTTTAGAATGTAGGGTATAATGCTGAAAAATTTTGGAAATTCTTATTTTTTAAGTAAAAATATAACATTTATTTCAGAAATGTTGACCTTTTTAAACCTAAACAAGTTTTTCTCAGTAATGAAACAGATTTTTCTCTGGAAAAATCAGGCTTCCTTTGATCTCATGATATATTCAAAGAGATAATGAAGCATGTTTTGCTTTCTTGTAAACCTGTTAAAATATTATTTTTATCTGAGGTTGACAGTGGTGAAAATTTTATCACACAGCATGAAATGTGTTATTTTGATACATTGACACCATATCAAAACTTATCCTTACACATTCAACTTTGTGACAAAGAATATATTCCTATGAATTTCACAGGCAATTTCCATGGGATTAAAAAAAAGTATTAGTTTCAGATGCTGAATGGCTTTTACACTGTTAACTGGTAAGGACAGGTTGATGAATATATTGATGTTGAATTATACCACATTATAACCTAAAGCAAATCTGTAACATAATTTCTGACGTGGATATTCACATAAACTGGAGAAAAGATATTTGGAATTAAAGTAATTAATAATCTTACTTTCCACCTTCATTTATAGGACTCTCACTAATGTCAATGTGGGTTCATGATTTCAACAGAATAGGAACAGAGTTTTAAAAATCTATTTCCATGATCAAAGTACCAAGAATCCAATCTTACCGTCTTCCTTTTGTTCTTCTTTAATTCTGAGTTTATTAGGGTTTTTTTTATATAATGAGATTTATACTTTAGAAATATAAGATTAGTTATGTGGTGAAGTTTGAAAGGGGAGAAATAGTAACAAATAATAGAAATAGTAACAAATAATAGAGCATGATAATGTAGAATGATAACCTTCCTAGATTTGTGATCACATATGTAATCAATTTCCAGGTCCTATCTTTCTAATCTCGTTATTCTCAACAGTCCATATTTGTCATTTGCCACTACCTTAGATCAAGTTACCTTTATTTTTCAACTGAACACAGCAACAGCACACAGGTGGATCTTTCTTCCAGTCTTCACTTTCAACTCCCTCCCATACTCTCTATAAACTGCAGACTCAGTGATTATTTGGGAACTAAAATGGGATCATGTCATTCCCCAGCATAAAATATTTCACTATCTCCTAATAACCCTTATGACGAAAAACTTACACTTGAATTAATGAATGAATCACTGTTCTTGTTATTGAAATGTCAGCTCCATTATGCCTTACTCTTGGTTGTACTTTCCATTTCCTATGTATTGAGAATTACCACTGCCCTGTTGATCTGCAAAGGATGTCTACATATATCTAACTACATATGCCTGCTATGAAATATCTTCTTATACCCATGCTGTTCTTTTAATGAAAATGATGTGTTGATGCAAATACATCAGTAAGATTTTCTTTACTCATTTTTTAAAGATTTGACTCAAATATTACCTCCTTAAAAGAAGAATTGCCTAAAAGTTTTTGACCCCAGCCAAAATTCACTACACATTTCTCTGCAGCTCCATAAAACATAATATCACCAAAATAATGCATCATACTCTCCCTACTTTTATACTACATGTATATTTGTGTTCAAAAAGTAATCAACTTGGGAACTGTGTTTTAATATATTTTTATAGCCTCTTAGGGCTTAGTTTAGTGGCTTTTATAGTATAACAATGAAGAGTTTTTTTTAACTTGAATTGAATATTAATTTATACATACATATATATATACACTAATGTCAGATATAAGGTACTTGAAACTTTAGTGCTTTCTTCCTTTTGTTTCATAATATTCTGAGTGGCTAGAACATAATTGTGATAACTCAACATGGATTAGGTTGGTGTGTCTAGTTACATATTAATAATGCAAAGTGTGTTTTATAATATAGATAAATATCATATAGCAGAGTATAATATGTACTCTGTTATATCTCACAAATATATTTTTGAGGGATTAATGCCAGAAAGTGCAGTCAACACAAATCTGAATGGCATTAGACATTTCAAATATCAGGTAGAAAGTTTAAAACTATTTGTAGAAATGGAACATCCTACCTGAAATCCTCTTGGAACAGGTCATGCTTTCATTTATTTTCAATAATTGAAACCATCAAACTCTACTGTTTAAAAATAAAATCTAATAGTAAGTCTGAACTTTCTCTTTTCTAAAGATCTGTCAGTGCTACCTTGGTTTTAGAGGCAGATAGATAACAACAGGGCACATTCTCCCTCAGGCATATTTCTAGCTTCCCAGCTCTTTCATCTTGATAACCTACCTCAGAAATTTTAGCAAAGCCAGATTAAGTAGGGCTTTCCATCAGTTTAATATGGTGTTTCTTAATGAAAGTTGAGAACAATTATGAAGCTATGATTAACATCCTTTGACCTTTAGCTGAGAAATATAGGTGCTTCAATCCAGGAGGTATATAGGCTTTTTATAAATGAAAATGGCCTCAAGGAATGCATTTTGGTGACAAGACAGAAAAATCTGAGCAGAATAGAATTTCCCTGCATTCATTTCTTGTGTAATAGATAAATTGAAGAATACTATAAAGCTATTCTTGAAATGACTGTCAGGGGAAATCCTTGAGTTAAGAACATTTAAGTACCTAAATGATTAACTTGAGCCTTATTCAAGCATAACCCCCAAACCCAAACAAAATCCTTTTGCTAATGAGACCAAGTCATAGGAAATTAAACAGGCTCAAGTGGAATTTTAGTGGACTGAATTTATCTAGATTATTTCTAAAATGCAAAGTGTTGGAGAAATTACTTTATAACAATCATGTACTTGATATGAATCTTAGAAATTACTTTTGGGAGTCTGAGTAGTAAATTCTCATTATTCTTGAGTCTTAGGCAGATGGTTATAAGTACCTATCAATACCAGACCCATCCTGTGCTTACCTGTAAAGTTAATCACATTGCTGTTGTAGGATACTGTGTAATAATTTGAATAAGAAAAGAGCCCTCAATTCTAAATAATTCTCCTTTTGATGGTAACATTAAAAATTCTGGATATTAAAATAAGTTAACTTTCATATGAAAATTCTCAAGAGAAACATGGTCTATTATACTTGTTTTATATAGCATAATGCATACATACAAGTTTTTGAGAAATGGGATATATTGGTGAATTCATTATTTCGAGTTAAGAACTTTCATAATAGAGCAATAATTTAAGTTTTTGATAAATCCCAGGAAAGACCATAGAATTTTGCTATATCTTGACATCACAGTTTTGAATACCTTTTAGGTTAGGCTATACTCCAGTCCATTTTAATGTTTAGTCAACGGTGGCTTGCAGTTCCTTAGGGTTTGGTTAAAAGATAATTTCCTGTTAGTATGCAAATTGAGCATATTTATACATTCCAGTTCTAATGATGGTCATCAATAAGACCCCAGGAAGATATAAACATCCTAGAATTTTGCTGGCATAAAAAGCAAAAAGCACAATTTTGGGACTAAGATCTGAGGCACCTTAGATAATAAGGAAGATATCTACTGGTTAGCTACAAGAAGTCATTGAAAATTGTTATATATAAACAGTAAAATATTTACACTTTTCTCCATGTTCATTTATTTCTAAGAGCTCTTTCAGGTTAATATATTGTGTGTATTCTTATGTATCTGCAGTGCATAGTAGTCATTAAATATAAAGAATGTGGTAATTATCTGAATATTGATTTAATGTTTTCAAGGTTTTAAAACTAAGATCTTGTACCACTCTAAATAAATTTATTATATTTATTTTAATTTCTTACGAGACTCCTGTCTGGTTTAATAGGCAATCATCTTTAACTGTATTGTGTGTTAATTAGACCCAAGAAGTTTTTTGTCCTGCTTTATTTTTTGTTTTAATGTTATTTTAGTCCTACCTTCCTTTCCTAGGAGCTATTTTATGATTAAAAACACTCATTTTCTTTGGGGGACATTTTAAGCATCAAATTGCTGACATATGATTGACTAAAAAATCATAAAAGTATAACTCATATGGCTTCTCCATTTATTGATGTAATGACCCATTTTCAATTTTTAAATTGAATTGTCAATTGGCATGAGAAAATTTAAGGTAACATATAGATAAATTCTATTCTGCAGGAGGCTGTAATATCTTATTAGAACTAGAAATGTACTTGATCAAACATGGATTGCAACTTCAGGTCCTCTACTTGATAAGTACCATGATAATTCTGGATATCAGTTTTGTCATCTGTACAAATAGGAATAAAAATCCCTAATGGGATTATTGGCCACTGATCCACTTTTCACATGAGATAAGTCATAGTGTGCAAATTTCAGAATTTAAACTTTGTGTTTTGTGGGTCATTATAATATATATAATTGTATGAAGTAGTGTCAACAACTACACTTTTCAATTTAAAAAATGTAAAATATAATTAAATAAAGATCAAATTTTAAAGGGAAAATTAAATCACCCTATAGGAGGGTATCATTTATATCTTCATGTGCAAAAGGGCTATTCTATTAATGTCCATTTAATAAGTCATCTAAGGCTGCAGAATGGTAGAACTGAAATTGGAAGTTGAACTCAAGACAAGATTAAAACTCCAACCAGATGAATTTATATTAAACATTGAAATTTTATAAGGTTATATTTAAAGACTTAATGTGGTAAAATGGTACTATTCTAAATGAATAAAATAATTAATATTTTAGCTATAAATAATTTATCATGATTTGCAAATATACTGGTTATTTGTTGTCACCTTGCTCTTTGAGATTCTGGCCATGAATACTTTTTCACTATTCCATTTCTTGGACAAATCTAACTTAGCTTTTTCTATCTCATGTTAGATTCATTTTCTATTATGGTGTTATTGTATAGAGAAGTTGAAACAAATGCCAGCTTGTGAAATATTTCAAATCATATTTTTGTAATATTTATATCTGGTAATAATTTACAATTCCTACTTTTCTTGATTTCATTGGTTTAATATACAGACTTTTTGTGGAACTGCACAAGTATACATCAGTCAACACATACTATCCTTAAAAATTTTTATTGACTTGAATTGATGTTCTATAAAACTTTCTGTTATGCATATATTGATAGTTATGTTAACAGCCTTTAAACAATAAACAAATATCCATAACCATTTAAAATTCAATTATGCAAGATGACTTGATCAAAAGATTATGAACACCATCAAATATGAGGATATGAGATGAATAACATGATAGAAGCGAAGTCACAAAAATCTTTGTTTACCTAAAATTAGTTTCTGTAATTGCAACACAGCAAATTTAGAAAACATTTTTATATTTTTTTCACTTTAAGGAAATGACTTTTTCATACACATGAAATAATTGGAAATTTGACATAATGAACAGTAGTCTTCAGTCAATATGTATAATTTGGAGGAAAATCCTTTGGGAAAATGCTTTAGCCTTTCATGACAATAGAATTGAACAAGTCATTCACATATCACATATAAATTCAGTTTAGAAACTGATTCACTGGGATATTCAGTGAAAACTATCAAAAATATCATGTTCATTAGAGTTTAAAGTATTTTTTACTGACAGACTATGAGTTGACCAGTATTCCTTGGTGAAACTGTATGATAACTGCCCACAGAGCTGTATCCACTGTAATCTCTATAGTCACTGAGTGCTATGAAAGCTTTGAATCATTTATCTGTCAAACATTTAGAGTCCATGTCATTGTTCCATTTCTCTAGTTAGGAATAATCAACTTTTTTTCTGATCTAAAATTGTCACTTATTTTCTTTTTGGCATAATGGACTTTGACTTTTGAAAGCAATTGATATGTGAGTAGTAGACCAAAATAGAAGTTTTTCATGTCATTATCTATGTTGAAAAGTGTTAAGTATGCCAAGATGCCATGCTGTTAAAAAATTTCAGAGAAAAAAGTAAATAGAAAAACTTAAGTGATATCTCATACTGAAAAAATAAATACATGGTCTTCCCTGAAGCTACACTATAAACCATATCCATGTACATTTACAAATAATAATTAATTTTTAGCTACTTAAAGTGTGCCAGGTGAGTGTCAATTTAAAGATGGAAAAAACAACTCTGTGATACAGGTAATAGAGTAAACACTAAATGTAATAGCATTTGATGAGAACAAACCACACTAAAATTTAGTAGATTAAAACAACAAATACTCTATCTATTCCTCATTTCTATGGTTGGGTAATTTGGATGTCTTCAGCTGCTTCCTATGACCTTATCAAGTCTCAGTAATGCATTTGCCATCATTTGGAAGACAATGGGAAGACTGGGGTGTGTGTCACTTATTACAAAGCTGGCTCTCTGAGCTTGTTCACATTATGCTGGCTACAGGGTTCCCAAGAGTATCAAAGAGAAAACACAGGCATTGTTCAAACCTCTGCTTACATTTTTAAGTTCCTGTTGTCCAAAGCAAGTAACAAGTCTGTTACTTGCTTTGGAGAAATCACTTCTTAATGGGAGAACTAGAATGCTGCATTTCAAAGGGGCATACACATGATAGGAAAAAACTGTGCACATTTTTTCTACCTATTATACTAAAAATTCTAAGATAACACAACAATATTAGAGAATACTGTAAAAGAATATATTTTTCTGAAAAAAAATGTATTCTGAAATACAGTATACCAAATAAAGCTGTTATTCTTTCAGGCCACTCACACCTAACTCCTTTCAAAGTCTGGAGAGTATTCTGCCTTATCGGCATTTATATCATGTTAATGAAGCTTAAAATACCAATAATTGACTCACTTACTGAGCTTCCCTCAGCCAGAATGTGGTCAAATGACCTAGGCTACACCAATCAGAAATACCTGCCTCCCCAGTTTAAAGCTTAGAAGGCAAAGCAAAAGATGTGCAGAAAAAAAAAAAAAAAAAGGAAAAAGAAAAGGAGCAAGTGCCGCTATGACAGCCAATTTCCAGGGGCAGCAGTGACAAGGATTCTACTTCCGGCTTTCAATGCACAGTGTCACCAGAGTGGTGGCAGTATTATCTTCACTGAGCTAGTGAGGTGGTAGGATTTGGAGGGAATATTCCAGACTACATAACAGATTTTTTGGCCCTTCTGAAATGTCTATGATCTATCTAATGTTCATCACTTAATATTTACATATCTTATCTGCTTACATTGGCCTGGGTCAGTTTTGGTGGCTTGCAACTAAAATGCTAAATAATACACATTATGTGATTATTGTGCAAACTAAGCATTAATTGGCAAAAGGTCTTTATATATATGTATTTAAAATAGCATTTAGCTTTCTATTGAAATTTAATCAGAAAAATACTCATTTGAAAATAAGAAGACACAATGTATAAATAAGTTTTATATATTCCACTAACAATACATCTACAATAATGCCAGGTATCTAAAGTCCAGATGCTGGCATAGAAAAAGATGTATGAATAGCCAACATACTAGGTGCTCCATTGAAAGATAATTACTTGATTCTCTCCATCTAATTGATATAAGAAAACAAAGAGTATATCTTAACCAAGATATCTTTATTTCACAATTTAGAAAACTGTAACCCAGAGTGGTTAATGAAAACCCCCTTGATTACCCAATATTTTCTTGTCAGCGTTTTCTCATTATTCAGATCTCAACTCAAATGGTTCCTTCTCAGAAAGGCCTTCCCTGACATCCTTATGCAAAATATAAAGCTGACTCTTCATCTTCCAAATTCCTTCTATTCCCTTACCCCGTGCCATTGTCTGCACAGCACTCTACAGGGCAATATAACATAATGGTTAAAATTCTGGCCACAAGAAACAAGCTGGAAAACAAACAATCCAATTAAAAAGTGGGCAAAAGATCTGGACACCACACCAAGAGGATCTACAAATGGCAAATACGTATATGAAAAAATGTCCATCATTATATGTCATTATGGAATCACAAATTAAAATGATGAGATACCACTACGTATCTTTCAGGAAGACAAAAAATTAAAACAAAACAAAACTGAAAGCACCAAATACCCACAAGGATGTGGAGTAACAGGAATTCTCATTTTACTGCTGGTGGGAGTACAAAATGGTACAGCCACTTTGGAAAATAATTTGGCAGTTTCTCAATTAACTATACAAGTCTTCTTATACACAATCAAGCAATTGCACTCTTTGGTAGTTTCCCAAATGAACTGAAAAAAACTTGCACACAAATGCTTATAGCAGCCTATTCAAAACTGACAAAAAACTGGAAGCAGCCAAGATATGCTTCAAAAGATGAATAGATAAGCTGTGTTACATCCATACAATTGATTATTATTCAACAATAAAAAGAAATAAGCTATCAAGCCATGAAAAGACAGAGAGGAACCTTAAATGCATGTTGTGTTTAAGAAGCCAGTCTGTCAAGTCTACACACTATATGCTATAGACTGCATGTGTCCTCCCAAAATTCATATGCTGAAACCTAATTTTCAATGGGAGGTGATTATGTCATGGATATGGAGCCCTCTTGAATGGGATTAGATCCCCTATAAAAGAAAGCTCCTTGCTCCCCTCTGCAATGTGAGGACACAGAGAAAAGATGTCCATGGAAACAGGAAGTGAGCTCTCAACAGACACCGAATATGTCAGCACCTTGATCTTGGATTTCTCAGCCTCCGAAACTGTAATAAATAAATGTTTGTTGTTTAAGCCACCCAGTTTATGATATTTTTGTTATAGCAGCCTGAACAAGATACTGTAAAAATCCAGTTATGTGACATTCTGAAAAAGGTAAAACTATAGAGACAGTAAAAAGATCAGTGGTTGCCAGAGAGAAGGGGAGAAGGATAAAGAGGTGGAGCATAGGCGATATTTAGGGCAGTAAAATTATTCCGTAATATTGTAATGCTATATACACAATTGTCAAAACTCATAAAACTGTACAACACAAAGAGTGAGCCCTAATGCAAACTATGGCCTTTAGTTAATAATATATTAATTCGTTAATAATGATACCTCAATACTGGTTCATCAATTGTAACAAATATACCATACTAATACAAGAGGTTAATAACAGGGAAAATTGTGAGTGAATGAGGGGGGAGGTATATGGAAACTCTCTGTATTATTTGCTCAATTTTCTATAAATCTTAAGCTAAAAAAATGAAGTCTATTAATTAAAAAAAGAAAAGGAAGAAACTACTTGCCTATCTTGAACCTTACCAACTATTTAACGTATATGTGCCTAAGTTTCCTAACCTGAATTATATAAATGATAACATTTCCTACCTGACAATGTGGTTGTGAAAATCAAATGGAGTTATGCATGTAAATAATATAGGAAAATGTCTGTCACATAATAAGAACCCAATAAAAGTTGGCTATTACTCTAGCAGCCCCATTGAAAATGCCCTCCATTATTTTTTTTGATTGTCAGTTTTCTGCCTGCTCCTCAGATAAAATAAAAATCCATAGGTACAGGAGTATTTTCTGTCCTGTTCACAGCTGAAACAACAGAATTTTGAATAGTGACTGACATATAGTAGGAACTCAGTAAACATTTGTTGAGAGAATAAAAAAAGTCAAGTGTAGCATTATTACTAGTTTAATAATGAAATAAAGAGCTACTGCTTTGCTAGTGTAATTAATCTTGATAGTCATTTCTCCTTCTGAATTAAATATAAATTAGAAGTCTTAAAATATTTAACATTTAAATATTACTCTTCTTGTAACACCATAAATACTGATTCCCTAAATTACATTTTAAATGTGCAAATCCCACCCCCGCTTCTCTCCCCCAATTATAAAGTGTTCATCTAATCTATTATTCTGTTGCTATGGTTTTATAAACAGTTTTGTGATTAGCTAACCAGGGAGTTGTGCTCTCATCTTTCTTAGGAATTGTTGTCAAGAAAAACCATCAGTTTTTATTAGTCATGTTGTACATGAAGAATTATTAAAATGCTTTATAGGTAGAAGTCCTTTAATATATAAGGACTTTCTATGCTGAATTCTGGTCTGCAGTATGGCATATGGATACTGACACATGGTTCTGAAATTTATCTTCAACTCTTTCTGGCTGAAAGGGAGATCTTGGGGTGCTGCTCAGAATCCTTATCCATAAAGTGGAGATAATAATAGTACCAAATTCATAGGATGAACTGAAGGCAACATAAGGTAACACACATATGTATATGTATCACACAGAACAGAACCTGGTCTATAGTAAACATTCAATGAATGAGAAATACTATTTAAAAAAGACTTAGTTGAAATGGAAAAATAATACATGTCATATGGTGACAACTTTCTTATTCTAATGTTTTAGAAGAAAACGCATTTGAAGTTTCCAAGTAACAACTAGGTCAATTGATTATTAATGAAGCCTTTATTTTCATTCACAAGGTTTTCTTTTTATGTCAATTCATTGCTCAGTTTTCTGGCCTTAGACTGTTAATTTATCTCTAGCTCGCAATCTCAGATACCCTTCCTATTAATATTAATTTTTATTGAGCAAGGAGATACATAGGCGAATGACAATTTATCACAATTACCAATAGAACCACCACAATCCTGGTAGACAGAAAAGGTCAGGTAAGCCAGTATTGCTTATAACAGAGTAAAGACAAGACTGATGTATCCCTTCTGGAGAGAAAATAATTAAAGGAGAGTCTTCTGGCAGCATTCAACCTAAAAGAAACCATGTTCTAAAAAACTTTTCCTAATACGAATGTAAGGATTTATGTCCAAGAGATTTCCACAAGAGGGTGGCACCTCAGAAAATATTACCACTGCACATATTTGTGCAGTTAATGAGATAACCTAGACTTTATATAAATATACTTGTCGAACTCTGCCAAGAAAGAAAATGTATATGGCCTAGCCTTTGGGTAACTGAAAACAGAGACTGAGAAGGCTGCAAGTTTATCCTAATGGTTTCGAACTGAGAAACTGCTTATTTAGCCTGAAAGTACTCAATATTAATACAAAATAAAAACCAGAAACATAAAACTAGAAGACAAGAGTAACTGAATCACAATGAACAGAACATAATTTGTATTAAGAACAAGGCAAGTATGTATACTAACCACGAAGTAATTAACTAATAACCAAGTGATTAATAACTGTTAATCACAGAGTCACATTATGTGATACAACTTTTTTCATACTCACTCACTTTGAGATCACTTCAGGTCTCTTGTTTCTACACAGAAGAATCTTCAGGTATTGCTAGGGAAACATCCTGAAAAACGGTAGATTCAAATAGAAACAGTAAATTACAATTCCAGTTTGTAAACCACACGTCTCTTACTTCTGTTTGTATAGCCACACTTCTTAGAAGAGCTTCCCAAATTATAAATATTTGAATTTTGAAAAATCATTAACATATAAATCTCTAAGTGCAAAAAGGCAGAAGACCAAATTAAAAGTTTCTACTATAGCTTGTTTTTCTCATTGGAACAATTGAAATTGACATCAGTTTTCATTAATTCATCAGAAAAAGCAAAAATTAATTCCCTTTGTATCTTTATCTTGTTTCTTTGCTCCTTTCTCCTTTACCTTGTCTTGGCACTGTGGGTGCCAAGAAATCAATTACTACCTAAAAATATTCAAGCAAATGAAGCTATCTTAAGTTCTAACTGCATGAGCAACTTGGTTATGTGTCAGAGTGTCATCATCTCATCCACCTACTCCCTCCTCCTCTGGCAATAAGCACATGGTTCCCGACCCATTTCCGTTGTAAGTGAAAACCTTGAGCCTTAGCACCAAAGAGAGTGAGATGAGGAGTTGCACAAGGGGTTGCTGCTGGAAGACACTGAAGGTGTAAGATTGCCGAGGAACTTCAAGGAATCATGAGAAAAATGTGCTTGTTTTTGTCCATACTTGAAAATAACACACTTTCTCATGCTTACACACCATCTTTCCTACCTCTATTATAATAGTGTAGTAGTGGGGACTTAGGCCAGTATTTGAACTTGTTTGAAATCAGTGTTATATTCTTAAATACTCCAGTTAGCAATTTTCTTTAATATTTTTTGATATTAACAAAGACATGTCATTCTTGATCATTTCCTTAGGCTTATACTTACTATAGAAATAGAAAAAAGGAAATTATTACAAATAGCTAACTGATACATACATAAACATGCACACACATACACATATAAACATTTGAAATATACGCTTAGAATTTGGGGAGTGGATTTCCATGGAGATAGTATATTGTCTGTTAATATTCATTATCATGCTTCTACATCACATATAAAATCTTGTTACTGTATATTTATTTATTTATTTTTATATTTCTCTCCCTACACTATAGTTTTAAAATCCATGATGGTAGGGCTTTATCTAGGACACAAGTGCTCAAAATTACTTGTTGGAAGAATAAGAACACAAGGCATCTGTGGATCTCAAAAAAAGGCAACCACTGAGCTAACAGCTTAATTGGTCAGAAGCATAGGTTGCATTGATCACATGGCAATCTATCTGCTGTACAGGGGTTTATTAATTACTCAACAGACTCCCAACTATTGTACTTTCTAGACTCAGATTATGATAACAAATATAAAGTAGCCTGCATTAATATTACCCAGAATTTATTTGACAATCATGTATTTAGGGCTTAATATAGGTCAGGCAGAATTACAAATAATTCATTTAATCCTTGCCAGAGTTTATAGATATAGGTATATTATTATCATTTCCATTTTACCAATAAAATAAGATGGAGACACAGAAGGTCTAGAAAACTTTCCCAGTATCACCAAAGTAAAGTGTTGAGACTAACATTCAAACCCTGATAATCTAATTCAAAACTACCTTTTAAACCACTCTATATTGTCTCTGCATCCTACCACCGACATTATCTTTTCAGTAACGGCAAATAAACTAAAAGCTCCAACAGTATAGTTAGTGCTTTGCTATTCTTGCTCATCTCTAAAGCAATCTTTATTTGCATTGTACTTATTGTAGTTTATAAAAATTAAAATTTATAAAATTTATATAAATTTTTTTATAAAAATTAAAGTTTATAAAATTAAAATTTATAAAATTTATATAAATTTTATTTTAAATTTTCAGATATAAATCAAAATTCTGAGTCTAGTTAAGGAAATAGAATGCATATACAAAAAATGAAACAATATGAAATTAACAGCAATTCATTCATTAATTTATTAGTACTTTCAACTATCCCCCTATATCCAACAAACATTTTTTAGCACTTATTATGTGCCAAAACTGTGCAAGACAGCTGTATTTATTCTCTAGCTATAGTTCAGAACTATCTTAAGTCCATATATTTAAGTATTAGTTTAGAGAAAAAAAATTTTAATTGTGTGTTGACGTAGAATGAAAATAAAAAATGAGGGAAATCAGTAATGCCTATGCTATTCTTGCGACAGAGTCACTATACGTACAAGAGGAAAATCTAATAATTTTCTTTTATTTAATATATCTTTTCATCATCTCCTCTCAGTTAACTTAGGAAATAGATTTCTATAAGAAATATAATCCTCAAGTGTTGTTATAATAACTATGAAGAAGGAATTTCTTAGAATGTATTTGTACTCATTTTTATGACCTTAAAATATAAATTCAACAAAAGATGATTACTTAATAACATCTAATCTACCTATTTTATGTTCCTGTTATGGCCATAAATGTACTTTCTAATTTAGAAACTCATGATAAAAATGGAAGAAATCACTATCACTATTGTTTGCCACACACTTCATGAGTCCAAAATTATAAAATGAATGAAGTAGGATCTATCAGAGGCAGTAGAGGAATGCAATGAACCCATACTAAAGTTTTAAATCCAGATACCATCCGTTAGCAATGTCCCTTTGATGGAAAATAAACGAAAATGACCATGATCCCCACATCCCTTACATTCTATCAGTTTCCTACTATTGCTAAGGATTTCAAGTACATGTCTGCTAGATTTCAGGGCAAACATACTCGTTATGATCAGCAAGGGATCTGACTTCAAATCCCTACCCAGTGTCTTACTAGATAAAATGGGATTTGCAAGGCATGAGCATTCCCTTGCCCTAGTCTGGAGACAGTCCCAAGCAATCAGCTGTTTGATGATTTACCTTAGTGCAACCTAATTCTTTTTTACTACTCTCTGATGACTGAGATGATTCCCCTGAAAATAATTTTGCACAGGTTCCTACAAAGAGCAACAGTCTAAAAAGTTATCCAAATGTGGCCTAAGAAAAATCCAGCACAAAACAGTTCCACTTAATGCCTTTTCACCTCTCCTTAGAAGCTCCTCAGTCTAGTATGTGGTGTTATTTTATTCTTGAATAGCATTTTGCTCTTGATCCCTTTAAAAACGCTTCCACCTCCTTCTTGAAGGTGGAGGGAAATCAGAATAAATCTTTAGTTCTTCCTAAAATTAGAAGTATAAAGAAAAATATCCAGAAGGCATTATCCCACATTTCAAGGCTCATGGCAAATGAAAATTTATATACACTGAAGAGGAACAATAAGATTTAATCAATGTGAACAGACACAAGTGTCAGACATTTGTCACAGAAGTTTATATAAGAACTTGGATATCGGGAATTGGAGGTAATGACTCAGGAATAATTATATTAAAACAAGATTTTCATGCAACAGGGTCATACAGAAGCAACTATAGAAAAGAAAAGAGTTAATGTACATAAAATCTAAATAAAGATGAAAATTTGTTGGACTGAAAGAGCCCACAGAAATTTAAATGTCTACGTAGATATTCACTAGAACCATCAGCACCACATTTTGTTCCTTTTAAGATATTTCTTTGAAACAACATCTCCAACAATTTATTATACTTGTCTTACAAACTCAAGCCACAGTGCTTAGCTATGATTTTTTTTTTCATGTGGTATCATTCACTTCCTTGTTCCTTTACTTGTTTATTCCATTGACTGTGTCTGATTTGGGGAACTGGTTGGAGTTAGAGGAAAGATTTATACAAAGTTCAGTGACACAAAAGAGGAATTTCTAATTTGTAAGGAAGAAGAAAACTGTTACTTTGCTTGGGATGGTGGAACAATGTACTACAAACTAGATGGCTTAAACAATATAATACATTGTCTCACAGTCTAGAGGTTAGAAGTCTACAATCAAGGTGTTTGCAGAGTTGGTTCCTTCTATGAGGAATTATGAGGGAGACCCCTGTCACATACCTCTCTCTTAGCTTCTACTGCTCTGCTGGAAATCTTTGGCATTCTTTAGCATCTCCTTCATCACTCCAATTTATGCCTTCATATTCACATGGCATTATCCCTGTGAGCATGTGTCTGTTCAAATTTCACCTTTTTATTAGGACACCAGTCATTGGACTATGTGCTCACCTTACTGCAGTATGATTTCATCTTAACTAATTACACCTAACAATGACTGTGTTTCCAAGTAAGGTCATATTTTAAGGTACTGGGGGTTAGGATTTGGAATGATATTTGGAAGAATATTTTATCTTTATTAGGAAAACTAATAAATTGTGATGAGCATGATTAAGGAATACATCAGAAGCTCCTTTCAGAGCTCATGGTTTGGTACCCAATAAAGATGTGATTGCCAGAGAACACTTAGCTTTTATTCATTCATTCATTCATTATTCATTCGCTCATTCAATAAATATTTATTTAGCATCTACAAGATTCCAAGCCATAGTCTAGTTTCTAGCTTCACATCAGTGAATAAGAAGATAAATGTCTCAGTCTAATAAAGCTAAAAAAAAAAAAAAAAGTAAGCAAGAGAATACAAGAATAGACATAAGGTGATAAATTCTATTGAGATGTGTGAAGCAAGATAAGAGGGATAGAAAGGGAAATTAAGTAAAGTGGACATTGATACTTGTACTGGGTGATGAGAAAGAGCCTGAAATGATAAGGAGGAATGTGCAAAGCAATATAAAGAAAGAAAGGGAGTTAAGTCATATAACTGCACCTCAGGCAAAGGAAAAGTCAATGTGAAAACCCCAAGGGGAAAGCCAGCCTGATATTTTAGAAAAAGAGCAACAAAGCCCTATAGCTGAAGCAGACGGATTAACAGCAGTTAATTCAGAAGGCTGTGGGGGGCGTGTATTGTCACAAGGGGCAGAATATGTAGGGCCCTAGGGATGGAAAGGACTACATTTTTTTTTTCTCTGAGTGAGAAGGGAAGCCAATGATGGAACAGGGGTATGCATTAAGCAAAGAAATCATCTTAATATATAACAACCTCCCTATCTATTTATCCATATATATCTGCCTATAATATTTCACCAGAATATTATGAAAAATATTTTATTATTGCTGTATTTTTGTGAGAATAGACTTTATGTTGGACTGTGGGGGGGCTGAGTATCTAAACTGGAGGCTGTTGCAATAATCCAGGTAATGGAGGTGTAATCAAAGGCATTAGCAGGGATAATAGTAGTAAGTGTCCAGATTCTGCATTTTGCTGGATATATCTTGAGGTAGAGCCAAAACGGTTTATGATTGGATTAAATATTTGATGTAGAAAAATAATCAAAGACAACAAAAGTGATTTGGGGATATGGAAAAGACTGTGATCAGGTTTTACTTTTGGTTTTTTAATTTTTATTTTATATTGGAGTACAGTTGATTTGCAATGTTGTGTTAGTTTCAGGTGTACAGCAAAGTGCTTTAGTTATACATATGCATATATCTATTTTTTTTTTGAATTTTAGAATTTATTTTTTTATACAGCAGGTTCTTATTAGTTATCCATTTTATACATATTAGTGTATATATGTCAATCCCAATCTCCCAATTCAACAAACCACCAACCCTCATCCACCACTTACCCCCTTGATGTCCATACGTTTGTGCTCTACATCTGTGTCTCTATTTCTGTCCTGAAAAGCGGTTCATTGGCACCATTTTTCTAGGTTCCACATATATGCTTTAATATACGATATTTGTTTTTCTCTTTCTGACTCACTTCATTCTGTATAACAGTCTCTAGATCCATCCACGTCTCTACAAATGACCCAATTTTGTTCCTTTCTATGGCTGAGTAATATTCCATTGTATATATGTACCACATCTTCTTTATCCATTCATCTGTCAATTGGCATTTATGTTACTTCCATGACCTGGCAATTGTAAATAGTGCTGCAATGAACATTGGGGTGCATGTGTCTTTTTGAATTACGGTTTTCTCTGGGTATATGCCCAGTAGTGGGATTGCTGGGTCATATGGTAATTCTATTTTTAGCTTTTAAAGGAACCTCCATACTGTTCTCCATCCATAGTGGCTGTATCAATTTACATTCCCACCAACAGTGCAAGAGGGTTCCTTTTTCTCCACACCCTCTTCAGCATTTGTTGTTTGTAGATTTTCTGATGCCCATTCTAACTTGTGTGAGGTGATACCTCATTGTAGTTTTAATTTGCATTTCTCTAATAATTAGTGATGTTGAGCAGCTTTTCATGTGCTTCTTGGCCATCTGTATGTCTTCTTTGGAGAAATGTTTATTTAGGTCTTCTGCCCATTTTTGGATTGGGTTTTTTTTTTTTTTTTAATATTGAGCTGCATGACCTGTTTATATATATTGGAGATTAATCCTTTGTCCATTGATTTGTTTGCAAATATTTTCTCCCATTCTGAGGGTTGTCTTTTTGTCTTGTTTGTAGTTTCCTTTGCTTTGCAAAAGCTTTTAAGTTTCATTAGGTCCCATTTGTTTATTTTTGTTTTTATTTCCATTACTCTAGGAGGTGGATCAAAAAAGATCTTGCTGTGATTTATGTCAAAGAGTGTACTTCCTATGTTTTCCTCTGAGAGTTTTATAGTGTCCAGTCTTACATTTAGGTCTCTAATCTATTCTGAGTTTATTTTTGTGTATGGTGTTAGGGAGTGTTGTAATTTCATTCTTTTACATGTATCTGTTCAGTTTTCCCAGCACCACTTATTGAAGAGACTGTCTTTTCTCCATTGTATATCCTTGCCTCCTTTGTCATAGATTAGTTGACCATAGGTGCGTGGCTTTATCTCTGAGCTTTCTATCCTGTTCCATTTATCTATATTTCTGTTTCTGTACCAGTACCAAATTGTCTTGATTACTGTAGCTTTGTAGTATAGTCTGAAGTCAAGGAGTCTGATTCCTCCAGCTCCATGTTTCTCCCTCAAGACTGCTTTGGCTATTCGGGGTCTTATGTGTCTCCATACAAATTTTAAGATTTTTTGTTCTAGTTCTGTAAAAAATGCCGTCGGTAATTTGATAGGGATTGCATTGAATCTGTAGATTGCTTTGGGTAGTATAGTCATTTTCACAATATTGATTCTTCCAATCCAAGAACATAATATATCTCTCCATCTGTTTGTAACATCTTTAACTTCTTTCATCAGTTTCTTACAGTTTTCTGCATAGAGGTCTTTTGTCTCCCTAGGTAGGTTTATTCTTAGGTATTTTATTCTTTTTGTTGCAATGGTAAATGGGAGTGTTTCCTTAATTTCTATTTAAGGTTTTTCATCATTAGTGTAGAGGAATGCAAGAGATTTCTATGCATTAAGTTTGTATTCTGCAACTTTACCAAATTCATTGATTAGCTCTAGTAGTTTTCCAGTGTCATCTTTAGGATTCTCTATATATAGTATGATGCCATCTGCAAACAGTGACAGTTTTACTTCTTCTTTTCCAATTTGTATTCCTTTTATTTCTTTTTCTTCCCTGATTGCCATGGCTAGGACTTCCAAAACTATGTTGAATAACAGTGGCGACAGTGGACATCCTTGTCTTGTTCCTGATCTTAAAGGAAATGCTTTCAGTTCTTCACCATTGAGAATGATGTTTGCTGTGGGTTTGTCATATATGGCCTTTATTATGTTGAGGTAGGTTCCCTCTTTGCCAGCTTTCTGGAGAGTTTTTATCATAAATGGGTGCTGAATGTTGTCAAATGCTTTTTCTGCATCTATTGAGATGATCATATGGTTTTTATTCTTCAATTTGTTAATATGGTGTATCACATTGATTGATTTGCGTATACTGAAGAATCCTTGCATCCCTGGGATAAATCCCACTTGATAATCGTGTATGATCCTTTTAATGTGTTGTTGGATTCTGTTTGCTAGTATTTTGTTGAGGGTTTTTGCATGTACATTCATCAGTGTTATTGGTCTGTAATTTTCTTTTCTTGTAGTATCTTTGTCAGGTTTTGGTATCAGGGTGATGGTGGCCTCATAGAATGAGTTTGGGAGTGTTCCTTCCTCTGCAATTTTTTGGAAGAGTTTGAGAAGGATGGGTGTTAGCTCTCCTCTAAATGTTTGATAGAATTCACCGGTGAAGCCATCTGCTCCTGGAGTTTTGTTTGTTGGAAGATATTTAATCACAGTTTCAATTTCATTCCTTGTGATTGGTCTGTTCATATTTTCCACTTCTTCCTGGCTCAGTCTTGGAAGATTCTACCTTTGTAAGAATTTGTCCATTTCTTCCAGGTTGTCCATTTTATTGGCATAGAGTTGCTTGTAGTAGTCTCTTAGGATGCTTTGTATTTCTGTGGTGTCTGTTGTAACTTCTTTTTCATTTCTAATTTTATTGATTTGAGTCCTCTCCCTCTTTTTCTTGATGCATCTGGCTAATGGTTTATCAATTTTCTTTATATTCACAAAGAACCAGCTTTTAGTTTTATTGATCTTTGCTATTGTTTTCTTTGTTCCTATTTCATTTATTTCTGCTCTGATCTTTATGATTTCTTTCCCTCTACTAACTTTGAGTTTCGTTTGTTCTTCTTTCTCTAGTTCCTTTAGGTGTAAGGTTAGATTGTTTATTTGAGATTTTTCTTGTTTCTTGAGGTAGGCTTGTATAGCTATAAACTTCCCTCTTAGAACTGCTTTTGCTGCATCCCATTGGTTTTGGATCATCATGTTTTCGTTGTAATTTATCTCTAGGTATTCTCTGATTACCTTTTGATTTCTTCAGTGATCTCTTTGTTATTCAGTAACGTATTGTTTAGCCTACATGTGTTTGTGTTTTTTACGTGTTTTTTTCCCTGTAATTCATTTCTAATCTCATAGCGTTGTGGTCAGAAAAGATGCTTGATATGATTTCAGTTTTCTTAAATTTACTGAGGCTTGATCTGTGATCCAAGATGTGATCTATCCTGGGAATGTTCCGTGCACACTTGAGGAAGAAAGTGTAATCTGCTGTTTTTGGATGGAATGTCCTATAAATATCAATTAAATCTATCTGGTCTATTGTGTCATTTAAAGCTTGTGTTTCCTTACTTTCTGTTTGGATGATCTGTCCATTGGTGTAAGTGAGGTGTTAAAGTCCCCCACTATTATTGTGTTACTGTTGATTTTGTCTTTTATAGCTGTTAGCAGTTGCCTACTGTATTGAGGTGATCCTATGCTGGGTGCATATATATTTATAATTGTTATATATTCTTGTTGGATTGGTCCTTTGATCATATGTCGTGTCCTTCCTTGTCTAGTGTTACATTCTTTATTTTAAAGTCTATTTTATCTATATGAGTATTGCTACTCCAGCTTTCTTTTGATTTCCATTTGCATGGAATATCTTTTTCCATCTCTTCACTTTCAGTCTGTATGTGTCCCTAGGTCTGAAGTGGGTCTTTTGTAGACAGCATATATATGGGTCTTGTTTTTGTATCCATTCAGCAAGCCTGTGTCTTTTGGTTGGAGCATTAATCCATTCACGTTTAAGGTAATTATCGATATGTATGTTCCTATTACCATTTTCTTAATCGTTATGCAATTTTTTTGGTAGGTCTTTTTCTTCTCTTGTGCTTCCCACTTAGAGAAGTTCCTTTAGCATTTGTTGTAGAGCTGGTTTGGTGGTGCTGAATTCTCTTAGCTCTTGCTTGTCTGTAAAGCTTTTGATTTCTCTGTTTAATCTGAATGAGATCCTTGCCAGGTAGAGTAACCTTGGTTGTAGGTTCTTTCCTTTCATCACTTTAAATATACCATGCGACTACCTTCTGGCTTGTAGAGGCTATTCTTTTTCAGATTCTTTTCCCATATAGGTTATTACAGAGTATTTAGTAGAGTCCCCTGTGCTAGACAGTAGATCCTTGTTGATTAACTATTTTACATATAGTAGTGTGTATATGTTTTTGTTTTGTTTTATTTTTGTTAATTTTTTTAGAGTAGAGGAGATGATAGGTGGGGAAAAAGAAGAGTTTGAGAGAACTCAAGTGTAGCAACAGGAGGAAGGCAACATATATGTAGGAAGACAAGTAAGACAAGTAGGTAGCTAGACATGCAAGTTCTCTTCTGCTTGTTTCTATCAACTCAGTGAAATGAAAGACAAAGTCATGAGTTGAAAGTAAGGGTGAGGGAATACGTACTAGAAATTAGAGGGAGGAAAAGAAGTGATGAGATAGTCATCCAGGAAAAGAGCAGAGAGAAAATATTAGAGAGAATGGCTACATTGCAGAAGGGAACTCTTGAGACCAATTTTCATGGATTAAAAGTGAGATCAGTTGGCATGTTCATGTGTATTTTGACAATTTACTCAGCTATGTTGGAATATCTAGAGAGTAATGGAAAGTTGAATTTAACTAATATTATCAGGCAAGTATGATGAAGCAAGATTGGGCAAAGGATTCTAGGATGCATGCAATGGAGCAGTCTCAGTAACAGACCACAGAGTCTAAACTGAGACAGGAAAGTAGAGAGAACATGAGGTATATGAAAGAAGGCAAAAATCTTTGGATCAACAAATTGGTGTTTCGAGATGTTGACACTGTGACAGAAAAGACAGTAAACTGGGAAGAATGAGGGTATTGTCAGAGAATGGGTTACATGAAACTGATATTATAGAAGAAGGACAATTATTGAAAATTTTACAAATTGCAAATGATATGTTCTAGGTAAATCTGTGCTGCTTAATGTGGTAGGCACTAGCTTCATGTGGGTATTTAAATGAAGAATTAAGTGTGTACCTCAGAGATATTACAGGTTTGGTTCCAGACCACTGCAAAGAAGTGAATATCACAATAAACTGAGTAAAATGAAATTTTTGGTTTCCCAGTGCATATAAAAGTTACGTTCATAATATACTATAGTCTATTTAGTGAACAGATTTATGTGCAAAAATGTACATAACTTAATTAAAAATATTTCATTGCTAAAAATACTAACCTTCATCTGACAATGCAGAATTGCCGCAAACCTGCAATTATATAAAATGTATATATGGCTGTTTTAAAAATGTGATAGCTGCAAAGCACAATAAAATGAGGTATGCCTATAAATAAAACTAAAAGCTAATATCTCAGTAACACTATCCACATTTCAAGTGCTCAACAGCCATATGTAGCTAATAGCCACAACACAAAACAGTGAAGAGATAGAACAAATCACTCATTACAGAAATTTTTATCAAACAGACTCTGGGAACAATTGGCTGAGGTAAAGTGAAACGGAGTGGTCATGTTCTGAAAATGCTATGGTGTTTTAAAAGGAAGTAGTAAAAATTTTGAAATGTCAATGAAGAGAAAGAAGGACCTTTATCATCCCACTTGACCCAGAGGAAGGAAAAACAAGAAGCAATGTAGAGGGCTGCTGGAGAAGCAGTTTTCTCATCAGGTTTTGATTAGAGATAAAGGTGAAATGATCATTCATAGGCGAGGCTACAGTAAATTTTGCTGATGATGGCTGTTATTTTTCTGAAAGCTAAGTGAAAAGGTTTAAGGAGCTGGCAAGTTTGGAAGAAGGGGTCACATTAAGAGATATGAAAGCCCTAGAGGGACAAGACACTTAAAGACTAATTTAGTGGAAATCAATTAGGTGAGAGTATAGTGTAAATAATACTGAAATTAGCAAAAGCTACAAATGAGAGCTTTCTTGCCCCTCTCTGAGACCTGGTTTACCAGCACACCACTGGTAGTTCTGCTGCTTGTCAAACTGGTGAGACTTTGGCACTGTGTATTTTTCAATAGGAACACCCCTACATTTCTTCTGATGGAGATGTGGGGGCCAGGGAATGTGTATTCATAAAGGAACTTACAACTACTTTAGTTCATTTTTGTGAGAGAACATAGAAACTGTAAATATTTATGACCAACGGCATAGCAAGACATAATAAGTCAGGCAGGTATGGAGGTTCTCTAGATCATGAGAAACTTTGTATATTGTACTACTGTTTTTTTTTTTGAAGGGGACAAGAAACCAATGAAATATTTTAAAGGGAGAAGTAAAATAACCAGATTTGTAACTTTAGGTGCTCTTATGCAATACTAGAGTTAAAAAGGAAAAAAAAAAAGTGTGATTCTTTTTAGATTACAAATAGATAAAAATTATAATGTCATCAAAATTCATAGTTGTGTCAGGCTCATGGAGATACCTTTTGTTTGCATTATACACACCTTGCATTATGAGCAATGCTTGGGGAAGGCAACTTGTGTTCATTCCCCAAGTATGCATGTTTCCTTTCTATCCTGGAGTATCTCTGTAAAAAAAAGCTGATGAGACTTGCTCTAGTCATTGGGAGAATTTATTGACCATATAATATAGTCTTCTCTTTGGAAATTAGTAGAATTCCAATCCAAATTTTATTCAAAGAGAGAGATTTTCCTAAAGATTATACGAACTCCATTGTTATCTCCTGCTCTTCCCAATCTTGATTCCCAACCCATCACCATCAAAGAACAAACTGAAATGTAATAAAATCGGTAGGAATACAGCCTTTGATGCTCATCATATCCAAGGCCTATACTTAACATTCCTGGGCAGACTCCCCAGCATCAAGCCTACATTGCTCTACATAGCGGAAGTTTGGGTTCTTAACTGAGAAAGATGAGGAACAATGTACATTCTCTAAAACAAATACTTGCATCAACAGAGAAAGGAAAAAGAAAACCCTTAAAGAGTTAACTAGCCATAAAGAATGGCAGAAGTTGCACAATCAAAAGTTTTCTGCCTGCGAGAGTTTCCTCTAATTCTGTTTGATTATTAGATTTGTTTTTGACTTGCATTATAACCCAGTGGCATCATCCTTCTCCACATGTAACAAATTTAATATTCTTCAATCCATATCCATCTGGAATTAACTTCCAGGTAATGAATATCTTTAGTTTTAATTATTTCTTTTCTATTCTTTGTATTTTGAATTACTATATAGAGTTTTCTCTAATACCTGGTTATACTCTAGTAAATACTTACTGTTACAGAATCTTTATTTTTTGTTTTCTTTTATTTTCTTTGTATTTACAATTTCAGGTATCCTATATTTTCAAAATTTGTCCTGTATAAAAGTTTCTTAATTATCAAAAACAAGGCAACACAAATCAACAAAAATGAAAGAAAAACAAATTTCAGTGGATGGAATAACAAATATTTATATAATGAAGTAAGGGATAATATATGTGTAAAGACTACATAATGATTGATAAGAACAGTAAGAATACCCAATAACAGTTGGAGAAATGCATCTAAAAAGATAATCTCCAAAAGAAAGAATATAAATTACTTCGTGTATTATTTCAATATATGTATATTGAGAACTCACTTTAGGACAGATTCTGGGCTGAGCTCGAGGGATATAGACAAGGAGAATCCATTCTGCTATCACGAAACTGTTGGTGTAGCAATAATGATAACATTAAACAAATAATTACTAAATTATTTAAATGCCATCATGATATGAACTATGAAATAAGACAACAGGATCATATAAGAATATTGTCCATTAGTAAAGGTGGTACTAAGAAAGTGATAATAAGTAGAAACTTGAAAAATGACCAGATGGTAGAAAACATGGAGTTGGTAAAGAGCAGCAAATATATATAACGCTTTGGGGGCAAGAATTAGCTTTGCAAGTTTTAGAGATAAAGGAAAATATAGGAGGTGATTAAAAGAAAACTGAAAAGGTAAGTGGAACACAAAGGGTAAAGAAGTTATGTGTGGCAGAACGTATTATTTGCTCAGAGTTCTTCTTTCCCTCTCTGCCTTTGCCATTATTTACTGTGAGTGGGGTAAAATTCTCCCATCATTGAGCTTGGCTGTATAACTTGATTTAGTTGATGGAATGTACATAGAAGTGAGAGAGAGCAAGTTCTGACTCAAAGTCTTACGAGACCCTTCTTGAGTTTCTAATGTCTACTGTGTGAAGCTATACCTTAGGTAGCCTTGGCTCCTTCAGCCTAGGACTTGGATAAAGACACCTGGATCTATTCAATGTCTTAATTCAGCCTTGACAGCTAAGACCAGCTAAGAGCAACCAAACCACAACAAATCTACAGATCCATGAGTATAAAATAAATGATTATTGTTGGAAGCCGCTGAGATATGGTGGTTGTTTACTATGCAACAGGGCAGTTTCTGGATCTTTGTAATTTATTTTTAATAAAAATTTATATATTAAATTAGAAAATAGTTGCCATCTTTATTATGTTGAGTCCTTTGATCCAAGAATATGGTTGAACTTTCCAGTTGTGCATTTTTGAGTGCCTTGATAGTATTGAATTTTTTCATATTGTCATTGTATATTTTTCAAAGTATAGCCCTAAGTATGTAATATTTAATCATGCTTGTTGTTATTGTATTCGATATTTATATAAAACTCTTTAGTGAAACTTGGTTCAAACAGAGAAGAAAGTTGATTTAAACAAATTTGTGTGCGTTTGAATTTTTTTCTTTGGTTTTAATTTTATATTTTTTAGACTGATGAGAAAAGCATGCTTAAATTATTTGGGGAAATATTTATATACATATGGAGCAGTTAAAAGTCCAGATGAATAAACATGAAAAATTTTAAACCTCTCTAGTAATAAAAATGCAAATTTAATGAAACAATGCTATTTAGGAAAGTTTTTGGTTGATTTAGAAAGAAATGGGTTGATTTAATAAAAATACTGAATACACTGATTTATTACTTATACATATATAGAAGAGTATACATTTTTAAAAGTAATATGCCAGTTTGTATTAAGAGTTAAATAAATTTTCATACCTTTTATCAGATGTATTGGTGCTGCAGGACCAATGTATGTTTCTCATCAGATTTATTTGCTAAGCATTATTTCCCTCACAGGCTGTTTGCCATCCCTGGTTACCACCTTATCTCACAACACATTTGGTTACCTTAACTGCATTTCATATGAGTGCTAGATCCCTTGCATGGCTCCTATGATGCCTACCATGGTGAAAGTTACAGCGTAGCGAATGCCCAGTTCCTACACAACAAGTCCCAGAATGAGCTGGCTTGAACCACTTCTGGATTCAAATAAAATAGTACACCAGAGAGCATGAGACCTGGATTCCTGGGCTTCTCTCAGAAGGAGTATCTGATATATCCTGGAAATGCAGGGAAGTTAACAGTTCATAAAACAAACATTAGGTATTAAGAGACAGGAGAAAGAAAGAACAATTCTTCTCTCTTTCTCCTCTCATGAACTATTTCAAGGTCTAGTGAGTGGTTCCATATGTCCTATTCAGAATGTACCATATAACCAAGATTTAGCTGTATTTTCATATGAAGTAATATATCACCCTGTATTTACCATCACTTTTTCTCAGCATCACTTCCAATTTCTCTCATTTGCTGCCTGGGGGGGATTACACCTTAAGTTAAAACATTAGCATCTAAGTTATGCAGCAGATTTCCTTTATTCCTAGAGAACCAAGACTAAGACATATATAAATTCTGAAAATACTGGATTGGCCAAAAAGTTCATTTGGATTTTTCCATAAGATTTGATGGAAAAACCCGAACAATCTTTTTGGCCAACCCAATACTTCCAAT